>NC_079418.1:12950404-13213586 GCF_026213295.1 Gadus chalcogrammus
CTGTGGCCCCGGTATAGTTGTCCATGTTTTTTATTAAATAGTTTGAAAATAACATGGTTTGAATAAACAAATATATTTTATTTGATAAGATAATAAGAAGTGGTTTTTGTTTAACGGGGCGTTTTACCACACTGAAACATGTGCTCTTCGCGCGTCGAGCGACTCTACCCGGCTGGTGTTCTCTGCCAGGTGTGTGTGTTCGTGTGGAGGGTTTGAATTATGGTTTATGTGTTTATTTACCTCAATACACTCATAATTAAATATAATTTAGGCTAATGTGTATAAGTGCTCTACTTTATCCGCAACAAATTGTTTACAATGCAGTGGCTTTTCTGATCATTGACGTCTCCAACCTTTCCCCTGGCTAGAAGTAATGTTCGTATCGTTAATAATACACTATAGTATTAACGTTAGTAACGGTAATACTATAGTGTATTATTAATATTAACGTCACTAACGTCAATAATACATTATATCATTTACGTTAATTAACGTTAATAACATTAGTAATACACTGTATATCATTCTTTTACGTCTGCAGATTCGTGCAGAGAATTTATATTTTATTGCATTTATTGTGTCGATACTTTTATCCATGGTGGTTTTTCCATTTTTAAAACCGACGAAGCTACACAGAAAGTTCCTTTTGAAGTTTGTTTCGATGCGTAGCCACAAGTTATCATTTTGGTTTTCCAAGAGGACAAGTTAACTGAATACTTAGGATAATGCGTAGGATACTACATTGGAAGGTTTACGTTTGTTCGCAGCAAATCTTGAAAGCGTTGTGATCTTGAGAGTACACCATCTCCATTGCATGTCGACTGCATGAGAGTGCTGAAGTCCACCACTCTGCACCTCGCCCTCCAGCCACGCCACCCATGACCTTGATTTTTGGTACTGTTGACAAACACATCCAGGCCTGTGGAGACAGAGACACCAAACCCTTCAGGGGGTTAACATGTATACCAACCATTTGTTCTTTAGTGTAGATTAATTTGCAGATTCCTTCCTCTTCATCTCAAACCCTTGCTTTTTAAACCCTTTTTTTTTGTGGACACAAACAAGAATCACACTAATGTGTCCGGACTCACTAGTACAGACATATATCAATACACATATGATTATTGTATTCAATGTACTTATATTGAAATGGTTTCTTAATAGTATCTTATACTGATATAATATTCCTATAAGAAGCCCAAGCATATATCTCATTCCCACACCACCACCCCTCTGCAAAAACACAGAAGGGGGAAGGTTGTCTGACCAGGAGTCCTCGGTCTGTACTTGACTGCCTACTTGAGTTTTTTAACTGGGGATAGTGTTTTATGGTGCACCGTGGGAACGATTTGTCTCACTCCTTGTTTGGCAGATATGCGGCGCTCAAAGCGCCAGCATTCCCCTGAGGAGGAATGGGTGGAGGACGGATACGGCTCGCAGAGGAAAGAGGAGGCCCAGACCACCAAACGGCCCCGCCGAAGCAGTCCAGTGGAGGAGGCAGAGCTCAAGGATACGTGCCCCAGGAAGAACCATCACGGCAAGACCTACGAACGGTGAGACACCCGGACCCAGCTGTATACACTTAGTGAGCACTGAGACACCAGGTTGAACCCACTTAGTGAGCACTGAGACACCAGGTTGTACACACTTATGCCACTTTTCCACCGCACATGTAGCTCGACTCGACTCGACTCGACACGACTCGACACGACTCGACACGGTAGCAGCACGGGTCGTTTTCCACCGCAAATAGTACCTCCTGGACGTGGGCGGGGTCGGCTGCGCGAAAGGGCCGTGACGTATTTTTGTACGCGACGCAAACAACACCTACGCAACCCACACATGGACAGAACCCACATAACAACAATGGAGGACATCGATGCGATGGTATTCGTGTTCGTATTATTAGCTGTCATGTTGAAGAAGTTGAAGAAGTGGAATATGTTGGCTGCGTGTCTCAGTGATAAGACTGAGACTGCTATGGCTGTTACCAGCATGGTTGCCATGTCGCTCTCGTGACTTCGTCACACTCTCTGGCCAATCAGTGGCCGGCCGTCTGCCGACGTCACCTTTTAGCATTGGCTCAGCTCGCTTGGAACCTAGAGCGAGTCGGTACTAGAAAAAAGCAGCCACTTCAGGTACCAGATACCATGTTTTCGCGGTGGAAACGCCAAAAATGCGAGCTGAGTCGAGTCGAGTCGAGCTGGTACCATGCAGTGGAAAAGCGGCATTAGTGAGCACTGAGACACCAGGACCCTGTTGAACACACTTAGTTAGCACTGAGACACCAGGAGCCTGTTGTCAAGGCCGCCTTAATGCACAGGCTTGCCTGGGCTGAAGCCCCAGGGCCTACGACGACCAGGGGGCCTATCATGAGCTGCAGTAAAAATATATAGATCTTTATTATTATCTTTATATACTGGCCCATGATAAGCCCCCCGATCAGCGTAAGCTGATCGGGGGTGATAAGTGTTGTACACACTTATCACTGAGAGACCAGGACCCTGTTGTACACACTTATCACTGAGACACCAGGACCCCGTTGTACACACTTATCACTGAGACACCAGGACCCCGTTGTACACACTTATCACTGAGACACCAGGACCCCGTTGTACACACTTATCACTGAGACACCAGGACCCTGTTGTACACACTTATCACTGAGACACCAGGACCCCGTTGTACACACTTATCACTGAGACACCAGGGGTCTCATTTATAACCGTTGCGTACGCACAAAACGGGGCTGAAAGTTGCGTACGTGACTTTTCACGCCAAGGTTGTGATCTATAAAAAACCAACTTGACGGTAAAATGTGCGCAGCCCTAAGCAAACTCTGACCCATGCGTACGCATGGTTTGGAGGAAAAGGAGAATTGGCGACACAGACGGTGTGGTGGTGAACTGAAGTCAGACCGAAGAATTGCAGAGTGAGAAGAACGATTAAGTTTTATCATCGCCCTTCATCAATTTAATTTCAACCCGTATCATGCGTTAAATCCTAATCAGAATAATTTAAGTCCACTGCGTTATTTCTCAGTTATAACTCCAGAAATATCTCCTTAGAATAGAAATAAAAAGAAATTCTCTATATTTAATCCCGTCACTCCATACTGTCCACTGACGGCGCGACTGCATGGAATAAAGCATCTGTCCAACATGTGTCAATAACATAATATTTTTATGTGACACTGTAAACACATAATCAAATGTCAATTAAATCCCAAGTGTGAAAAACCAAGCCACACTCATCACAATCGTTGTCCGTTACTCTTGATGCTTTTCATGACAAATCAGGCATTAAAAAGGGGTTATGTTCAAGAACATTTTACGTGGGTAATTACAAACTGATTATCCAAGGCTCGTCAGTCTTATTACCGTAACCCTATAAATACAGAGGTGAGCGCCGTGGTAATGCTGCACCATATGGCACTTCTGGCGGACCATGCAGGATTCGGAGGGAGAGGGTATTTAGGGACCATAACGATTTATTGGTAGGCTACATAAAAATATGTAACTCTATGTCAGACCACTTCTTTTTTAATTCTGGGACTGTGCTACTGACAGAGTTCACTGCTGCAGCAACATGTTGCCACTCACTCTGCTTTTTGTTGTTGGCGATTCCAATCCCGTGACCGCCGAACAAAACTACCTTTCGGGCCTCCATCTCACCCACAAGTGTCTCCACTTCAACCTCCGTGAAATTTCGCTTTTTTGATTTTCTCAGTACTTCTGCCATTGTTTCCAACAAGACATAATACCGGCATCTGAGTCTGTTTCATATGCAGATCGCATTCATGAGGTCATTTGCATTGACCATTAATGGTTAAAAAGGGGCGTGTAGAGGGCGGAACGTGAAGCTGATTCAGCTGCGCACAATTGTAGTCAGTATGTGATTTATAAATCAAAGATTGCGTACAGGTGTGCGTACGCAGTGTTTTATAAATCCGGATATTTTTTGGCGCACGCAAAACTTGGCTTCTGGGCGTACGCACATTTTTAGTAACGATCCCACGCACAGTTTTATAAATGAGACCCCAGGACCCTGTTGTACACACTTATAACTGAGACACCAGGACCCCGTTGTACACACTGAGCACTGAGACACCAGGAATGTCGATGGTCTACATCCTGACAAAAAGAGTACAGGGGCCAGGAACGTGCACAGGAATCTTGAGGGGCAGTTGCTCTGACCTGAAAAAAGGGCAACCCCCCCCCAAAAAAAATAAAAACCTCACAGGCTATATGAAGACTGAGAAGGCTCTTTAACCCTGTACTTTCTAGCATGGTCCTCTCATCTCATATTGGGTGATCAGCACTTAGGCCTACCTTCCCTATGTGCCTCCTGGTCCACATTGTCCTCGTGTCTGGAGGCTTGTGGCTGCTCCTCATCTTAAATGTAATGGAATTATGAAGAATTGCCATTAGTAGGCTAAAATATGAGTCTGATTAATTAATCAATTGGCCTACACAGTGTCTGCTTTATCAAAATGCCAAGTCTCTGTCTCACCTGCTGGTTTTCTTTTTCGTAGCCAACCCTGCAGTGATGTGCTCCTCTTTGCTGCCTCCTAGAGTTGTCTCTCTCTCTGTCCTGAATCCGCCTCTTTTCAGCGGGCATTTCGGCTTCACTTAACGATAACAAACAATACCCAAAATAGTGATAAGATTTAGGCATTTAACCTTTTGAATGAAAGAATTAATGTGATGCATTACATCCATCATTCATTCTTCTTGCTAAATCGAAATGTTTCGGGTGAACTTTGGTGTAATACACATAGTAGTTAGTAATACACTTAGTACATGGCACGAATAATATGGCCCTTGCCATATTATTTAATGAGTACTAGCATACTTAGTACCTGGACAACAGGAACCTTTTTGTGCCTGACACACGGTACCGTGACCTCTCATAGTACACACTTTATTCTCATCATATACTTTTCATACTGAGGCGCGGACTGACAACCCATGTAAATTCATGGTGAGTATCATTTCCTGTCTGATTTACAGCCAGCAAAGTCAACTGCTGCAGAATTGCATGTTTATCAGCTTATAATTTCTCCTTTTAAAGATCCCATATCATGCTTGTTTAGCGTTAGTAATTGCATTTGGGGGTACAACTAGAATAGGGTTACATGCCTTTATTTAAAAAATACCCCATACTATTCTCACACTGTTAATCTCTGCAAAATCCATTTCAGCGTCTTTCAAAAACTTTGTGTTTAGTATCATGTCGCTTTAAGGCCCCCCTCCCAAGTAGCCCAGTCTGCTGTGATTGGTCAGCTACTAGAATAGGGTTAGGTTGGTCGAACGCTTCGCGCGTGTGTCTGCAAATTCACAACCCCAAGAAGTTGTAGACATTGTGGGTCGCCAGAACTTCTGCACTTCAGCCCTGCCCATAGTCTGAGGTCACACTAATTTACGGAAGTAAAGTTTGAGCTCAAAAAAGCTGTTTCACACACTTATTGAGGGGTGTTCTCAGTGGAGGCGAAGACTACTCCTGGCTCGGACTTAGATTTATCTAGTTTAGCAGACGCAAAAAATGTATACATATGTCATATAACAGTCTAAAGTAAAAGGAATTGTCGAAAAAGCATGATATCAACCATTTAAGGTTACCGAAGACGCGCAGCTTTCATTGTTTGAGAGTATGCCTACTTCCAATGATGAACACAAAGCAAACAAGTGGTTTGAAGATGGGGCAACGCACTGCTAGTCACCCGCACAGAAATCACACTGGCGCTTTTGTGTGTGACGGATTGTCATCAACTGAAATAACATTGCTACCTGCTCATTTCTTGTTAAGTAAATGACCAACCCAGTTATTATTAGTAGGTACAGGTTTTTGGAATCTTTTTTTTCAAAATAGAAGCAGCTAATAATTACTTTCATTATTAATCCCCCCCCCTCCAAAGATCCAACTATTCAAATAATTGGAATTAGGAGTACAGCTTTCTTCCTGTGCCTCAGATGAAAGGAGCTGTCTCGAGATGACTCAATTGATTGGTTCACAGGAAACAAACACAAACTTGCTAAAGCAAGATTTACAATATAATGGAAAGCTGTTCAAGAATTAAGGGATGAAATTAGGGCTAGCCAATGGGCCAGATACTGTTCTATAAAGTACCTGTAACCTACTACCGACCAGAGGGGAACCGACCTAAGATAAGAGGAAATTCCTTTGTTACAGCACAGCAGCATTGGAAGACCTCAAGACGAAATAGATACAAAAAGAACAAACAGAACAAAAAGAACAAACAGGGCAAACAGAACAGACAGAGCAAACCGTATAGTATACATTATAAAGTGGCCCAGTGACAGTATATTAAAGTGTGTAAATGTAAGAAAACAAAGAGAAGTGATCAACTGTAATATACGTTTGTGTGTGTGTGTGTGTGTGTGTGTGTGTGTGTGTGTGTGTGTGTGTGTGTGTGTGTGTGTGTGTGTGTGTGTGTGTGTGTGTGTGTGTGTGTGTGTGTGTACACATACATAAAAACACGTACACGCATATGTATTTTGTTGTACAGCCTAATGGCGGCCGGCACAAAGGAGCGCTAGAAGCATCTTGCATCTGGGGGAGATGTATCGGTGTTTGAAGGTGCCATGTGCCACAGCTAACATAGAGGGGCTGGGAGGGGTGACCTAGGACTGAGTTGAATTGGTCCCTCATCCTCCTCCTCACCACTGCCTCCAGACTGGCCAGCTCTAGCCCCACAAGAGAGCCGGCCTTCCTCACCAGCTGGTCAAGTCCAGCGTTGATGCCACCGTGCCATCACGCCCCAGCAAAGAACAGTGTGCTGGCTATCACAGACTGAGATTCTAGATATTCTAATTATATTTTAATCATTCATTCATTTATCTTAACAAATATGTTTCTGAGTAGATAAACCCTTCAAAATGGCCTATTCAATTCGTCTTGGAACGTTATGGGTAACCGCTAGTGAGGAATTTTTGTTCTAATTGTTATCTACACCGTTTTCTAGGTTAACTTTTGGTAAAAACGTTGGAGTAAATAACAGGAAGACCCACACCAGAGCTTAAATTTGTTCAGAAAACCAAAGCTTTTGAAAGGCATTTCAACTCCACCAACTATCGCGATAAAAAAACAAATAGCTAAAGCTTTACTGTGGGTGTTTGATTTGTCTGCTGCCATGCGTTTCGCTACTGCTACCAGCCCATATGGAACAGGGCCTCTCTTGGACAGAACACTGTTTTACATGCTTGGTACAGGAATAGCAGGACTTGTAACAGTGTACATTCTGGAACATATGGTACAGGACTAGTGATCCACTATTGCAGTTATGTGTTGACACACCCCGAAAACGCCCCTTGATACATACACACGCACAATTCATCCACACTAAACAAACCACTTAAATGCACATGCATAGTGGTTATTAAGTAGTGTACTATATAGGGAACCAGATTTGTACACGCACAGTCTATGTCTGAATAGACAATCTAGGCTAATGTTAGGAAAAAAAAATGTAGGCCCTGACCTAACTGGCACCTGGTCAGTCATACCATTACACAAGTGATAGCACCTCTATAAGAGTAACATAATAGAGTGAATTGTGTAAACTCTATGCAGCACAAAGCACTCCCACACATCAGTAACACTGACTATTACATCACAAAGCATCAGGTGGACTTGCATGTTCAACAGGCAACCAATTGATTGTACCAAAACATGACAATGATATCACATGAGAGATTAAGGAACAATGCTAAATTGAAATACTTGCTTCACCGACAACAACGTCACAGACGCTATGTTCTCTTTTTAAACTTCTGTACTGTTTTGTTTTGGCCTGTGTGTTATGATTCATTATTATTGAGCAGCCCAGGATACCAGATATGAAACAAATCGGCACACAAACACAGCGTCCTGCAGCTATAGAAGCAAATGGACCAAACTAAAAACCCTCGTCCTTTCTTCGAAAAAGCTCTATGATCCGAGCCGTGCTATAAAGAGGGTACACCTTGGAGATGTATTTGAAAGATGGAGACGGCTCAGACCCCGGAAGGATTTGAAGACAGATGCCACACAAACTAATGTTCAATAAATGGCAAACATGTAGATTAGCTGATCAACTGACTGTGTAGGACTCGTGGTTGCTCGTCATCTTCAAAACAGACTAGTTGTGGATAGACCTCCAACTGGCATCCTGCCTGAGTCTCCAGTCAGGGGAGGTGATGGCTGTAAGGCCGTCATTTTGACTGCAGTGCCAATTCTAAACGCTGATAATGTTTCATATTGTGCCTGTTCTGTTTGATCGTACATTTGCTGTAGTCGCAAATCTGTAAAAGAGCTTACAAAGACTTCAGGTCTATTTTTATAAAAAATCATCGAATGAAAATAGTGATACATAGTGAGGCTGTGGTGTTGAACTGTGGCAGGGGGGGTATTTAGTTGGTGTCATTGAGCTGTGGAACAGTGGTGTTGCCCCCCGGTCCCAGCGCGTACTGAGTGAGAGAACTCGGGTAACAGAGTGACAACGGGCCTGCATGTTGGCAGCTAGGAGTGAGACATTCTCAGCACAGATTTACCGCTGTGTGTGTGTGTGTGTGTGTGTGTGTGTGTGTGTGTGTGTGTGTGTGTGTGTGTGTGTGTGTGTGTGTGTGTGTGTGTGTGTGTGTGTGTGTGTGTGTGTGTGTGTGTGTGTGTGTGTGTGTGTGTGTGCAGAGAACATGGGGTTCCAGTGGGCGTGGTTAAGGGGTGTGCGTGCGGGATGGGGTTTCCGTTGCAGGCATTCCTGTGATGAGGGGGGATGCTCATGTTAACTCTGGGATGTCTAGCATTTGATTAGAGGAGGCGGGAGTATGGGCGACTCCCCCTCTCTTGAAGTCAACATGATATGGCCCTCTTACTGTTGAGGATTGGATTAGATTAATAACGGATGGCGACATCGTCTAGTCAAGTTGTCGGCAGTCACCCAACAAGGCTACAAACATGTACCATTATTTTGGGGCTTCTTTTTAAGGCAGGGATGGGGGAAGGGAAAGGGGGGGGGGGGGGGCAGAGAAGGTCAAGGGTGGAACGAGAGCTGGCGTCGAGGCGGCGATGATAACAGGAAGAAGGGTGGGATAAGGGTCCTATCAGCACGTTCTGCACGCCGCTCGTCCCCGGGACGTGTCGAGGCGCGGCAGGGAGTGACGGAGACAGGTGCACCGGAAGGCCCCTGGCTGTTGACACGGTAGACGTGGTCCCCGCTGAGGCACCTTGTCTTCACTGTACCTAAAAGGAACAAAAACGCCCCCACTGTTTCACTGCAGGCGTCACGGGCAACCTTTCCACCCTGGCCACTTCTCTAAATCCGTCTGGCCGTGGAACATCTCCATGGAGAGGCAGTTTCCATATTAAAGTTTCTTTGTTTATCAAAATTGGCAGAAATTCATGTAAATATCTTCTATGTGCAACTCTGTGTCATCTCCCCGTCACGTTGTTGTCCTCCACATCCTGCATAGCAACAGCCTACCTCACTGGAGTAAGTGTGGAATGATCCAGGACAGATTGGGGGTCCTGGCTGATATGTGACCCACCCCTCTCTGAAGGCAGGGCAGAGCTGGACATGGGAGAGCACTAGTGTGCCCGGGGTTCACTCTATGTATAGCAGTGTCAGCAGAGAGGTCGTCAAGCTTAAATCAAACAGTCGTCCAAAAAAAAAAAGAAGATTTTAACCTCTACATAATTTTTTTATGCAGAGAGGTAAAGTACATAGAGGATGTGTGTGTGACGGCAGTAGAACAAGAGGACAAACGTTTTCTTTCACATCAAGAGCAGACCTACCAGGCTGGATTTGTTATTGCCCACCGAAGGCGTCGTGTCGTAGGCGTCTGGGGAACACACTCATAAGTGGTGAGAAGAAGAGCTTCTTCAGCGCTGGTAGTACCTCATTGTAGTGGGATTGCACTGTATGCATTTTGTCATTATTCTCATTTTTTTTTTTTTATTGACGCAATAAGAATTGATTAACATTACCATAGTTTGACTGATTATCAAATCGATAATCATTGGACACTGGTAATCATTGGACAAGCTAATTCTTAGGGTCTAATTCTCAGTTTAATTAGTGCTGACTAATTCAGCAACTGACGTTTAGTTATTCCAATAACATTTAGTTATTGTAGATATTGATTTGGCATGTACTAAATTGTATGTGGAATAGGGTCAATTGCCAGGATTTTCATCTTCTAATAAAAATACATTTTTGTCTGGCATGTCTTGATTAGCTAATCAATAGTATGAAATTGTGTTTTACCTCTGCAAAAGACTCAAGACTCACCTGTTCAGAGTTCACCTGGACTCTGCGTAGCCTCCCTCCCCCACCCCTCCCACGCACGTATTGTATGTTGTATGTCCTGGCACGTAATGCACACACTTATTGTCCGTTGTAGTTAGTTATAGTACTTAGCATTGTGTAGCATCTTATCCTAGCTATATCTTTGGTGTATTCGGGGAATGGGTTAACCTAGCGATTTAGAGTGCTTTGCACTTGGTTCTACCAACATCCTTAATGCACCGACAGCCATATATTGTTTCTTCTTCTTCTGACAAATGTACTTATTGTAAGTCGTTTTAGATAAAAGCGTGTGCTAAATGCCCCTAATGTAAATGTAAAATGTATCTGTACTTGATTATTGGTTGCTGAAATATTTTGGCTAGACTTGAGAATAATTGCATGTTGTCGTTTTTTTACATCTAAACAACTATTTTCAAAGTGACAATATCTAGTCCATACACACGAGGAAATATTCATCAATTAATTAAAATGATTGGTCCTCACCTCCAATGTTTGGACCTGGTTCTGTTTAATGAAAATGTTTAAATAACCATCTTCATTCATCAACCTGTGCTTTCTGATCCTTCGTTTCTATGGGCAGTTGCCGGCAGAATACCAATAGGCCACATCAGGCGCTGCAAAGCAAGGCCAGAGAACCCCGCAGAGGAGTCGGCGCTTGGGACCGGACAAGAGCCATGGGGACCCTGATAAGAACCAGCAATGGGAAAGGTAGTCCTCAATGGATGTCTATGTAGCAATCAGTGCATATGGAGGGGGTTGGAATATGGTGGTTTTCAAGCTAGTGGTAAAAGGGTCACAAGGTTACATACTGCCGTTTCAACCGTAGTGCACTCTTCAATGTGGGAAGGATTTGTTGTACAAAACGCTTTCAAACTTGATAGTCTAGTTAATGTCTAGACCTATTTTTGTTCAGTCTTTTTGGAGTTCCCGAAATGACACAATGTGTTTTTTTTACTCCTCTATGTCAAAGGACTGTTAGGTCATGACCTGCATGAGAGCCATGCGTGCTAATGTCTTGCATGACGATTCAATTGAACACATTGAACCTGGCTGTCCTGCTTTCTGCTCTGTGTCTGTCTCCCTGCTGCTAGATATGGAGGTCCCCGTCTGCCACAGCGCGCGGACCGAGACAAACATAAACACAGGGGGGCCCACCAGACCCCAGACACTGGCCCACAGTGACGCACACCTCCACTCCGTGCACACGCAGCAGAAGGTTCCTCACTCCTCTGCGCACGCACATACACAACGCACACACTCGCACACGCGCTCCAGAGTAAACAGTCGGAGCGGCAGTCAAAACAGCAACTCGGTAAGATGGGCTCTGCCTTTTCATCGTGCTACCTAATCGCTTTCTTCCCTGAATGACTGGTTTTTGTTGGTTTTCTAAATCGCTAAACACCTCGTTAGGTATCATTTTAACCAGCGGGTTTGATCCTACATTATCCCATCCATTCTGTCTCTAGCTGGGGAAACCTTTGACCAAGCCGCTAGCTTAGTGTGGCTTCTTGCATTGAGGTTGTCTTTGAAAACGTTGCCGATGTGTTTCCCATTGTGCCGTCCGTACGCCCCCGGCTTGGCTTCGTCAGGGGTTTGAATATGACTCCCACCGCGCCCTTCTTGCCAATCCCAACGCCAACGCTCTGCCGCCATAATGTCCTCTGTCAGCCCCACCGACTCTGTTTCTGTCTCTCCGTCCTTGGGTGACGACACCCCCCCCACCCCCCCCCCAACCCCCCCAACCGATGGCGGCGTTCTTCTGGCTGTAATCTGCCTGGCCGGTTGTTGTACTGTTTGCTGATGTTGACGACGACCACGATGGTGACGGCATACAGCGGAGTGGCGGGACGAAGAGGAAGAGTTGTGGCGGTGACGGAGAGGGCCACCTGGTCTATGATGCCGGCCTCCTCCTCAATGAACGATGTACACAAACCCCATCTCAATCTGTTGTGTCTTTTCCTGCTCACTTTGGCCCTGTCTTACAGTCATCCCTTTGGGCTTTCAGGTTTTAATAGAAAAATGCTAAATGTGTACACAGAGCAGCAACTACACATGTAGTTTCATACTGATTATGGGTGGGCATTCAATCAAATTGTTAGAATGGCTCAAATACGATGTGTGTTGCAGAGTAGTCATTGGCTTTACATATCGATCATGGTACTTGCTACCCGAGTGGATGCATAGTTATTTGTGGGGAAAAAAAATTCTTCACACATGGCTCTTTTTTATTATGAATTTGTAACAAAATACAATACTTAATTGGTATGGAGCTGGTTAGAACGACATGATTCATTATGTATTTATCTTAAACCGTGTTTTTGAACGATGCTAAGGCAGCTCAAAGATTGCCCTGCTGCTATCAACACCTCCAGTTAGGGCTGATTCTGTCTGCCCTTACAAGAGTCAATGTCATGAGGAGTTCCACCTTGGATCCTGCCGACCATGAGCTAAAATGTTAGTTTAGGCCTGTTTTAGCTGACCAGAGCTTAAGTCTGTTGGTATCTAGCTGTCCAATTATCTGAATCTCTCTCTCTCTCTCTCTCTCTCTCTCTCTCTCTCTCTCTCTCTCTCTCTCTCTCTCTCTCTCTCTCTCTCTCTCTCTCTCTCTCTCTCTCTCTCTCTCTCTCTCTCTCTCTCTCTCTCTCTCTCTCTCTCTCTCTCTCTCTCTCTCTCTCTCTCTCTTTCTCTCTCTCACAACCCAGATGAAGTGGTCTCTACTCTGGGAGAGGGAGCCTTTGGAAAGGTGGTGGAGTGCTTGGACAGGAACAAGTAAGTCTAAAGGACTGCCACCTCAAACCCACCCTCTGTCAATCACTCACTGTGCGTTTGTACTGACGTGTGTGTCCGTGTGTGAGCAACAGGAGTGAACGAGTGGCTCTGAAGATCGTGAAGAACATTGAGCGCTACCGAGAAGCGGCCCAGTCTGAGATCGCAGTTCTGGGGGAGATCAACAGCCTGGATGACGACCACACGTTGTGAGTTTCCCACGATTCAGGACACAGTAATTAATGTAGTGGGACTCTACTCCATGGTGCAAATTATGCAAATACATTTATATAATATTTCATGAGAAGCAAGCCTATGTGAACACTGATGTAATTCCAGGTCGCTGAATACATCCTGACTGAGCTCTCTTTCTCTCTCTCTCTCTCTCTCTCTCTCTCTCAGTGCGTGTGTGAGAATGCTGGACTGGTTCGACCATCACGGGCACATCTGCATTGTGTTTGAGCTGCTGGGCCTCAGCACCTTCGACTACCTGAGGGAGAACGACTTCCTGCCCTTTACAGTGGAGCACATCAGACACATGGCCTTCCAGATCTTCAGAGCAGTCTGCTGTGAGTCCGGCCACCTTCACCCCAATAACATCCCCCTCGTCGTACCCTCTTCCGCTCTCTACGACCATGGGACGTGTGGCTGGATGTCCTGAATGTGTCGAGCAAATGAGAAACCTCTTACACGATTATCATTGACGGTCAGCATTGTCGTTCCCAGAAATGTGCTGCTGCTCCAGCACAGCACGAGGAATCAGGCTTATTAAAGGGAAACTTCACCCATTTCCATTAAGCTCTGTATCGTTAGAAACCCACTCATATTTTTGAATGGTCGTGCATCATTCCCTTATTTTCTGGAGAGACTGGAGAGATCCGTATCGATCTCCAACACTTCCTGTTTAAGATGACGTAATATGACGATTTTTGCGTCGAAGTAAATAGGGAGTGTAAGAGGGGAGGATTCTCGTAAGACTACAAGCACTACTCCCACCCCCCTATAGGGGGTGGGACACACTGACACTACAGACCTATTAGAGCAGTGCCAGTGGGTGGGACTTCACCACCAGAAACTAACATCCACAGCGTCTGAAGCTAAGCTAACAGAGGCTGTTGATAAAACTGAAGTACAATGGCGGAAGGTACTGAATCTGACATAGAAGATGGGGATTTTGAAGATCTGATGCTCGAATCAGATGTTCGTGGCTAGGAACAGGAGGCGGCTGCGGCTTCTACGGCCGATAGGCGGAGATCTAGATCAGCGGGAGTGGCCAGCGAAGCTGTACATCGTGGTGCATGGTGGGAGTTGTTGTCTTCAATCCACAAGCGCCAAAAAGTCACTTTCTGCCTTTTCTTAGTCAAGAATTTTATTTTATTATTCGACTACATATAGGACCCAATTTCAATACATGTTCATGCCTCCACCAGGGAAATGCTCCTTTAAAGAGAGTAAAGCAGTGTTTCCCCCAGCACTGCATGGTTAAGGCGGCCGCCTTAACAACAATAGGGCCCCGCCTTGACTACCAATGTACAATAAAAAATAAATATATAGGTATATATATTTTATTTTTTTATCAATATTTTTTAATTATTATGCATTAACAAAGTACAGAACTCTTGTAGGGAAAGAAGACATACTTCCATCAGGTACAAAAAATAAAGATAAATAATTCATTGGTGATACTGTTCAAAACAAAAGTCGTGCGAACTGAAACCCTCACTGAAGACTCTCTCCCCCCCCCCCTCCCCACTGTAAAGTAAAGTTGAGTGGTCTCGCTTGTAATTTTTGGAGGTTTTGTTTATTTTTAGTCGTTTTGTTGGATTATGTGATGTGCAACTCTGGTAGGAGTGTTCTAACCCTAAAGTTAGCGTTTCTAGTATCTTCGTATATACACTAGTTAATTCTTAAGGCCTTGCAGCTATAGGTGTCTCGCTGCCCCACTTTTTTGTTTTATTGTTATGTGAACACAAAGTCTGATACGGTGGCCACGTCCATTCTGACTTCATTATTGTGTAAATTCCTTTAGTGGCCTTGCATTCTTCCAGCCATGTCCACTTCCCCCCATAGAGTTTTTCAAATTAACATGGATTCTTCCACCTTAACGGTCTCCACGACAGCCTTTTGTTTTGTTAATATCAGACCTAAAATCCTTTGTTTTGGCCTTCCTTGGGAATGTTTCCCAATAAGAATAATGTATACCCATCGTCTCTTCCATGGTACTTGCCGGCCTGACTGTCTTCCCGTGATCACGCACCATTACATTGAGTGTCTGATGTAAGGGTTTTCATTCAGGGAGAATGATGCTAGGTTGTACCCACTCCTGAGAGAGAAAGGGACAGACCGTTTACTCTGGCATAAAACTGCTACATTTAAAGTACATCACAGGCACAAAACAAATTGATTGAAAAGTCTCTAACCTAGTGTGTGTGTGTGTGTGTGTGTGTGTGTGTGTGTGTGTGTGTGTGTGTGTGTGTAGTCCTTCATCGGAACAAGGTGACACACACAGACCTGAAGCCGGAGAACATTCTCTTTGTGCGCTCCGACTACGACATGGAGTACAACGACCGGCTGGTAAGACCCCTGCATTGCAGTGCAAATATAACCTGGGGGGAGGCGGTGTGGGGGGGGAGGCCGTGGTGTCTCACGGTGGGTCCTGTGTGACTCTGTGGGGGGACAGAAGCGGGACCAGAGGACCCTGAAGAGCCTGGACGTGAAGGTGGTCGACTTTGGCAACGCAACCTTCGACCGCGACCACCACCCTTCCCTGGTGTCAACGCGCCATTACCGGGCCCCTGAAGTCATCCTAGGTACTCACTCAGTCACTCAGTCACTCAGTCACTCAGTCACTCAGTCACTCAGTCAGTCACTCAGTCAGTCACTCAGTCACCCACCCACTCACTCAGTCACTCACTCAGTCACTCACTCAGTCACTCACTCAGTCACTCAGTCACTCAGTCACTCAGTCACTCAGTCACTCAGTCACTCACTCAGTCACTCACTCAGTCACTCACTCAGTCACTCACTCAGTCACTCAGTCACTCACTCACTCAGTCACTCAGTCACTCACTCAGTCACTCACTCAGTCACTCACTCAGTCACTCACTCAGTCACTCACTCAGTCACTCACTCAGTCACTCACTCAGTCACTCACTCACTCAGTCACTCACTCAGTCACTCACTCAGTCACTCACTCAGTCACTCAGTCACTCACTCAGTCACTCAGTCACTCAGTCACCCACTCACTCACTCACTCACTTGTGTGTGGGTGTTTCTCAGACCTTGGCTGGAACCAGGCTTGTGACGTCTGGAGCCTGGGCTGTATCCTCATGGAGTACTACCTGGGGCTGACAGTGTTTCAGGTACACACACAACACGCCCTCCCACGTCGTACTCCCCCGCCCGCGTTATGTTCCAACCACACACCTCACGCTCACATCCCTTGTCTCCCAGACCCACGACAGCAAAGAGCACCTGGCCATGATGGAGAGAGTCCTGGGCCCCATCCCTCCCAGTCTCCTCAGCAAGACCAGGTACACACACACACACACACACACACACACAGACACACAGACACACACACACACACACACACACACACACACACACACACACAGTATGATATTGACTCAACACACCCGTATATTTAAATGTGTGTGTGCGTGCAGGAAGCGGCACTTTGTGGAGCGAGAGCGTCTGGACTGGGATGAGCACAGTAACTCGGGCCGCTACGTCAGAAAGCACTGTAAACCACTGAAGGTACTGCTACAGCACCCTGCTCCATGCTTCGGACGAGGCCCGGCTGTCCCCCGCTCTAACCCTCTGTGTGTGTGTGTGTGTGTGTGTGTGTGTGTGGCATCTTACAGCAGTACATGCAGAGTAGGAGTGCCGAGCACCAGCAGCTGTTTGAGCTGATCGGCAGCATGCTCGAGTACGACGTCTCCAGACGCATCACCATGGAGGAGGCCCTCTGGCACCCCTTCTTCACCCCCCTCAGGATGGTGCGCTGCCCATGATGCAAACACCTGCATATATTACATACATACACACACATGCACACAAACATGTACAGGTAAATACCCACCCGCACACATGGTGAACCAATACACTTTTGTTTTCAGTTTGGCTTAATTTTTTTATATTTTTGGTTTTTGTTTGAGTATACACTCCTTCTAGAGTTTGGTGAGTGTACACTCCTTCTAGAGTTCGGTGAGTGTACACTCCTTCTAGAGTTTTTAAGATGAACTATTCTCTTTATTGGAGAAAGCAGTGATTTTCAAAGCGAGTATTTTTATTGTGAGTGGGTCACACATACCTGACATATGCACACAGCTACACAAAGCTATAATAACATGGCAAAGCTAAACAGCGTTTCAGTGTGTGTGCTCCAGGAGTGCTGATGTTCTGACTGTATCAGCCCTCAGTGTCATACCAGAGTCTTTATGAGACTTATCTCAGGGTGTACAGCGACACTGAGTGGCTGAGGTTTAGGCCCAATCCCATTTCTACCCCTTACCCCTTCCCCTTACCCCTTCAGAACAAGGGGGAGGGGTAAGGGGAAAGAGTAAGGGGTAGAAATGGGATTGGGCCTTAAATACACCTCGTCTGGCCACGGGCTCAACCGGCGTCGTCAATAGACCAGTTCAATGCTGTACTGTTTACATGACCGACTTTCCTCAGTAGACGACAGCTCCTAAACCAGTATGCTCACCAGCGAAAAGCACAGGGGATTTTGCTCAAAATGCTAATCCTTGAGTTTGCAGGGTCAAACCGAAGTATGGTCCTTTTTTCTTCAATATTGGTAGACAATCCATTTTTTTACGTGTTTCTGTGCATTTCTACACAGCAATATTTTCTAGCATTATGTTTTTATTTACTATTACGAGTTACTACTGACGAGGGCAGGGTTAGCCAACATCAGTGTTCAGGATGAATTTTAAGATGTCAGGGTTTGAGGTCTGTTAATTTATATTGATTGTTTCTTTGGTCTTCCTCTCCTAACATGGTTGGGAGAATTGCTGCAGTCTTTTAAAGGAAACTCTGTTTGTGTATAACTCAGGTCTGCCTATTAAGGCAACTTATTTATATACCTTATTAAAAAAGATTGATCTTTGGGGCTGAGTTCTGAAGTTTGAGTTTGAAAATAAAAATATTTATTATGTTGAAATGTTTGTTTTGTATTATTTTTACAGGTAAACTCGGTTTTTCTTCATTGGCTTCTGATACAGGGGAGATTTTAAGCACTGGACACAAGGTGAACATTGGGGTTGGAAACCTATGGTTGAACTCAATAATCAGCTCGATAGTGATGATTATAAGGCGCCACATTTTAGAAGCAGAGCATAGTAGCCTATGTCCATTTCAAGGAAACATTTCAAGATTTTAGATGTTACCTGGTCCCTTACCTGGTAAAGAGATACGCCAGTCTAGATGGGGACGGTAGGCACTATGCAGCGCTTCGCAGCCGATCTGACGTCATTGCTGTTTCAGACTTCTAAAAACCTCTGGGAGCCCAGCACACCATGCAAAGGACAGATTTTAGATACCGCTATTGGTAACACTTTACAATAAGGGTTTATTATGGGACATTCATTAAAATAAGTAAATGAAGTAATAAGCATAGGGGTCAGGGTTTGTGGATTTACCCTAAATCTATTGAATAATGTCGGCCTGTGAATGAATACCTTAGTTAGCATGAACTACATTAGTAAATAATTACAATACCATTAATGCTCAATACTGCATTAGTCAAATGTTCATTAATGCCTTATTGTAAAGTGTTACCATGCTAGTGAAAGAGAGCTCATGTTTTAAGCTGTATAATTCAAGATAACTGTCTATTCGATCCAAATCAATGATGATGCATCTTTCCTGGCCCCATAGATAAGTGTATACTCAAGCCCATTACCCATGAATCGTTAAATCTCCCAACAGAATTAATGAATTAGCGACATTTGGACTCACACTTTGGGCTGACTTTTTGTTTGTAATGTTTGAGGGTATAAGATTAATAAACCTAGGGGTTTAGTTGCTTATAGGATGCTTATAGGATGATCGTTTCTAATCATTGATTAGAAACAATCCCAAAAATACAAGCCAAGTATCTGTCAAAACATTTAACTTAATACAAAAATTCATACACAAAGTTAGGCCTAGTACAAACCGTTTGCAAATTAAACGTTTATAAATTGAGATAATGAAAATGAGATCTCACATGTTTAAGTCCCCCCCCTCTCACCTGTTTAAATCACCGCCCCCTCCCTCTCACCAATTAAAGTTCCCCCCCCCCCCCCTCCCTTTCACCTGTTTCAGTCCCCACCCCCTCCCCTCCCACACATTAAATTAACCATGTGCAGGTGTGTGTCTTCACCACAGACGCCACGTTTACCATCTAGAGGTTCTTAGACCTGTTTTATTTTTACAATATCTGGTACATGAATGAAAAAAAGAAAGTCGATATTTGTCGATATATTGTCGATATTTTAGAGTTAATATTCTTGCAATATTGAGTAGATAAGGGGCTGAATGTGTTGAAACCATACAACAGGCCTGTGTGTTTTTTAAGGTTCCAGGAGCAAATTTGTTTGCTTGAGTGGTCCCGCTTACCATGTGTTTTAGGTTTTTCTTATTAAGCAAAATAGTTTTTTGGATTATGTGAAGTGCAACCCTGGTAGGATTTTAAGCTGCAACAGTGTTTTAACCTTAACTAAGATAGTTTGGATGTGTCTAGTGTTGTGATCGTGCATTTGCTGGAACAAGTGTTTGTTAGGAAAGTGTGTGCCTATTTTTTTTTTTTTTCTGTTGAGTATCTTCTCTGCAATTGTTGAGGCCATGAAAGAAGAGATAGCCGCCGCTGTGTTTTTCATTGCCCGGCTGGTAAAGAGATACAGCGGTCTAGATGGGGACGGTAGGAGGCGCTTCGCAGCCGCTCTGACATCATTACTGTTTGAGACTTATAAAAACCACTGGGAGCCCAGCACACCATGCAAAGGACAGGCGTACAGGTGTGTAGTCCTACCTGCTGAGTATGCACTCCTTAAGGAATGACATTGTAGTAAAACTGCAAAAAAAATCGATTCACAGGCAATGCATTGGTTTAATTTTTGTAGACCACAACATATGCTTGGATATATTGAGAACGATCACTGCTTAAAATACAAACGCAATGAATTGCTTTTGTTATGGATGCTTATTCCTTTCCTCTTGAATTAATCATTGTTTAATTGTTCTCTGAACATGCAGTAGGCCAGTAACCATGAAGTAAAGTGCTTCCTTAAGTTAAATCTGTCAAAATAAGTAACTCAACTATGACCAAATGACGCTAATTCAGCCCTCGTGACATCATCCCACCTGACTAGGCCTAATTCATTATTCAACTTCCTTCATGGAACCGTCCAAAGCTGCCATCAATTTTGCACCTTGTCTTGGAAGGTGTCTGCGAATGAACCGAGTCATGCTGAGGGACCCGGTGTTGGAGCAGGCCTGTGTCCGGAGCGGAGTACGATACGAGGGTCTGGGCCTGCCAAGGGAGCTCACCCTGTGGGTGGACCCAGGGGAAGTGTCCTGCAGGTAGGCAGCCAAACCGCGCAACCCTATCATCACCAACCATTGTCTCATTCGATGGTCTCAGCCAAGGGTGCAATTGAGGCTGCAAACTATAAAATACTGCTGATTCACCTTAGTAGGGGTTGTTCATCAGAATGTATCATGGGATTTTATGAGGCAAATGCTCACCATTTTGAGATTGCTCGAGTTGTAGTCACATAAGATCTTAAGTAAACATAATTTAACCTAGGCCAATCAAAGCATTGTTTTAACCTCTTTTTTTTTTATACGAGAAACGCAGTGGCGGATTGAACACTTTAACCTACAATGCCCCAATTATCACTAGACGATGACCAAAACCCCATTACTACCTAAATTACATTCCTATGCTTCCCACATTGCGGTGCCCATTCAGATGTGACCTCACAATTGCCAAGCCCTGTTGCGTTATCTCTATCAGGGGCACTGGAGTCCTTGCGGTATCCATATTGCCACTCTCAGCCAAACGGTTCCTCATTCGAAACCTAGAAATGTCATCAGACTACATCTAGGTGTCGAAGTTGCTTACCCCTTACCTTCTCGTTATGGATGTGCCTCTGAAATCTCTTTGCAGGAAAATAATGTGATGCGGTGTCTTACTAGTTGTCTAGCTAATTTGGCCCCGGTCTGATGGAAAGTAACGATGTGCTCTGTCTCTCGAGATATGGCGAGAACACGGCTCCGTTCTGCGTATCGCTGCTGAGTGGCGACAACCGCAGTGACCGGGAGTTCTCTCACCGCATCCAGCGTGCGGTGGAGCGGGCCAGCCTGGATGTCCCCTCGGGGGCCTCCTCGGACGACGAGGAAGACGTCTCGTGCGGAGACACCAGCCGGAGCAGCTGCAGTAGCAGCAACCCATCGGTGTCCCTCCATCTCCCCGCGTCCGCCCCTCTCTCCCGACCAGAGCAGAAGACGATCCCGACCGTCAGCAACCCCAACAGCATCTACCAGGTGGGCTGTGTGGCTAAGCTGCACCATCAATCTGTATTTGAATGGACGGGAGTGTTTTTATTGTAAAAATATATATATTTGCGCTTGAGTTTGTATGTTAGTTTGGAAACCTGTATTCTCTGTGCTCCAACCCCACAGGAATCCAGATCTTTAACCTTTTGAAAGTACAAAGTTAATTTCCAGTTTTTGTTGTGTTTACAAAATGCATAATTTTTTACCTTGAATATCTCCTTAATGACCCCTAACACAAACGCATGCAAGTTAATGTGGATGCCACAAACGTGTTATTCAGTTTCTCTCCACCCAAGACCTAATCCTATCCCTTCTCCTCAGTTCAACGAGTTTGCCACTAGCGTGCCCCAGCCCTGGGTCAACTACCCCAAGAGGAAGGCTTTTACCGGGGACGGATTTCCGCCTCACTTCCCTACTGCTGCTGCTCTTCCTCCTCCGGGCCCCCAGTTCCATGGGCAGAAGGCGTTTAGGTCCCATCGACCAAGTTTCTCCTTTTCTGGCCCTCGTGTTGACAAGTACCATTGGGTGAGCAAGTCCCGCTCATAGACTTGGACCACATCCAGAACCTGGAGAGCTTAATTTGTTCAAAGGTGCTGAAAATCCCTGTAGTCAGCTGCTCGTGACCTTGAAAGAAGAATTATTAATTATTATTATATGAATTAAGAATTATGGAACTTTTTTACAGGATAAAAAAACGTTACGATCTGACACAAAATGATTGTGTCTTGACGGTTGTATTTTTAAAGGATAACTGTTGAATGATTTAAATTGTGAAGATTATGGTTTAAAGTGATGCTGCTTAAGCATGTTTTAAAAGTTTCAACTATTTTAAATAAAACATAACTTCTAAATGTATTTTCAAGTAATCTAAATGTGTATCAGATGTAAATAAACGGTTGACAAGAAATGTCCGGCCTGTGTCTTTCATCTTATAGTATGGTTACAAATTGAACTGTAAATGGAGTATAGGTTGCACTAGGTCATGATTGTACTGAAGCATGAATATATGAACTTGCATGCCAGACTCAAAAGTAGTATCTATCAAATATCAGGATTTTAACCCAAAGTGTATTGATATAAGTGGTTAAATAACTATGGGGACAGTTCTCGAAATCCAACGTGTCTAAACATGATTCATTTGAAGCAGGTTATAACTGGAAATAAAGTTGTGAAAAGGACAATCGAGGGACATGGATATTCCAGGGGGAAAGTTCATTTGAGCGATGAGCTATATCTAATGTGCTGGTAGGTTCGGAGGAGTGTTCGGATCCTGACTCCTAACTATGAAAAGGGATCCCCTGTAATGGATTAAGAATCGGTTGTCATGTTTTATAATGCAACCTGGATGGGGCTATAAGCATTTGTGATGCAACAGATGTAGGCCTACAGGTTTTTTTTCCACGACTCTTTAACACGTGCAACCCTGTACACGTGTGTACATGGATCATGTTATGCAACGCAATAGAGAATATAGTTTGATACTATTGTAACGTGTGGTAAACCGACCATTAAAGCTTAATTTCGCTGTATTTCCCGTCACGAAACGCATAGAATAGTTATGTTTTAGATTATGACAAATCTTAGACTAGAGAAGACTCCTAGTAACCCAAGGTTTCCTCGTGGTGGGTTTATTTATTTAATTACGTCTCATCAACTCGCAGCACAACAAACCAGAAGAGGATCGTCGGGTACGTCTACAGAAATCTCGGAAAGGACTAAACATTGCTCAATCAAAACACCGAGAACCGTCCGTGTCGGGGTGTATTTAAGAAGTAGGAACATAATGTGAACATCACGCAGCCAGCCATACCCGTTGTAAGGACATTCTCTCCTCACAATACAGCATAAGCCAGTTTGTTTTTGTCAGCTCATAAAAGTGACCAATAAAAAGCCTCCTTCATTACAAGGCCCGCCCCCTGTGGCCTATCACAGCCGTTGTTGTTGTAACGTCTTGTCGTTCGCGCTCACATCCGGTGATATATATTTCGCCACGAGTTAGCGGCGAATTCGGAGTGTCCATCTTGAGAAGCAAGTCACCGTCTCCTCGTCTCTGAAGTAAGCGCATGTTTTGCTTCATTCGCCACAAAAGCTGTTCGGTAAATCGATTGTGTTATAATGGTTCTCACGTACAATGTTCACTCTTAGGTTGCATTTATCCGTATTTTAGCAGCTAGGCGATCTGTGGTC
Source organism: Gadus chalcogrammus (assembly GCF_026213295.1). NCBI lineage: Eukaryota > Metazoa > Chordata > Actinopteri > Gadiformes > Gadidae > Gadus > Gadus chalcogrammus. The sequence continues at coordinate 12,974,211 of NC_079418.1, forward strand.
TGTTTTGATCGGGAAGAAAGTGCTAAGTGCTAAGCTAACGCGCTTTATGGGGGGAGGGCCGCACAAGGCTTTGACTAGAACCCCGCTGTTTGTATGTACCATTACAAAAAAACACATTTATGCCAATTTAGTGTGCAAAAGTTTGCATATTAGGCTGTTTCATATCGGTATTACCCCCCAGGTGTTCAGTGTACCGGTGCAGGGTGCTGTGTAGAGGTTTGTGCCGGGCCTGCACCGTGCATCGGGCGGTAAGGGAGCTCGTAAAGCGCGCCCGGCTTGAATCCTCAAAATGGAGAGCAGTGTGTTTAAAGTCTTCGCATCGCTATGATTGTTACATTATGGCTATTTGTCGATAGGTTTTATTTTGCTCTGCAAACACTTGCATACACTCGGTACGATATTTTAGTTTCACACGAACTGCGACATTTTCTTCCGTATTCGACTTTAGCTATTAGTTTCTATATCGATCCAAAGTCCAAGGAACCCATCTGATATTATTGTACGGTGTATCCATCCATTTGTGTCCAAATGGATGCATCTAATAGCGTCGATTGTTGGGTTTGTTTTTGATACATTGGTGTATCCATTGTTGTAGTAGTTCCATCGATAACCCTTTGTCCTTAATTATTGCTTACTTGTTACAGACTGCAACATGTATTCCACGATGGTCCGATTGTAATTGTTTTCTCCATTAGCCCCCCCATCCATCACAATGAGCGACACCGAAAATCAGTTTATGGAGACTTCCGAGCAGAATGGCAACGAGGGAGAGGAGGAGCAGAACGGAGCCGACCAAGAGGAGTTTGCTGTCAAAGAAGAAGAAGAAGAAGCAGAAGGCGAAGTAGAAGGAGACGTAGAAGCAGAGGTAGAAGGAGACGTAGAAGCAGAACCAGAAGCAGCAGCAGCAGAAGCAGCAGCAGAAGGAGGCGAAGGCGACGTAGAGGCAGAAGGAGAAGGCGAGGGAGATGCTGAGGCCGAAGTAACGCCGGAGGAAGCCGGAGACGGTGGAAAAATCAACGCTAGCAAAGGAGAAGATGATGCAGGGTAAGAGGATGTTACCTGGAAGATGGTTCACATTTAGGTTAACACGTGCCTGGGGTTTTGATGCCCTGTTTTGACACTACTTGAAGGAACAATGCACTGGGGTCTCTTAATTTACCATTCGGGCTCAACGTGACCATCGGGATGCAGGAGGACCCTGTTGCATTCTACTTTTTTGGCTAGGCGTAGAAAATTGAATGGTTCAAATTCAAGGTCTAGGGAGAATAGGTAGAATGTTGGCTTTCCCTTCTGTTAGTTTGTAGTGCTAACTCTTGAATTTTCTTGACTGAGTGGTAAATGACTTTCTTTTATGTAGTACCAAAGATTCTGTGTCTAGAAAGTATTATTCGTCCCCTGTAGTTAAATGTTTAGCTTCAATGGCAAAATTAACTTTAATTTTGCACGCTATGGGAAGGGTCACAATGTTAAGTAAACTGAAACTAATGGCTATAGGAGAAGGATGTCGAAGTAACTTTCCACACTGTCTGCAGTAAAATGTTCGTGGGCGGCCTGAGCTGGGACACCAGTAAAAAGGACCTGAAGGACTACTTCTCGAAGTTCGGCGAGGTCTCGGACTGCACCATTAAGATGGACGCCAGCACGGGCCGATCCCGCGGCTTCGGATTCGTCCTTTTTAAAGACTCCTCCAGCGTGGACAAGGTGGGTGGTTTCCAGACGTGCTACGCTGGCTTGGTTGCGCTCGTACAATTTCTAGTCTATAGCATTGATTGGTTTTTAAAACAATGGGTTTTAACATTCTGGGAAACTAATGCACATGCAGTAACTAAAATAGCCATTTTAAATAGCTGCCCGTACTATTTGAATTCATGGAGCCCTATTGTATCCCTTCAGTGCGTGTGCATGACGTTTTTCCTTCGGTATAGGTCCTAGAGCAGAGCGAACACAGACTGGACGGACGTCAAATCGACCCCAAGAGGGCCATGGCGATGAAGAAGGAGCCTGCAAAGAAGATCTTTGTTGGAGGGCTGAATCCTGAGGCCACAGAAGAAACCATCAGGGAATACTTTGGAACTTTTGGAGAGGTTAGTCTATGCCGTCATGTTGTGGGGAATTCCTGACCCTTTTTTACTATATCGAATGTATGGGAGACCTTTCCTAAATTATACGGAAAAAAGCCTGTGTTGGAATAATAACATTCATACTATTGTATGGCTGGAGAAATAAATGTCACATTAGTTTTCTTTTACCTATATTGTTCCATTTAGTTCTTACTTATTTGCTAATATTACGTATTTTCTTTAAGATTGAGACCATTGAGCTGCCAGTTGAGCCCAAGATGAAGAAGAGGCGGGGGTTCATCTTCATCACATACAAAGACGAGGCCAGCGTCAAGAAGTGTCTTGAGAATAAATTCCACACGGTCGAAGGCAGCAAGGTACCACTTCAAGGAAGCGCAAAAGACTTCAGGAGTACTTAGTGACCCAAAATTAGGAAAGCTTAAGGTCCATGTTGGACAGGGGTTTATGTTGTATCTCATGTCCCCAGTGTGAGTTGAAGATCGCCCAGCCCAAAGACGTGTACCAGCAGCAGCAGTACGGGGGTGGCCGAGGGGGCGGCTACAGCGGAGGTGGTGGTCGTGGTGGCAGGTGGCGCGGCGGTGGAGGAGGAGGAGGAGGTGGCGGTGGAGGTAAGGGCGCTGGTGGTTCTTTATTGTGCTCCTCACCCACAGCTTATAATGGATGCGTTCAAGGAACGGATTCCATGGTTGTACGATTTTAGGTAGCCAATGTATTTTTAAATCCTTTCTGATTTATAAGGCAGATGAGTTGATACAGGTATGGATAATTGTCCCAATTTGTATTGATTTTTTTACTCAGCCCAGAGCCAAGGCTGGAACCAAGGCTATGGTAACTATTGGAACCAGGGCTACGGTTCCCAGGGCGGTTACGGAGGCTATGGTGGATACGGAGGCTACGACTATGGCTCAGGCTACTATGGTGGATATGGCGGCGGCGGCGGCGCTTATGATTACAGTAAGTACTCAAATACTAGGGATGCACCAGTAGTGTAATTCAAAGATCTGGATTACCCAAAAACTCCAATCTCCCATAGTTGTACCCAAGGCATAGTCGGTAGATCTACCCTTTCAGATCTACCACACTATTGCCAAATTGGAAGATACAAAAAAAAAAACCAAATTTGTCAAACTAAAATGGGCCATGTCTCATGAAATGGCTAGCTTATTGTCTAACACGCTCTAGTGCTGCATCCCTGGTACACGCACACAGCAACACTGAGCAACGGCGCGCTGGCTGGCTGGCGGCGCTGTGGCATGTGGCTGGACTGACGGGTGGAGCTGCCTGACTGTTTGACTTGTCTGTGCTCTAAGGTACTCAGTGGCCTCTCTCTCTGTCCCCCGCAGACCAGGGCAGTGCCAGCTTTGGGAAAACTCCAAGACGGGGAGGCCACCAGACTAGCTACAAGCCATACTGATCACATTGTAGTGCAAGGTATGCTATGTCTTCATAGTCAACACTTGTGACTACCACAGCTGTCATGGCACACATGGGAGGGGACATTGGGGGACATCATAGTGGACAGGCTGTAGAATATTTATTATGTAACCATGACTGAATCTCATTTTTATCTGGCCAATGTGGCAAAGCTGGCAGTGAACTGCGTTATTTTTTAAATTAAATGTCTTAATTGATCCCAACAACCTCTTCACTATGTGACCCTTGTTAGTTCATAATGTAATGTTCAAACTGCCTGGGATTACTTGTATTAGTATAGTGAGAAATTGGCCCATTACACCCCTTTTTTTAATATTCCCTTATTCAAGCACCCTCTTTGGCTCTAGATTTATGAGATGTTGCAGGAGAGAACCTGCCTTCTACTAAAATACACTAGTAAAAGACAAAGACTTCAGAAATGGGTTGAGGTGGACCACAAGCCCATGGGTTTTGCTTATCTGGGAGATGGGAGGCTATCTGCTTTTCAGCTGCTAAGCATCTTCACACTTGCGGGATGGTTCAGGATCTTAAAAAGCTTGTCTGCTCATTATAAATGTAATCTCTTGCATTGTGAAGCATCTTAGATAATATTTTGGCTATTTCCAAAGCCTGTAAAAAATATTTGGGCTCAATGGTTCACTGAAGGCATGCATAAGTCAATGACCATCCTTTCTTGCCAGCCCTTAGGCTTCAGTTACCAACCGGTGCATAAAAGTGTCCTAATGTTACACATACCTACTAGTTAGCAGCACAGGCTAGTTTCAAAACCTGAATCATCCCTTCATCCTGGGGTCTCTTCCTCTGCTTCTGCCTCCCTAACAACATGCTGCCAAGGGCGCCCAACGCTTCCACGCTGTGCCCTCAACTAACATGATCTTATGCCCACTCAGCACATCACTGATCTCCAGTCTAGTTGGCCGTAGTCTGTTCTTACACTTGTTGTGTTGTCTGAGATAAATGGCTATATGTGTATATGTGTATATGTATATATGTATATATATGTGTAGATGTATATATGTATATATATATTAAAAAAGAGCATTTGATTATTCACATGATGGTTGAGTTTAAAGATAATCTAGTGGAAAGAAATGCTGAGAAAATCCGCTAAATTTCAAAACAAACTACTTTAAATTCTTGTGGCAAGAGTTAAGCGTTGAATAGGTCATGCAGAATTAGTCATCATTTCTGTGACCTACCAACTTTTGCACTGGGGAGCTTTTGTTACCTCGCATATTCACAGGAACACAGGAACTGTGCGCAGTCTGTGATTATGTAATTTTCTGTTTGCATAGTTCTCATACGGTGACCCAACTTCAGTTTGGCTCCCCAGCAAGTGCTCATTCTTGATTGGGAAGCCCAACGGCAATGACTCGGCCCACGACCATATAGAAATGCACTTGCAAAATGGTTTGGCCTTTTCCCCCAAGAAGGGATCCTCATCCATTCAACTAGCATGTTCTGACGTGCGCCCAAGTAATTGGACCCAACAAAAAAAACTTTTTTTTTTTTTGCTGCTCTAAGCAGTACTGCTCTAAGCAGCAGTGTAACAATATTTGACTGCAGAGTCTATGTTGGCCTGTTTAGCCTAAAAAAAATGTAGTTTTTGGCATATACAATCCTTTTTCTCTTGGGGTATTTTGTGCCCCATATAATTCGTTACTTCCTTCTAATAATTCAATGTTAAAAATTTAATTTCGCTCAAATTTAAGCTTTTAGGATATTTTGCTGCATGGAAGTAATCTCTTGAAATGTATCCAAAAAAGGTAGTTTAGAGGAAACGCGCTTCAATACCCCAGGGTTTGACAAGGTTTTCTGTTTCACCATAGGCTACCATGATACTCAAAACAAATGTTTGGTAATGCCATTACATAGTTTGACAAGGAAGTCCAGTCATGTATCTCACGATCAGGTCTACCATTGTCATAAAAATGTTGGAAATGTAATCGTCAATCTGTTGCTTGACAAGTTTAATACTTTGTATTAAACAAATACAGCATTGCTATTGGCCAACGGTACATGCTTGCAACGCAAAAATAAATGTAAGTGATCAGTCCTTCTGAGGGCGTAAGGATGCATGTCTGCTTTCAACAGTAGTATAGATGTATTTGAACGCGCATTAGTGTTGGCTTAAATTGGTTGTGCAATTAAATAGCTGATTTTATTTTATTTAAATATTTCTCCTCTCTTCCTCAGTGCTCAAGTGATCCAGTGTAAGATTGGACTTATGGTAGCCTGGCGGGGACACAAGACTCCACTCAACTTTTATGGCAGACGACCATTTTGTACAGAAACCATCAGAATAAAATGTAACTTTTTCCAATTTTTTTTTACCCGGTCATGTTTTGTTTTTCCCGTAGTTTTCTTTTTTTTTTCCCACATTTCCACAACTGGAAGTGTTATTTTTACCGTACTTTTTGGTACCTTTTGATTCTAATGTATTGTAAGGGTTGTATTTTACATGTCTGCTGACTTTACAGAACAAAACATTGATGCTGTAAAGGAGCTTTTGTTTTGTTTTTGAAGAAAAAATAAACATTTTTCAGTAATTTTTTTTCCCCCTGTTCTGGTGCTTCCAGACTCTTGAGCCAAGTCTTAAGTTCACCTGGAAGGGCACAAGGTCAAGTGGGTGTCCTCTGCAGTAGGGTCTAGTTACTGAGGTTTAAAGTGGCCATGGTTACCAAATCAACAAAACAATTATGATATAACTAAATTCCAATGAACAAAAAAATTCTTTTTAAATTCAAAATGTTAACGATCTTTCTCCCCCTTTACCACATGGCCGATGTTGGAATATGATAATTCAATGTAAATAGACTTGTATCTGCGAAAGGGAATGCTTGCCTCTTTTGTGTCCTCGTCAACCGGTGCGCACCTTTCTGGATGTTTTAAAGGGCAGTGTCTTCAGATATGACTAATGCGGAGAAGGGCTTGCTGATATGGACTGCTGTCTGGAAGGGGGAGGGGGTTCTTTTCGCTTCTGTGTTGACTTAATTTGTGTGGTATGCCTATGTTTTAAGTGATAGCTCTGGAATTAGATGTCTTCAAAGTTTGTTTATAGGACCAGGCCCTCTGGGGTCTACACAAACTAGTGTATTTGGCAGTTTGTTAGTAATAAAAAAACCTTTGGTTTAAGTGTCTTCTAATGCTTAAAGTTACTGTTAATGATAATGCACATTGTAACCGGAAACCACTTTGTTCCCGACTTATTTCACTGTCAACTTTGGTTGCCATTTATTGTTCAAGTCTCAAAGATGACTGCTAATCCAAGCTTGGGTTGAAAAACTAGTCTCATCGTTTGGGGAAAGTTATGACTTGAGTGGTAATTGTTCAATGTGGTTTATGCAGCAGAGACGCAAAGTAAACGTGCTTGCGTTTGGCAAGTGGTTCAAAAAGTATCTCGGAGCACAGGTAAGAATTGTTATGGAAGTGGAAGTAGTGGTAAATAAACCACGCCTACGGGTTAATTAACCCGTAAATAATTAATTACGTAATTTGTCAAGGCTTGAGAAAACTGCTACCAATGGCCGGGAGTGGCTCTAATCAAAATGGGGGTCTTAAGGATATGGTCATGGACTGGGAGGACAACGGGCAGTGACTATCCTGGTCTTTTTGTCTCAACGTTGTACTGCAGCCGGTGGTACAACGAAGAGGTCAAGAAGAACCCTGGTTTCCCTTGCATATAATCCACAGCCGACATTGGTTGGACCGATTGTATGGGTTCCAGGCTTTAAACTGACGATTTTAAGGAAAATGAATGGGAAATGGATCCGGAACCAGAGCTGCTTTTTAAAAAAAAAAAAATGGGGGCGGGCACCCTAACGTCCTTCAATGTTTGCTCCCTTATCGGTGGACGTAATATAACAGGACGTTTCTTCATTGGAAATATTTGGGTAAATGTGTTTGACGGTACTGGCTAGCAATCAAGCTAACCTGGTCCTGGATGTATAAAAACTAGTCAATACAGTTGTCTATCAGGTAACAGTTATCTTTCCAAGCAACCTCAGATCCTAGGCCTTCTCACCTCACCATTAATTTGGTTTTCCCTGAACGCTATGGTATCAAAACCAGGTTTCATAAGTTTCGATCAGTATTCCCACAGAACGATTAGATTCAGCAACAAACGTGATGATTCGAACCACCAATAATGATGTGCTCTTTAATTCAGTAGAGCAGGCCTGTACGCGTTCATTTGCTGAATGCATTTAGCATAGAAACTTGGTCTTGGTGGATCTGTACTATTAGCCAACAACTTGGCTTACAGTATACAAATGTTGGACGTATAATGCCTACATATTTCAGGCCAATGTCAGGCCTACATATTTTGTGAGCCTTTCAGCCTCACAAAAAAGTCTAGAACTGGCCTCCAGGTTATCTGTGCTTAATACAGAGTAGTACTAGTACAGTGTAGTAGTAGTAGTACTAGTAGTAGTACAGTGTAGTCGTAGTACAAGTGTATTAGAAGAACAACTACATTGTAGTAGCAGTACTATTATTTAATACAGTGTAGTAGTACGTATAGTAATACTAGTACAGTGTAGTAGTAGTAGTAGTAGTAGTAGTAGTACTAGTAGTGCCGTTGTTACACCGAATTCTGCGACCCACCGAAAAGTGTGACCCCAGGGGGCAGTGTTGCATATTTTTTGCAATATGCACGAGTTTGAAGCGTATAAAGGCATGACAAAAACATAAATAAAACATAAGATCTCCCCCCAACCAATTACCTTTTCATTAAAGGTGCTTAATAAATACATGTTTTGATTTTATTAGCATTTTACAGACCCATACAATGATAGGGCGTTTAGTACGGTCCTTCACCGTTGCTTCTTTACCCATAAAAGTCAGTGTTAAATTACGCTGATTTACCTTTGAGCATTTCCTATTATAGGCTAGGCCTACTGTGTAAAACGCTGTTTAGAATTAATGTTTGTATGAAGAAAAGAAAGACCCACCGGTGGGGAGAAATGTGAGCGCGCTATTACTGCATCCACCAAAATGTAAAAGCTAGTATATAAATTTGGGGACAAACAGAACATTCAAAGGGTTATTCAAGTTTTTTTGCCAAGCATGTTCAGGGGCATTTCAGGAATTATTCAGTGGGTATTCAGGAATTATCTAGGGATTACTAATGGTTTATTCAGGAGTTATTCAGGTTTTTTTCGGGGGATTCAGGGTTTATTAAAGAGTTGTTCAGGGGTTATTCAGGGATTTTTCAGAAGTTATTCAATTGCTATTCATGGCTTTTTCAGGGGTTATTCAAAAGTTATTTAGGTCTTATTCAGATGGTATTAAGGAATTATTCAGGGTTTTTCAGGGATTATTCCGATTTTATTAAGAGGTTATTCAGGGATTTCAGGAGTTATTCTGTAGTTATTAAGGGATGTTTTGGGGGGTTAATCAGTAGTTATTCAAGATTCAAGTATTTATTTGTCACATGCTTAATTTGAGAAAGAAAAAGCATTGAAATAGGGATTGCAACTGCAACTCCCAGCTGTGCAAAGTTTAATAATAATTGAAAAGTAAGAAGATTGGATTAAATAAATAAAATAAAATAAAAAGTTTATGAAGAGGGGGGTATTATGCATTCATTCATTTGTATGGCTTGGGGGAAAAAACTTCTTCTCAGTCTTTCTGTTCTGGCCTTTTGAGAACGAAGCCGCTTTCCAGAGGGCAACCATTGAAACATTATATGGCCTGGGTGATGATGACAGTCCTTTAAAATTGTATTTGCCCTTGACAGGCAACGCCTAGTGTAGATGTCCTGAAGTCCAGGGAGTGCAGTGTTGGTGATTTTCTCTGCACACCTGATGACTCTATGCAAGGCCTTCTTGTCCTGAGAGTTGCTATTTCCGTACCAGGTTGTGATATTTCCAGAAATAACAGACTCTATTGTTGCTGAGTAGAATGTTTTCTGCAGCTCTCTGGATATTCTGAATTTGTTCAGCTTTCTAAGATGGTACAGACGCTGTCTTGCTTTTTTCACCAGGTTGGAGATGTGGGATATCCATGAAAGGTCCTTAGAGATGACTACTCCAAGATATTTAAAGTGACTCACTGTCTCCACCAGGGTACCATGGATGTTCAGTGGTGTGTGATGTAGCCTCTGCTTGTCCCTTCTGAAGTCAACCACCAATTCCTTTGTTTTGGCAATGTATAGTTCAAGGCTGTTGTCATTGCACCATGATGTCAGCATCTTAATTTCATTTAGATAGGCTGCAACATCGTGGTTGGAGATGAGTCCAATCACTACTGTATCATCCGCAAATTTGACAATAGAGTTTGATTTGTAATTGGCTGTACAATCATGGGTGTAGAGGGAATAAAGCAGGGGGCTTAGAACACATCCTTGGGGGGCACCAATGTTGAGAGTGACAGTATTTGACATGCAGCTACCAATCTTCACCGCCTTTGGCCTGTCCCTCAAAAAGCTGAGAACCCAGGAGCAGAGAGATGTATTAAGACCTAGATGTTTGAGTTTGGTGACTAAAATATTTGGCACAATGGTGTTAAAGGCCGAGCTATAGTGAATGAACAGCAGGCGTGCGTAATTCCCCTTCCCTTCATCCAGGTGGGAGAGAGTGGTGTGGAGGACACGGGATATGGCATCATCAGTACATCTATTGGGTCGATAGGCAAACTGAAGGGGGTCTAATGAGCCAGGTGTCGAGGAACATATAAAATCTTTTACAAATCTCTCAAAACATTTCATCACCACTGATGTCAAGGCTATAGGGCGGTAATCATTTAAGCTGGCTGGGTTGGTCTTCTTGGGCACAGGAATAATGGTGGATATTTTTAGGCACCTCGGAACTAAAGAGTGGGCTAGAGACAGATTGAAGATTGTAGTTAACACTGGTGCAACCTGGTCAGCACATGATTTTAACAACCGCCCAGGAATGCCGTCTGGGCCAGCGGATTCAGGGTTGATCAGTGTTAATTCTCTGCTCTCCAGGTGATCCTAGAGCTGAGAGAGAGACCGGATTGCTCTGCCAAAGCTCGGCGAGGACTCACCTTGTCCCTGCAGCTGTTCAGGGTCCTCTACCCCACCTCCGTCCTACCTGTCCCAGGGTAGCCCCTCGATGACATCACACAGAGTGACCCCAATTCCGTCCTACCTGGCCCAGGGAGCCTGCTCCTGCGCCAGTGGAAACTGTCTCTCGTTGTGAGGTGTTTGTGTGAAGAGGCTTGTGGATTGGTAGTAGTACTGCTATGACCAGGCTACTTATTTGCATACACACTGAGTTAAACTGCCTAGCGTGATGGAGGATCTTCCCGCGACCAAAGGGTCAGGTTAAATTACCTTGACTTTCATAACTTTGTTGCAACTGTGGGGTAAATGCATGTGTTACAAAATATTGAGCCTTCCTGTGATGAATACGCAACACTTGATCACATTGGTTTACTTAAAGTGTCTGATATTTTCCTAGAAGAATATATTTGCTACAACAGGCCTATATTTTCTTCTTTTTATTTTCGACAGAAAATCACAGGAAAACAATCTCCTTCCTAGGGTTGATCAGGTATTACGTTTCTCTAGACCTTGAGTTCTCTGTCTGTTTATTATGGCGGCCAGTCTCAAAGAATATGAGCAGCACAGTGGGATCGTTTACATATTATAGGGGTGCACAACAACCCTAGAACTAAACATAAAAGCAATATTTTTAAGGTGATTGTCCACTTCAAACTACCAGTGTATTCCGACTTAGTTTGAGTTAATTGTGATTTAAGACTAGCAATGATTATGACAAGTATTGAAACATCAGAATCGTTTACCGCATGCAGGGTCCCGGATACAACACTTTTGGCAAAATAAATAATTATTTCTTATTTTCAAAAAGAAAAACCAAAAAACTTAAAACATATAATAGGCATGCCATTACCTGTAGTCCTTCCACCAGACTCTGTACTCTGCAGACCGCCAACTGCCTGAAGTCTAGCACCGTCCCACACAACTGCCCCTATAAATTATATTTATATTATGCATGACATATTTTCTATTCAGATGTGGATATATTTTTCATGTGTTTTCGACTGATTCCCCTCGACATTGAAGACGTTGAGCCTGAAGAGCCCATTGTGGGTTTCCCATATTGTTTCTGAAATGTACAATATTTTTTTTGTTCCTAAATGGCACTGGGACTGTATAATTGTTATTTTATTGAAAATAAAACTGTTTATTAAACAACTCATTGTTTATTTGTTGTTAATTTATTGTTTACTTCCAATGTTATAGTTATAGGGTTGTTTCATGAGGTCAAAGGTTTCGGTTCCGTCATTCATTTTCTGAACATCAGAATCAAATATCTTCTTATTGAAGAAATGACCGGGAATGCCTCACTTGTGCATGCAGAAATCGTTGCTGTTATTGTATAATGTGAGTACGATTTCTAGATTTTTTTTGTACTTAACAATATCATGTAGCTCAGATGTATGTTTGTGTTTGTTTGTGTGTGTGTGTGTGTATGTGTGTGTGTGTGTGTGTGTGTGTGTGTGTGTGTGTGTGTGTGTGTGTGTGTGTGTGTGTTTGTGACACTCACACACACACGCACACACACACTGTGTGTCAAAGGGTTATTCCATAACTAATAACACTGAGTGTTATTCCATAACTAAATGGGCATACGATGATAAAAACATATTACTCAACGTAAATAGCCTCTAATAAAAACTCAATGATTATGATCCCTGTGTGATATGAAATTTCAGTAGCCCTACTAATCAATGAATACATCATAATTATATAATGTTAATGTATTAAACAATTTTGTAACATACAACAAGCATCCATCAATTCTATCGACCATTTTTATTAACTTTGCTTTTTCCACCAACACTCTACCTAATAGTATCGAACATTGCAGTTTCATACTGCATTGTTGTTTGAGTCATGGTTGTGGCTTATGCGCAGGCGCAATGAGGCACTTTAAATAAAGGACTGACGATGAATACCTCGTCATATGACGCAGGCTCCGCCCATCGCTAGGGTTTCGTAAAGAGTCACGTTGCGTTGCGGGCATGAAACAGCAGACAGCCAGACGCACTCCATCCCTGCATCGCCAGCACACCTGAGTCGTTCCTCTCGTATCCATCATCAGGTAAGAAGGACTACAGCCTAGTTGTAAATGAACTATAAGATAACTCTGGCCACCCAATGTTGTGCATGCCCCCTGTTAAATAAACGTATAAACTAAACTAAACTATAGGATAAACAGAGACATATTTCATCTTAATAAGGTAGCTTGGTGATGCAGCAATACATCTCTGTGGCAATTTTTTCCTTCGTTTTAAACTATTTTAAACTAATCGTTTATTTATTTAAATAAAGGGTATCATCTGATCTGCGACGCATGTCATTTTGCTTCATACAACAGAGAGACGATGGGCGAAACGACAAGTGTCAGTCGTGTTGGTTATATTAGTTGGCTGCTTCATTAACCATTTGTATTGGCTTACTTTACATACTTACTTATATATTCGTAAACATGATCATTTTCCTAAATCTGCGCTGGGAGGCCGGTGTCACTGGGAGGTGGGTGGGGTCTCTGGCTGCGCAAAGGCACGTAGGCCATTTCTGGTGGCACGAATGGTCTTGACTTCAAATTCCATTGCATAATATTCATCAAAAGGGGTTGCTTTGCTTGGCATAGTCCAATACAAAGGATGTCTTCTCGATATGTTGGCAAGTATGCACACGTTGAAAACGTTTGGTGAAGTAAACAAGGGTAACCTCTACATCCAGGATTGTAGATTACGAAGAGGCAGGTGATCCTCTTAGTCCTGCTGGATCTCAGTGTTCCATATATAAACTGCAGCATCGCACGTCCATGCGTACCGTGATGGGTCACTCAATATCGTGACAATGCCATTGGCCCATTACACACACACACACACACGCACACGCACACGCACACGCACACGTCAGCTTCGGAGGATAAAAGCTCTTCAAACTAAAGGATTATAGCAACAATTCACAACAGATATATTCCGCATTCCACACATTACGCCGAAGTTGGGCCCACCACCACAATGCAGACAACATTAACAAGAGCAGCATAGCAGGTCCAATAATGGTGCTGATGCTTGGAGTCTGAATCTGGACTTCCATAAATAAAACCACAGAGTGCTAACAATAAATGAGAAAGTATGAATCAGGGTTCGAAGGGCCAAGGGACACGGCAACATTGGGAATATGGTACAAAACAACGTTAAACTGACCCACAAACCAAAGTGCCAGGGGGAGCAGCTTGTGAGCTGAATGTAAATGAACAGGCTGGCTAGGGGGCATGTCTCTCATTGTTTGATGTAATGAAGACTGGCAGGCCGGTTCATCTGAAGGCGATTGCATAATCTCTCTGTTTCCCTCTCTCTTTCTCTCACACTCTCCCTCTGGTCTCTTTGCCATCTTGATTCTATTATAAATCGTTTTAATTTCACAGATAAATTATTACACAAATGCTCAATCTTTTTCTCTCTGTCTCTTTCAGTAAGTCTGTCGGTCTCTCTCACACTCTGTGTTTTTCTCTCGCTCTGTTTCTCTCCGCCTTTCATGGGGTCCCTCTGACTCGTTCTTTATCTGTCTCTCTGTGTGTCTCTAATCGCTGTAGCTACACAGTCAGTGTGTATGGAATTACGCAACTGATTATTAACGGTTCAGCGAGGGAGAGGAAGCCCATTGCCATTGGCCGTGTGTTATGACCTAGGGGGCTACTGGGATATGTTCTACAGCCTTAGACTCTTGAGATGTGCAGAGAATCATAGAAATATATGTTAATATTCAGACGTATATACATTCATATATCTTTGCCTCATACATAAATACAAAATATAAAAAAGTTGTAAAGAACAAAATGTGTACAATAGAACCATAGAAATAAAAATGGTAAATATAAATCAATATGAGGGAACCAATCCCAGTCGAGAATAATAGACACACAAAATTATGATGATGAAAGTAGATCCGGTGTCTTGAATTACATGAAGTAATTGAATCGGACAAGGTCTGGAGAGGGGTTTGTATTACAACATAATAATGAATCAGCAGTGCTTGGGAATTAACAAGTCCTCCATTTTGTGGCGGTTTGATTTCAAGTCATCGCAAGTCACAGCAAAATATCAGCCAGCAACAGGAGATTAACCAGTGACTAGAATTGTTCAATTTATCAATTCATCATGTATATAGGTGAACCAGTAAAGGTAATCAAACCACTAAAGGTAATCTAGTAACTAGAGCTAAACCAGAATAGAGGTAAACTAGTAGATGTTAAGCAGTATAAGGGGTTTAGTATAGTGGTTAAACGGTAACTGACCAGTAGAGACCTTAAACCCGACGGTTTATGGCTAGAGGTTAACCATGAACTATCGGATAACAGAGGTCACCCAGGAGAGGTTAACCGGTAACTAGAGGTGACCTAGCACCCAGTGTAAGCTCTCCATCTCCTGTGGTTATGTCCTCAGCCAAGATGACTCACCAGTTCCCCGCCCTCACCCCGGAGCAGAAGAAGGAGCTCCAGGAGATCGCCGAGAGGATCGTCGCCCCGGGCAAAGGCATCCTGGCAGCCGATGAATCCACCGGTACCTTCACCTCTCTCTCTCTATCTCTCTCTCTCCCTCTCTCTCTCTCTCTCTCTCTCTCTCTCTCTCTCTCTCTCTCTCTCTCTCTCTCTCTCTCTCTCTCTCTCTCTCTCTCTCTCTCTCTCTCTCTCTCTCTCTCTCTCTCTCTCTCTCTCTCTTTCTCTCTCTTTCTCTCTCTTCTCTCTCTCTCTCTCTCTCTCTCTCTCTCTCTCTCTCTCTCTCTCTCTCTCTCTCTCTAGTAGTCTCTCTCGCTCTCTATCTATCTGTCTCCCTCTCCCTCTCGCTCTCCCTCTCCCTCTCTCTCTCTCTCTCTCTCGTTCTCTCGCTCTCGTAAAGCCTCCCCTACGAACAAGATGCGTTGGGCAGCGCTGTGTGTTGTTATTAATAATACAGAATTGTCATATTACATATTATAACTGTAGTTATTTTCACATTATTGTTGAATGCTACACAATAAATGAGGATACTTCCCTTTGTCACTATTGGTTAACATGGTAATGTGAAATTAATTATTATGTCTCTCTATTATGTCTATATTCTGTTAATTTAAATTGCCTAGAAAGGATATGCATCTTGCTTTGCGTTTATTTGCATTTATAATTAATAATATATATTTAATAATATATAATTTTGCCAGAGTATATAACTTCTGTTCTATATTATATTTAATATAAAGTGTGTTTAAGGAAGTAAGACTGGCAACTCGGAGTAATAAATCTTCAGGGACAGAGCTGCTCACCAGTGTTTGATATCCACATGTGGTCTGTAACCCCGGTGTGAGTGCGTCCTAGCAGCACCATGCCTGCATAGCATAAAGCAGTGCCGTGTGTACGTCCACAGGGAGCATGGCAAAGCGCTTCAACCCCATCGGTGTGGAAAACACTGAGGAAAACCGCCGGCGCTACCGCCAGCTCCTCTTCACCGCGGACGAGCGCATCGACAGCTGCATCGGCGGCGTGATCTTCTTCCACGAGACCCTGTACCAGAGCAGCGACGACGGGACCGTCTTCTCCAAGCTGATCCAGGACCGAGGCCTGGTCGTGGGCATTAAGGTACACCCCGCTCTCTCAAAGCCTGGGGCTCACTCTCTATCTCACTGCCGCCCCCTTTATACTTTCCCAGTATTTATGGGTAACCTTTGTTTATCTTTCTGCAGGTGGACAAAGGTGTTGTGCCCCTTGCGGGGACTGACGGGGAGACCACCACACAAGGTAACCCCGGGACCACCAAACACACTCCAAGTCACACACACATCCACGACATGATGTCTAACGTGTTTGCTTCCCTCCAGGTCTGGATGGGCTGTCTGAGCGCTGCGCCCAGTACAAGAAAGATGGCGCTGACTTCGCCAAGTGGCGGTGTGTGCTGAAGATCTCCGAGAACACACCCTCTGAGCTCGCCATCATGGAGAACGCCAACGTCCTAGCACGATATGCTAGTATCTGCCAACAGGTTCGTTTTGGTGGCTTTGTATCTTTTTCATAGAAAATATCCTGCTAGCTTGATATGTTGCTAGTTTGCTAGTGAGGTCTTTGTGGCGTAGAATCAGCCTACAATGGTATCTTGCGGCCTTGCTATTTTAGGATTTTTCAGCTTGGTATCTTGCTGATTTAGTGGATTAAACTCTTGCTATTTTATCCTCAAATCTAAGTATTCTTTTCACTGGGCTTCATATCATTCTATATTGGTATATTGTATGCTGTTGTCTAATTTCATGGGTTGTGAACTGGCTCCTGCCTTCTAGAACGGGATTGTCCCTATTGTGGAGCCTGAGATCCTTCCCGACGGAGACCATGACCTCAAACGCTGCCAGTACATCAGTGAGAAGGTGAGCTTCTTCACAAATCGTTTGTCATATGGATTTATCTGGACAGACGTTTCAAGGAAAGGGCAGCGCAGGACACCGTATACACACACACACACACCACACACTCATGCACACACAGACACTCACACACGTGCGTACAAAGAAAACAGCAAGATCAATCTCGCATCCCGCAGTGTCGTGATACTGATATCCCCCCATTTTCTTAATCTCAATGATGTATTCTCCTGGTAAAAAAATAAAATAAAATAAACATTTCAAACTCTCACGTCATGTACAATCCACAATCTTGCCCTCAGACCCCCCCTTCTCCCTCTCCCCCTCTCCCACACAAGGCTGTGCTTTATTTCACTATAGTTAGGTAGGTTGCTGCCTTAGCTGTTGTTACACTTCGTTTATTTCTCTAAGGTGCTTCTGTAAATTAACACAATTTTCAGCTGTTTGTTATTATTATTTTCAATGAACCAATAGTAGTTGAAATGCATTTTTTAAATGTCAATGTACTTTGAGCCCTGAATAACAGTAAAAGCTTTTGAATAATTGATTTTGCATGCATAATATACTACATTTTCCATTGAACATTTACCCCTGTAACCCATAAATGGACTCATTTTGTAATGCAATCAAATGCTCACACACTAGATGCTTAAAGACACATGTGTAAGTCCTGATATTCTCCTGCGATTCTCCTGATGGGCTGTATGTATGAACAATATATCCTGAAATTTGTAGTAGTATTTTCTCCGTAGGAAATGTAAATTACCGTATATTTGAATGAGGAGTAGAAAGTCTTGATGACGCTTCTGCATGTCATTGAGTGGCCTCCTAAATGATAATTAGCACTGAATAGTTAAAAAGGTTAATTGGTTAAAAAGGTTGAGCGCTCGCAATGCGAGCGCAGAAACTCTAGTTTGTATAATAGTTATAATTTCCGTGATCATTTAGGCCATTTAAGGCATATTTGATTTTTATTCAAATTGATATCACAATATACTACGTCAAGATTTTTAAAGGAATTGGCGGGATGATTTAATGAGGTCACACGCTGGTCCATTGTGATGATCTTGTGTTTATTTTTGTTCATGTGATATGGGTGTGCAAAAAAATAGTAAATTGAGAATCATCTCCACATGTCTTTGTTTCCAAATGTCCGCCTCCTCCTCCCCCCTCTGTTCCGGTAGGTGCTTGCGGCCGTCTACAAAGCGCTGTCGGACCACCATGTGTACCTGGAGGGTACGCTGCTGAAGCCCAACATGGTCACAGCTGGACACTCCTGCCCCCACAAGTACAGCAACGAGGAGATCGCCATGGCAACCGTCACAGCCCTGAGACGCACGGTGCCCCCCGCCGTCACCGGTGAGTCATGTGCTTCGTCCGACAGGAAGTCAATTCCTAAAGTTAATGATGAGGCAAGGGTGGGCTTACTCCGCCGTACTAACTCTGTGTGTGTGTGTGGGTCGCCCCGGTGGCTCAGCGGGTAGAGCGGGTACCATTAAGGCCCTGTCCTTACTGCAGGGACCAGGGTTTGATTCCGGCCCGTAGTCCTTTGCTGCATGTCTTCCTCTCTCTTTCCCATATTTTCGTGTCTCACTCTACAATTATAAGGGGAAAACCTTGAAAAATAAATCTTTAATAAAAACCTGGTGTGTGTGTGTGTGTGTTTGTGTGTGTGTGTGTGTGTGTGTGTGTGTGTGTGTGTGTGTGTGTGTGTGTGTGTGTGTGTGTGTGTGTGTGTGTGTGTGTGTGTGTGTGTGTGTGTGTGTGTGTGTGTGTGTGTGTGTGTGTACATTATATCGTGGATGATGTCTCTATCCCCAGGCGTGACCTTCTTATCTGGCGGCCAGTCAGAGGAGGAAGCCAGCATTAACCTCAATGCCATCAATACCTGCCCCCTGGCCAAGCCCTGGGCTCTGACCTTCTCCTACGGCCGCGCACTGCAGGCCTCCGCCCTCAACGCCTGGAAGGGAGAGCTGGACAACGAGAAGGCCGCCACCGAGGAGTTCATAAAACGGGCCGAGGTGCGTTTGTGGGAGTGCGATAGGATTAGAAAGACGACTGTCACCAAAGGCCCAATCCCATTTCTACCCCCTACCCCTTCCCCTTACCCCTCCCCCTTGCATTGAAGGGCTAAGGGGATGGGGTAAGGGGAAGGGGTAAGGGAAAGGGGTAGAAATGGGATTGGGCCTTAATGTCCTCTTTAGATGGGATTTCATCGCCAAGTCTGTAAATATATAAATAACAGCACCGTTGGCGTCGGACCTACTTTGAAGGTTAACAAAGCAATGTACTAAAAAATAAGTGTATACTATACATAGTTTTTCCAAATAAGTATATACTAAACTTATTTTCTACATTTTCTAATATCCCATAATAATAACATCCTATCGAACTTTGGACTTCAGCTCGTCTTTAAAAAGATCTGTTTTTTCACTGTTGTTTGCCATGTTTCTCTCCGTGCCCCCTCCAGGCCAACAGCCTGGCTGCACAGGGCAAGTACGAGTCCTTTGGCAGCGGCAACGCGGCGGGGCAGTCCCTCTACGTAGCCAACCACGCCTACTAAGCCAGCCCAAAGGACTACTACATGCTGCTGTGACCACACCTATCGTCCTACCTGCTCCGCTCCTCCACCACAACCCCGACTCCCCTCTCTATAACCAGCCTGCTCGGTCTACCGTACTTTAGAGTTTAAAAATACCATTGTTAAACGTGTGAGCTTAACACATAATGTGAAACAACAATGGTGATACATACCAAACAAACAGCAAGGGGAAGAGGCTGTGTTTTCTGTTACTCTGATGACACAAGAGATCCTGGTGGCAACTGTAAAAGTGATGTTATTTAATGTGTGTGAGCAGTGAATGGGTTTTTAAAAGTCAAAGGGGATTGAGCATGTTGGGAATGGTTGATTTTTGCTTTGTTGAAGGAAGTGAAACCGAGCACATACTGTAGGTATGTTTACCTTTCTCATAGACCATTATAGATGACGATTGCGTCGATGCAGGTGGTATTTCATCTTGGTGTTTTGAGAATGAGAATGCAGTTGTGGTTGGTTGACACGTGACACTACACATCTGTCCTGCAGTGGAGCCAGTGGATTGGTTACGAAAGTCAAGTTAGAGCGGACCAGATTTTAAGAACAGCCAATGAGATTAACTGCAAATAGTTGAATTTGCTGATTTACCTAATTTATCAGAGAATGTCTGAGTAAGATTGCTTGAGTGACACAGACACACAGTGTAGGTTTAACTAGAGACAGCTGTAGCTCCAGCAGCAACAACTTTACGTCAAAATGCTCAATCATTCATCTTAACGTTTCTGTTTGTCTAATCCTTAAAATGCTTATTAAGGAACTGTATTGTGTGTCTGTTCTAAATGTAACAAGAGATATACATTATCTATTAATCCATGTATTCGGTTGTGAAGCTATCAATATTTTGTGGTGCTGGTGTTTTAGTCCACTATTGACCCTTCACTGAGACGACGGCTTCTGCTGTCACCTGTCACCTGTCACCTGTCATGTGGGGTTCGGGGGGGAAACAGTCACTGCCTGTTGGAATGTTCTATTGTTTGTGTTGATATTGTTCTTTGAGCACTTGGTGTGTAAAGTAGTGGAGAAAAAAATAAAAAATACAAATGACTACACATGTTTGATGTGCAATCGTTCTGTCTTTCTGAATGGGCATTTTAGTTTAAGAATTTCATTGCTTGAATCAATATCTACAATATAGATTATTTTAACATTATTTATCATCCAACGACTCAAACCATAAATTGTAGATTTAATTTGTAGTTATTTTGATTGAGCCAGGAATACGACAGCTCATCCGCTGGAGGGTGATGTTTGCTGAACAATATGACGTGTATCCGGGACAATGGGTGAGTTCGATTTTCACTACGCCATAGTCTGCGTGAAACCCGAACATCCCATTTTGTTCTAGATAAAGCTAATTCAGCATACTCCTCCGAAGAAAATATACATCCTGATTTTATATTTTACATTTATATACTCTATTTTGAATTAGAGCTTTTTTAACAACATTCAACATCCGTTTTAACAACTCTTTATAGATCACGTGATGTTTTTTTCCCGTCTTGAAGTTAAACCAACGCCCCTCTTCACCGCACAGACAGAATGGCTACCGCGGAAGTGGGTGAGTGATACCACAATTGCTTATATTTTGCTTTTATTTATGTTCTGCATACTTATGTGATATATATCTACAAGGATATTGTAGTACATTAGCAGTTCTAGGACTTGCACTGAAAAAGTTTTGCGGGGGAATGGTTAGTCAATTGTTTTTTCTTAGTAAACCATATTAACACCTGCTATTCCCTTAGCTGCAGATTTATACATGGCATTTTCGGACCCTTACATTAAGTATAAAATAAACGTATTTGCGTATATTCTATCGATCATCATCTGTTGTATTTTCTATTACTCTTTCTTTTCATTCAATTCATAAAACCACATATAATTACATATTTTAGGTTAAAAAAAACATGGTACTGGTTGTAATGGTAAATCTGGTTGCTTTGAATATCTATCTATCTATCTATCTATCTATCTATCTATCTATCTATCTATCTATCTATCTATCTATCTATCTATCTATCTATCTATCTATCTATCTATCTATCTATCTATCTATCTAAACAGAACGCAAACGAGGCCAGCTTGCTGCCCTGTCTATAGCGGTGGTGGTGGTCTTGGTAGGGGTCCCATTATGGTGGCGCACCACAGAAACATACAGAGCCTGGCTTCCTGTCAAACAGATCAATGAGTTGGCTGAGCTCCAGGTTTGTCTGTGTTATCGATCAATGGCTCACTGGACACGTTATGTTCATCCGTCGTCCAACGTCTGCATGCATTGGCTCTTCTCATCTGGTTGGAAATGGTTCCACAGCTGCAGCTCAGTGTTGACGTGGAGGTGGTGTTCTCTCGTGGGACGCTGATGCCGGAGCAGCAGAAGAAGGTTCCATTTACACGGACACAGGAGGAGGCCCAAAAAGTGGACGGTGATGACGGCGTTCATCGGTTTGCAATTACTGTCGGATCAATTAGGTAGCATGCTCCTCTCTCTCAGTGTACTTATATTCTGCCTCGTGTCATTTGACAGATGACACAACCTTGCGGTACCGTTATGAGTCAAAGTATCGTACGGCTAACATCATGGAGGAAGATGCCCTGAAGCAACCCACTGCAGCAGGTACGATTTACTCTTCTGCCTTTAGCACAATTTCACACTAGCTGTGTGACATTTGTGTGCTCACACGCAAATCATCCATGTAATGGATGACAATATATGCTTACCAAGTGTGTTAGGGTACCAAGCAGGATGCCACTTAAGAATTCTGAATGAGATCCTTGCGAGAGACCACTCTGGTGATGATACCCTCTCTGTTCTCCACGTAGAGGCCGATCTCTCTCTGCATACCCTCAGTGCCAGTCCTTGCGGATCGGTTGTGGTTTACGTGATTCCAGAAACATCTGTTCTTCTGCCTCAGGTACAAATAACCTCTGCTCTTTCTTTTCACATGCATCTTCAATACCTGAGTTCTCAACTGGAAAGAAAATACAGTTATTATCATGACATTAACAATCTATAATACATTTACATAATACATTTAGGTGATTTTGTTGATGCTTTTATCCAAAGCGACTCACAACCATTCATTAACAGAATCACACATCGACAGGGCGTGGACGTGTACATCGGCCATCGCCGGACCGCCGTTCTGCGCATGGGCGCTCCGATGAGCGTGGGCAAGAACCAGAAGCAGCTGCTGGCCCACCTGGAGCCGCGCATCACACAGGTGGTGCAGGTGATGTCGTTCAGTCACACCGACATCACGGCCGCCCTCAGTGACAGAGTCCGCCTCAGCCCTGGGAGCAAGGAGAGCTTGGCTGACAGCATGAGGTCCTTCAAGTCCAGCCCTGGTAAGATATTATACGGAGGGGTGCACATAACTTTTTTTTACCAGGAGACGGTGTTTGGTACTCACTCCACGCGTAGCGTTGATTTAATTACACCTGACGTTATGAAACTTCCTCTGTTTCACAAAGGAGATCCCATTTTCAATGCACAACTTCTGTGTTTTTGGCTCCAGCTGAATGTTTAATAAAACTGCAGCAGCTTGACCACGCAGCGAATGGATGCCTCACAGTAACGTACGTTGCGATCGGCTGATTTTTGCGCAGTTTTCCAGTGTGTGCGTGGTGCACAGCACACGTGTCAGTGCACTCATCATTCTTGTTGAACCACGGCACTTCTTGGAGACAAAAAAAAAAATCTTCTGCTTTGTCGTCTACTTTGCCGAAACACCAAAGTCGACAATCTACACGTGTGGTTTTGTATTGATGACCTGAAGGTTAGGTACGCAAAAGTATGGTAATAACACAAGTGACGTTATGCATCCCTGATTATGGGCGCGCATGCATACCAGTTATGTGCACCCCTGATTATACGAACCTATGATACCTAAGGTGTTGTATGGGGAGGCCAGGTAGATTTACTGGTGGCTCAGTAGTTCGCTCCACTCCTTTTCTTTTTGTAGGCATTACTGAGATGCTTTGTATCAAGATATATTAGATCAAAGTGTTTGTTATGACCAAAGTAGATGACTGTGATTATTGTCCACACTGAGTATTGGTGGAGTCGCAGCTAAATCTATTCTTCATTTTTGTTCATGAAACGCTATAGGTTATGAGATAACGTTCAGCCTGCTGAATCCTGACCCAAAGTCCCATCGCCTAGACTGGGATATTGAGGGTGCTGTACACAGCTATATCCAGCCTCTGCTCACTAAACTGGCCCCTCTGGCTAACTTCAGCATCGACTCACAGGTGTGTGGCCATGCCTTCCTGCATGCATGCGTGTGTGTGTGTGTATGTGTCCGTTTTCCAAACAAGTGCGTAGGTAAATCACTCAGGTTTGACGTGTACCCCACCCTCTGTACTTCTAGATTTTGTACTACGCCATGCTGGGGGTCAACCCTCGGTTTGACAGCAGCCTGGAGGCCTATACGCTGAATGCAGACAGCCTCGCGCATGTCATAAACCCTGTGGAGGCTAGGCTTGGTAAGACTCATTCTCTCTCAAGGACACAAGAACAAATAATCTCCGAAGGGCTTTGAGAGGACTCCAATTCTACTTCAATATTTCTGTGTTTTTCCTCCAGGCTCCAATGCTGCGTCGTCCAACCCAGTGCTGAACTTCCTGCTCTATGTCCCTGATGCCCACCACTCCCCACTCTACATCCACGACCACCAGAAGCAGCCGGTGGCCTCCAACGCTTTCCACTCACCTCGCTGGGGAGGGATTATGGTCAGGACTTTTCAAATGCACTATAGACATCGTACCCATCCTCTCCAAACCTATGAGACAATATTTCTGTTAGTGTTAAGATTGGTTGTTTATAGTAGCCAACGTAGCCAACCCCCCCCCCCCCCCCCCCCCCCCCCAGTGTTAACTCTGTGTTGTATATGCTGAACCAGTGTTTCCCCTAGATTTTTTTTTTGTAGCAGTGGTTCTGTGAGCTGTTAACCTAGCAACGCTAGGAAGATTTTTTCTTTTAAAAGAACCCTTCAAATGGTTACTTCTGGTGAGATTGTTTTGAAAAAATTTACAGATTGAGCTTCCAAATATGACATAACAACCAACAGAGTCAAGGTATCTGCTGAAACCAGATCATGCGATGGTGCACATAGAGGAAACACTGGCTGACCTCAGGCTTCCACTTTGTCTTACAGGTGTACAATGTAAACGACTTGTACGGAAGAGGGGAGACCCCACTCCCGGTGAACATCAACATTAACATGGAGAAAGTCATGGGCGTGTTCCTCGCACAACTTCGGTAGGGCTATTCATACGATGGATGTGTAGAACTCTTTTAGCCCTCCATTATAACCCATCCGCATCCCCCCACACGTGTATTCTTAACCATGTGCGCACATCCCCCCCCACATGTGTATTCTAACCCTTGTGCACACATCCCCACACATGTGCATTCTAACCAATGTGTGCACCTGCACCTGTATCAGACTGATGCTGGGTGTACAGTCTTCCCCGGCGCCCCCTGGCTTCCTGGTGGAGCCGTGCGGCGGTGCGGGACTGGCTGACTGGGAGCTGGATCGGCTCATGTGGAGCAGGACGGTGGAGAACGTTGCCACAGCAACCACAACCATCACTTCACTGGCCCAGCTCCTCGACCAGATAGGCAACATTGTTATTAACGACAACATCGCCTCGCAGGTGATGAAATAAAAGCTTTGTTCTTTATCATTTGCTGGATCCGTCAATTTATTTAATAACATAAATAACAAACTTGGGTTACTCTTGCACATATGCTTGTATATTATCATTTGGTACTGTTTGTCATTATATTCTGTATCTGTTATCTAATATTTTGTTGTGACAGGTGTCCAGCACCGTCACCTCTCTACAGCTGGCTGTGGCAGAGCTGGAGGCTGGGAACCTGGGCTTCGCTCTGCAGTACAGTAAAGAGGCCATCTTAGCCTCAGAGAGGGCCTTCTTCGACCCCTCCCTCCTTCACCTCCTCTACTTTCCAGACGACCAGAAGTTTGCCATATACATCCCACTCTTCCTGCCCATGTGTGTTCCTATATTATTGTCACTGATCAAGATTGCATCTGAGGCCAGACAGAGACGCAAGTTGAAGCAGAGCAAGAAGGACTAAGAAGGACTCGAGCAGTGTGAAGGACTTATGACAGTCTGAAGACCAGAGTTTTCTGACTGGTCTTCATATTTAAAACTTTCTTAATGGGATGAATCCTGGGAAGGAAAGATAACTAAACTGTTAAGCCACTTTCAGCATGGATTGTATTATGTTTCTGTTTATAAGGGAGCGGTTATTTTTATTTATTATATTATTTGCAAGATTGAGCGCACATAGCCTATGTCTGACACTGACCTAGGCCAGAATTATTTTTTTCTATATGCAATGGTTTTATGTATTTGAAATTTCAAATGATTCAAAGTAAAACAAATAATCAACTTTTAATTTAGGCATGTATCTCAAGCTGCTGTCTTTATGTGTTAATATTAAACTTGCATACATACAGAGTTAAATGTTTGTGAAGCACTGCTTTGTAATCTGAATGCTGGCCCTGCATTACCAACATGCATCTTTCTAAATTGAGTAAACATACACCATCTTTCCCTGAAATGCATCTCATAAAACGGAAGTTTGCTTAAGGCATTTTTAAGCAACAAAACAAAATCCATTGTGAACCACCTCTACTCTATCAAACAATGGGAGATTTAAATTCGGAATTCTGATTCGGCAGGCGGGAAGACTGCTATAGGGTTGGTGACGTAAACGCTCAAGCATTAATCTGATTGGTTGCGGCTTAAAGCTAAGGAAATTGCTAAGCTAACCTGAAGGTAGCTATTTTAAAGCGGTCTCGACCTACCACGAAGTAAGCAATTTGCAACGAACACCCGCATTTAAATGTGGATACAATTTCACGACAGATAATCAAACGTTTTTATTAAGGATTTCTCTCAGATCAACCGTAATATCAGCTTTTACGCTTTAGCTAACTTAGCGCAGTCCGGATCAACGGCATGGCTGAAGTAGTACGGGGACCAGCAGGAAACAACGATTGTCGGATTTATGTCGGGAATCTCCCTCCCGATATCCGTACTAAAGACGTTGAAGATGTATTTTACAAATATGGAAGTATCCGAGATATCGATCTGAAGAACAGAAGAGGCGGACCCCCGTTTGCCTTTGTGGAATTCGAGGACTCCAGGTGAACAGAAACTAACGTGCTAACAAACGATATCTCTGTGTATAACAACTCTGGACTCACTAAGTGGGCCTATAATAATGGGTGCTCATTATGAACGGTCTGTGGCAACATTTTCTATAGATTTGGTTTAAAATTGGGTGGCTAACGTTTTAATGGTGATCAATGCTCCCACTAAGGGTTAAAATACCAACTGGTCAGACCAATTGCTGAATGACTGAGCAACAAAGATTCATCCGTTTCCTTTACCAGGGATGCAGAGGATGCGGTCCATGGACGTGATGGTTACGACTACGATGGCTATCGTCTCCGTGTCGAGTTTCCAAGAAGCAGCCGGGGGGGCAACAGAGGAGGAGGAGGAGGAGGAGGTGGTGGTGGTGGTGGTGGTGGTGGCGGCGGGGGATCACTGGGAACAGCAAGGGGGAGATATGGTCCCCCCTCACGACGTTCAGAGTACAGAGTAATTGTGTCAGGTGAGTGTCTCTGAACCAGTATTCCTCCGTAGGATTTCTCAATCAGAATTATGTTTTTTAAAGCCAGCTTGCTATCTTTACAGGTCTACCACCCAGTGGAAGCTGGCAAGATCTGAAAGATCACATGAGGGAGGCAGGTGATGTATGTTATGCCGATGTGTTACGCGATGGTACCGGCGTGGTGGAGTTTGTACGGAAAGAAGACATGAGCTATGCCGTCCGCAAGCTTGATAACACAAAGTTTCGTTCACACGAGGTAGGTTGGGGCTGTGGCTTAACTTTATCTCAACAAGCAATAGATCTGGAACTAGGCAGTGTTTTGGAGATGAAACGGAAAGTCCTTAAGAGATTGGAAGGTGGCCCTTTTGAGGAAGGAAGGTGCTAATGCTTATTGTTAATTGTTATGAACCTCAGCCCTTATGTTCCGTATGTGTATTATCTATTGTAATGCGTCTGTTCGGTTGGGACTGTGTAGGGAGAGACGGCATACATCCGTGTGAAGGTGGATGGTCCCCGGAGCCCCAGCTATGGAGGCTCGCGCTCTCGCAGCAACAGCCGCAGCCGGAGCAACAGCGGATCACGCCGCTACTCTCCACGCCGCGGACGGGAGTCTCCACGTTACTCCCCTCGCCGCTCTCGCTCTCGCTCCTAGACCGCCGAGACATGGGGAAATCACGACAATGACCCCCCCCCCCCCCCCCCTCATTGACCATCTGCTGTTGAACCTTCTTCTCTGGTTGTTTCTTTTGTTTCCCCCTTGTGTGTGTGTGTGTGTGTGTGTGTGTGTGTGTGTGTGTGTGTGTGTGTGTGTGTGTGTGTGTGTGTGTGTGTGTGTGTGTGTGTGTGTGTGTGTGTGTGTGTGTGTGTGTGTGTGTGTGTGTGTGTGTGTGTGTGTGTGTGTGTCCCATCATCTCTCTTGCCTTCCCTCTCCTGACTAATATCTCACCAGTGTGCATAGCCCTAGTAGTCTAACTTGTCTCTCCCCTTTCATACTGACCTTTTCAGTACCAAATCCACCAGCTGATTGTAATGTTACCCTGCTGGTCTTTTGGACTTCACCAGATGTTTTCAAATTTCAATTTTGAAGAGGTTGCTCCGCTTTGTTAACGCTTTGTTTATACCATTACTTTTTTTTATCTTGGCCATGCATTTTAGTGTTTATGAACTGCTGTACTTTGACCCTGTCATGTGTATCTCTCTGTAGAGTTCAGAGGAGCAGGATAGCATGGGGAACAGGAATTAGGATTAACAGGAGGAGGAGGAATCAAAAAACGAACCAATGGTATGACACCTGTGGCCTCCGAAGGCTAGCCGAAGAAATTTTCTACAGCTTTCCTTTTTATTTCCTTTTTTATTTTTGACCCACAAAGTCTACAAAAGCGTTATGTTGTGGTGGCTAGAGTTACTTCTGCATGCTTGTTTAATTGTTGAATATATGAACTGTGCCCACCAGGATACAAGACAATGCTTCTGCACACCAGTCCTGCATCCAAACACCTAGAATGCATTGCTCTGTTTTGCCAGGGTGGTGTAATCAAACTCAGTTCTAAATACTAGTGTTGTTCGAAGACCATTTGGTCTGTGGTTTTCTTGCTTGTTTTGCTAATGGTTAAGTAGCAACTGTCCATGTGGCATCATTAGTAGATATATTTTAATATATCATTCTAAGTTTGTCCCCCCCCCCCTAATGTAGGAAAATGATCGAATTTATTTTTGAATGTCTTTAGTGTGGTGTGACTCTAACTGGCCTCCTTCTCTTTGGTTCTGCTGGTATTAAGGTTCGGACGGGGCTCAGTGCTTCCCACTCTGGAGCTGGATCAGGATTCAGGATCAGATCAGGATTAGGATTAGGCTTCAGGATGGATACATGGAGCATTTTACTGGGAGAAGATCCCGACCCATGGCCCGAGCCAACCGGAGTTATTATAGCAAAGGATCTTTTCTCTAATTGGCCTTTTAAAAATAACCCCCACAAAAATCTTGTTTTTGCGTGTGTCTGGGACATCAGCGACCCAATCACAGAAGTCTTCCAGATGAGGCAATTTTTTTTTTCCTGATCCGTTTTTTAAAATGAAAGAGGGAGAGAATGTGGAGCATGGCTGGGATCATAACCAGGAAGCAGGCTGGACCCACGCACATAAGGAGAGCGGTAAATAGAGTGGGTTATCAGAGGGAGGGGGGGTGTCATTGATGTGGTTTGCCATCTTTTTTTTTATTCTTTCCCAAGCAGGTTTGTGCTGTGGAGAAGTTATGTTCTGATGATCATTCAAAGTTGAAATCTTAATCTCAAAAATAAAAGTTACATTTATTGTATAACATGTTTGCATTCTTGGTAATTTGTTATCCATGTATGATAAAGTGGACAAAACGCTAGCTCCACTTTCAATTCTAGGAAAAAACTCTAACCCTGAACCCTAACCTAACCCTAACCCTTGAAATACATTTCTAAGGATTTAAGTGTGTCAAAACTACTGCCCTTGCGACATTCGCATCCTAATAACTAAATATGCATTAAAGGAATAACAGGCCTGTTTTAATTGGTACTTTAAAGACAAAACATCAGTGCTTGATTTGACTGTATTCACACATAGCCGGGTAAAAGTAATGTACAAAAATACTACTGTAGAGTTAGTGTGCAATATTGCATGTAATGGATCAAAAAATAGCTGAAATTAACAAAGCATACCTATCCTGTATTTATTCAGGAATACACTATATGGTGTAAAATGATGTTAACCTATAATCATTTCAGCTCATACCGATGTTAAGTATAGTGTCTCAAGAGACTTAATCGATGTTATTGATTGTCAACTGGATCCAATCTCACGATAAGGAGGAAGGAATGGTGCATTCTGGGTGGAAATAAGATGCGGGCAGTAGCCCGCTAGTGAAAATCGCGAAAGATCTGGTCGAGTATTAATTTCCTCCAATCAGAAGGTTGATGTAACGCGGGGGGCGGGGCAGATACAAACGTAGCATGTCACAGCATAAATGAGCGACAAACGGGCTGTGCATTTCTAGACAAGACGTTATACACCGAACTTCAGTAAAAATAAAAAAAGGTAAGCTTTATTTTCTGTGTCATTAGGGGCAATTGTGTACCTGACTAGAGATGCGACCATATGAAGGTATCCTCGTGTTTAGTGGAAAAGAGTGGTTCATTGAAATGAGTCGTTGCATTGCGTAGACTTCATCAAAAACACAAGGCGGTATCATCGTATTGCGTGGTCATGATTAAAGTTATACATGCCCAGGAGCGTAGAAGTACTTGGTACGACGAGCGTTTTCTTGCCCTAATTAAATCCGCATGTATGCTATTGAATAGCATTTAATTGTGTGTAGTGAGATATCTATAGCCCGTCAAAGTGGTATTGTGCGTGGGCAGGTGGTCCACACGGATAGCAGGAACATGGCCTCATATGTACCCTTTCCAATATTCTCTGCTTTAAACCACTGGTCAGTCTTTGCAAATGTAGATTATTTGCATTATTTGCCAAATTTGTTATTATAGTTGGTAATCCCCCACAAACGACACTTTTTGGATCCCGGAGTTGATCCGACATGTTCCCATGGATTGCAGAAACCATGCAACCTACACACTTTCGCAAGTTCAATACTCCAAAGCTGACCCATGTTTGGTCTATGTTGACCTTATCCATTCATCATATGCATCGTTGGGCTCTATGAAGGCCAATGCTTTATTATTGGGCAGTTTATTTAAAACCTTTTGTAAATGAGTCGAACAGACCGGTATGGTAACCATTATACCCCCACTGTCTTTTTGAAGACGTTCTTGTCATTACATGTGCAGTCTGGTAGACCAAAAACTGGACGATGCGCAGTCTCTGTCAAACCCAATACTAATATCAAAGTCAGCATTCAATCACAACAACCCTAATCGATAGTCTCATTCTAAGCAACGTTCACGGTAACCCAAGTACACCATTGCACCACACGTTTGGGTGTTTTCTTATAACACAATTGGGGACATTTGGAAGGGTGTGGGTATCCAAGGGCTCTAGACAAGTAGGTTAAAAGGGATTCTTCCAATGGCTTGTGTTTTACAACCCACAGGTCATCTACATTCAGTGACACATCTAAGGTTGAGTGGTATCTCTTCTAAAGATGGGGTCAT
Source organism: Gadus chalcogrammus (assembly GCF_026213295.1). Lineage (NCBI taxonomy): Eukaryota > Metazoa > Chordata > Actinopteri > Gadiformes > Gadidae > Gadus > Gadus chalcogrammus. The sequence continues at coordinate 13,005,501 of NC_079418.1, forward strand.
CACCTCAAATCCTTTTGACCAGTTTGAACTGTTCTTTCTCTGTCTATGTAGAGCCACCATGACTGACCGGAAAGCAGTGATAAAGAATGCCGACATGTCAGAAGACATGCAGCAGGACGCAGTGGACTGTGCCACGCAGGCCATGGAGAAGTACAACATTGAGAAGGACATTGCTGCCTATATTAAAAAGGTGGGTTGACTGCCACTATCAATCACCACACTTTTCCTATTTCGTAATGTTCCTATGAAAGGCTCTCCGTACCTCCATCAATGGTGTTGTTTCCTCTTCAGGAGTTTGACAAAAAGTACAACCCCACGTGGCATTGTATCGTTGGGAGAAACTTTGGGAGCTACGTGACGCATGAAACCAAGCATTTCATCTACTTCTACCTGGGCCAGGTTGCCATTCTTCTCTTCAAGTCCGGCTGAAAACGCAGACCTGCCTTCTTCACGTTACTTTTAAGTCCTTAATAACTCTGCCTGCTGCCATTTGATTGGCCATGTTTCTACCTACCTCCACTCCTGCTTTCCAAATTATTCAATATGTAAATTGTTACCCATTATCCACCTGGAGGAAGGAGTTGTGTGCTGTTTTGGATGGACCGAGATGGCTCTTGCCCCTGTAGGGATGCGCCCTCAACATTACACCCTAATATTACAGTCAGTATCCCAACATGTTCTTGAGGATTGACTCATACTTTCTAAACACAATTATTTGGCTGTGCGATGCACGGGCCTTGTACATGATTTCATATAGATATGTTGTATGATAACTTGTTTTTTCATTTTATTGCCTAAAAGATATCTAGCAACATGATTCCCTTTTTGTTTTCTGTTTACAAAGTTGGTGTAAAAAAAAATGCTTTGACTGTTGCTGATACTTAATAAAGAATAATAATTTATGCCAAGCAATGAAAGTCATCTTGCTTATCCTCCAAACCGGGTCCTAAAGGTCTACCTCCCAAGCAATTGTAATGTTTAACTAATGCTGCGTTATGTTAAAAGAAAAATAACTCTTAAAGTCCCTGATGGATGTCGTGTATTCTGGACCCTGAATCCAACACCAATGCCAAGACGGCTTCATGTTTCTTTCTGTATATTTAAAGCTCTAAGCTTGATCTTGAATGGTATTTACTTTTTCTTTTCTCAATGGATGTAAAATATTACACAAATCAAAAGATTTCTGTCCTGTCGACCATTAGCACTCAGCTGGTGGTTCACCGGGTAGAGCGCATACCATTAAGGCCCAGTCCATACGGCAGTGACCAGGGTTCGATTCCTACCCGTGGTCCTTTGCATGTCATCCCCTCCATCTCTAATTTCTTCCTGTCGTGCTCAACAAAAGGATCAAACCTTCAAAAATAGAGATAATCAGCTACCGGTGGAGGGCAGCACTGGGCTAGTATGAAATGCTCCCGGAAGAGGATCATATTTCCGCTTGTTTGCTTCCTGACAAAATGGCAGCGCGGTTTGTTGTGCCGGTAGGAGGAGATGCTGCTGAATTTCTTCACACAACTCTGTCCCCTAACGCTGTACCATTTACCCCCCATGCCAGTGACTCGATGGACCCCGGCGTACACTTTGCCCGTTGTTCTTCTAAACTCCGATCTCTGCGAGGGGACTCTGTTAACCTAAAAGAAGAGCTGAACTTGCTATTTGACCAATTTATCTCAGAAAACTACTACCAGACTATCAGCCCAAGCATCAATTTTCGCCCAGAGGTAACAAATCACCCAAGACATGCATGACATCAATGTATAATGGGTTGTGCTCCAAACTAATTTTGGAGTGACAAGCCGGTGATGTATTAAAATAGGGCGTTTATACTCTTGTGTTTATTGTGGTGTGTGTGTGTGTATTTCTTGGTGCATGGTCGCGAACCAGTGCCAGACAAGTTATGTTTACAAAACAGTTACGGTACTTTTCAAGCCTTTACCCATCAATCTCCAACTTCTCTGATTCACTGTGTGGTTCTCAGACGTATTGATTTAACCTATTCCCCTACGAGCCACCATTAAAATATAAAATACATATGTATATTGTATTATCATGGCAATGTCATGCCCTGTTTATTGGACAGGCACATGCTGTACAACATCGTAACCCAGGGTTTAATCCTTCAAGCAGAGCTGTTTTCATGAAATACCTTTTTATACCTTTGATCATCCCATAGGATGTGTGTATCCTGCTTCGACACTCATGCGCTCTCGTACCACAGAGTAACGAGCATCTCGTCATCAAATTCTGCCAACTCGTACACCATCTACTTAATCAGCTTAAGGTAATTATTGTACTTGTAAAGACCCATAAGATCAAATAGTCTGTCATACAATGTGGAGGAGGGGATAATAATTGATTTCTTCCATGTGCCTGTTTAATTGTATACAGGTAATCGTGGATGAGCCAACCTTACATGCACTAGTGAGTTACATTGTCCGTGCGTTGAGCGTTTGCAGCAAGTGGACGCACGCGGAGGTGCTGCTGGCTCTCTCCACTGTTCTGTATGGGAATGGACCTCAATGCCAAAAGGTAGGCGGTCCAAAACAACACCTTATTTTTTAAGTACAATTTGGACAGGCGGACACTGCATATGACACAGGATATATGTTAAAACATGCTAGAGCGATGTTTAGACTGCTAAGAATAGAAACGGATCAGTGTCAGATCCAGACAAAGATGTCGAGGTTCTGTGGGTCTATACATGGCTTGGGGCTCACGCAGATGAGTCTCTCCTCCACAGCACCTCCATGGGCTCCTGGGCGAGCAGGGCCTCCTGCTGCTCTACAGCGCCCCCTCTCAGCCTGATCTGGAGTTACGGCGTGTGGCTCTCTCCTGCATGACCAACATCTGCCTCGGGTGGGTTCGCACATCTTGCATAGCCTTTTTTTGGTGCGAGCGTGGCTCTCCATAAATGGACTGCGTTTCTACAGTGCTTTTCAAACCAGTGGCGACTCAAAGTGCTTTACGATACTGCCTTTACAAAAATTCACACATCCACACAGCTAGGGTGGAGTGAACCAGCTCATCGAGAGCAGTTAGGGTGAGACGTCTTAGTCAGGGACGCCTTGACACTCTTGTATTCAGCATTCAGCCCCCCACAGACGCACATGCACTGGTACAATTGCTATGACATCATCCAGGGTACAGTTCCCTCGACCCTGGTCTCGTCCATGTCCTGATACTAGACGCTATCCTGGCAATGGCCAAGAAGTGCTAGATCTGTCCCTAGTGTCTCAAGTCAAGCACTCATTATTAAACAGTGTTGATCATGCTGCTCTTAAGCCTTAGGGCTTAGCAATCCTCCCTCTCTTGATTAATACAACGACCGCCCCGATGCCCATTGGCAGCGCCCTGTGATGAGTAAACGGGCCTCACAAACTACTACTAACACAGTACATAATTAAGTGTGTGTGTGTGTGTGTGTGTGTGTGTGTGTGTGTGTGTGTGTGTGTGTGTGTGTGTGTGTGTGTGTGTGTGTGTGTGTGTGTGTGTGTGTGTGTGTGTGTGTGTGTGTGTGTGTGTGTGCGGCAGACCAATAGTTTGTCTCCCAAGTTGTTATTTACAAAGCCATTTATACGTGTGTGTGTGTGTGTGTGTGTGTGTGTGTGTGTGTGTATTTGTAGGATCCCTGGTCAGCTGTCTGTGGAGGACAAATACAGGAACCAATGTTACGGCATCTTCCTCAAAGCCCTGCAGGCGCCCAAACCCGACAGCTGTGATGAGCTCCTGTACAGCGCGGTAGGGACTGTCCCCAATGGTCAGGTCTTCAAAAGAGTGGATCAGATGTGATGGTGATGTTTGTGTCCTGTCCAGGTGATCCAGGGGGCGCTGAAGGGGCTGCACTGCTGTCTCTCCGGGGTAAAGTGGAGGTTCGGAGGTGGGGAAGAGGTTGGCGCTCTGCTAGCCACGTTAAAGGTAGGCTTCCAATGCATTGTGCCTGTTACTGGCGCTAATGTGTGTTTTGTGGTTAGTCGTGGTGTGTGCTTTCTAATTTGTTATTCAATTCATGTTCGTGTTGCAATCACCGCAACACGCTAGAACGGACAGAATAATGAATTACAAGGGAAAGTGTATACCGGATATATAGACTGCTGTAGACAGGTGTGTTTTCTGATTGGCTTTGCCGTGTGTCCAATGATCGGTGGCGCTGTGTGTCTCCAGAGGCTGATGTTCCAGGGGACTCCGGGGTTGAGCGTTGAGTGGCCGTCTGTGCTGTACGCTGCTCCTCTTCCTCAGTACGAAGGCCCGTCCACACCCAAGCCCCCCGAACCCCCGAAGGAGGCAGCCACGCCGGGCAAAGCCTCAACCGTAAGACCCTCTCTAGACCCGCCTGCTAGTAATGACGAGAGATCTTCTAGTTGCTCTCCAGATGCCTACTAGTCCCTGAGTAGTTGACTACCAGTGTCTTGCAAGACGACTACTAGTTATTTATATTGTCGTCTAATGCTTGCTTACCAATTCTGGGCTTTCCAAAATGTCTCGTATCCAAGAGTGTCTTCCACCCTGTCATGTGAAATCCCACATGAGAGACTTCCCTCACTCTAGAATGGGACTCCCTGGCCGAGTTGGATAATCCCGCAATGCTTCACTCCTGGCCAGTGTGAACCGTGGAGTTGTTATCCCTGGCTCTACTTTGTGGTGAGGCTCAGTATTAGCCTGGATCCCTGTGGTAAAGGACTGGATGTGTCTTATCCATCCTACCAGAATAAAAAGAAGAAGACCAGGGGGAAGGGCAAGAAGGCAGAGGTGAACCGAGGAGTCGATGGGGCCGAAGAGGAGCGAGAGACAATGGTCCCTGGCCTTCCCAAAGGAGGGGGAGGGGGAGGAGGAGCGGCAGGAGGGGGAGAGTCCTCCACCAAACCCCCCACTACGTCCCTCTATCCCGCCTGGAAGAGAACCAGCTCTGACTCCGAGTTTTCCGATCTAGAAGGCAGTGCACAGTGCAAACTCAGGTGCTCACGTTCATACCGTGTCATTACATGATAAGTGTGTGTGTGTGGGGGGGGGAGGGGGGTGGTGGTGTGTGTGTGTGTGTGTGTGTGTGTGTGTGTGTGTGTGTGTGTGTGTGTGTGTGTGTGTGTGTGTGTGTGTGTGTGTGTGTGTGTGTGTGTGTGTGTGTGTGTGTGTGTGTGAGTGAGGGGGGGGGGAACCTTGTGTGTGACGTTGATGTTTTAGGAGTTATCTTTTATCAAGTCATAAGATCATTATCTGAAATAATAATCTTGGAGAAAAAATTCAATGTACTGTTTCTTCGTACTCTATTTGTTTACATGTGCTGGGTGTTTTGCCCCGTTTCGCCCGCAGGCTGTACCACGGGCGTGTGCGACAGAGCGCCCTCCACTGTCTATTAGCGGTGGTGAGGGGCGTGGACAAGAGGATGCTGTATGGCTATTGGTCCTCCTTCATCCCCGATGCTCCAATGGCAGGACCGCCTCCGCTCACCCTGCTGAGCATCGTACTGAAGGACCCCTCACCCAAGGTCGGTCGCTCTCTCTCTCTCTTTCACTCACTCTCTCACTCACTCACTTCAGCTCTCACTCACTCATTCACACCCAAGGTCCCTGTCTCACTTTCAACGGGACGCAATGTAAAAATAGAATCCCTTTGTTTTCCTATGAGAAAGGACAGTAGTTACCCCTCATTTGCGCATAATTATAACGACATCGATGTACACTCCCACTTACCAAACAGATTCCAGAGAGGTGATCTTGCCTCAGGTGGCATCAGACCAGCAACACGACCCCCTTTACAGAGCTAGTGTTGGTTTCGGTTGTAGAAGTGATGCGCCATGCGTAATATGGTTTTTGGGTTTTTCTCCGCCTTCAGGTGCGCGCCTGTGCGCTCCAGGTGCTGTCGGCCATGTTAGACGGGTCGCGGCAGTTCCTGGGGGTGGCCGAGGACACGGCCACGCCCCGGCCCTCGTTCACGCCCTTCTCCCTGTCGCTGGCCGCCACCGTCCGAGAGCTGCACCGCTGCCTCACCCTGGCCCTGCTGGCCGAGACCTCGGCGCAGACACTCACGCAGGTCATCAAGGTGAGGGGGACACCGGCACACCACCTGACTGGGCCGCAGGTCCGCGGGGGCGGCGTGTGGCTCAGGGGGTGGAGCGGTGTGTGGGGGCTGGTTTACCGGAGGGCTGCGAGTCCGTTCCCAAGCGTCGAGGTGTCCCTGAGCGAGACGTGTCACCCCGACTGCTCCTGACGAGCTGGCAGTCAGCAGCAGTCGTAGACCGCCGTAGGTGTGTGAATGAATGGGTGAATGTTAGGCAATATTGTAAAGCGTTTTGAGTGGCCACTAGTTAGAAAAGTGCTGTATGAATGCAGTCTGTTTACCATTTACATTAGAGCTGGAATTTAGCGGGCTTTTGACGTTCAAAAAATCGAGTAAGGCTCCCTGTGAAGGTTGACTGAAGCTACTTCTATTCCTGCTAACTGCATCTGTCTCTCTGCGCTAGTGTCTGGCCTACCTGGTGTCCAACGCCCCCTACCAGCGCCTCCGCCCCGGCCTGCTCAGTCCTCTCTGGAGACACCTGCGGCCCTACGTCCGCCACAGAGGTACGCCCTCCTGTCCATACCGCCATGATGCCGTCACGACCGCTGCCTCGGAGCCAGTCTGCACCTTTAATCTCCTGGGGGTTGTTCTCTGTCTCTCTCTCTGTCTCTCTCTCTGTCTCTCTCTCTGTCTCTCTCTCTGTCTCTCTCTCTGTCTCTCTCTCTCTCTCTCTTTGTCTCTCTCTCTTTGTCTCTCTCTGTCTCTCTGTCTCTCTGTCTCTCTCTCTCTCTCTCTCTCTCTGTCTCTGTCTCTGTCTCTGTCTCTGTCTCTGTCTCTCTCTCTCTGTCTCTGTCTCTGTCTCTGTCTCTGTCTCTGTCTCTCTCTGTCTCTCGTCTCTTACTCTCGCGTTGGACAGACGTGAACGTCCGCGTCTCTGCGCTGACGCTCTACGGCGCCATGGTAACGGCCCAGGCCCCCCTGCCTGAGGTGCAGCTCCTCCTGCGGCAGCCCGAGGGCAGTGGCGGCGGCGGCAGCGGCGTGGGCACGCCACAGGACGCGGCCCTCAGCTGGAGACACAGGGACGGCCTCTCCTCGCCGTCGAAGACGCCCGGCTCCCACGGACGCTCCCCCCGCCTCCGGACCCCGGCGGAGCAGGAAGGGGCGGAGCCGGGCTCCCCCTGGCTGCTGGAGCTGTGCATCCAGCTGGTGACGGAGACCTGGGACGAGCAGTCGGACAGCGAGGCAGGCGGGACAGGGGCCGCCGTGGCCTCCGAGCCCTCCCCCGTCCGCCTGGAGGCGCTGCAGGTGAGGCCTGCTTGGGTTTGTGTTTTGTGTGTGATATATACTTGTGCGTATTTTAGGGCTCGGCGATTAATCGAATTTTGATCGCGATTTAGATTTTAGCGTCAAACTAGCGTTTGATTATTATTATTTTTTATTTTTTGAATGTTTTATTGAAAGGGCAGATCAGCTGGATACATATATGTGTATCATTTTAGATCCAAACTTTTTCTTTTTGACGCAAAATTTCAAAGTTCTCAGTTACAAGGGCTTTTCTGGGAGAGACATTCTGAATAAATACAAAAATAATCGTTTGAATAATCGTGATTTCGATATTGACCAAAATAATCTTGATTATGATTTTTCCCATAATCGAGCAGCCCTAGCGTATGTGTGTTTAACAGGTTCTTCTCTGTGTCTGTGTGTGTGTGTGTGTGTGTGTGTGCGCGCTACAGGTTCTTGCCCATTTGGTGCGGGGCTACTTCTGTCTGACCCAGGTGTGTATGAGTGAGCTGGGCCAGGTGAGCGCCCGATGTCTCCAGGAGTCAGACCCCTCCGTCCAGCTTCACGGCACCAAGGTATGACCGCTACCACGGTAGCTTATTACCCAGGATAGCCCTTGCCTAGCTCATCGCATTGTTACTCCTTTGGAAAGTCGTCTTTTACCAAATGACCCGTGTTACCTGTGGATGTACACAGTGTGTGTGATGTTTCCTGCTCTGGTCCTGTGTGCGCAGCTGCTGGACGAGCTGGGCACGGGGATCATCCAGCAGAACCGACCGGAGAGCACCGTCCCTTTGCCTGCCCGGTTGCCCATGAGCCAGGTCACTACTACAGCACTCTGTTCTTTAGTATACTCGACACGCTGTACGAGCAAAAGGTCATTACAGTACTCAAGGCTGCTGTTGGCACTAAATGTAACTAAAATGTGTGCGTAGGTGGTGGAGTTTTGGACCGAGGTCCTCCGGGGGCCCCTGAACGGGGCCCTTCAGAGTGAGCATCACCCCACCCTGCAGACCAGCGCGTGTGACGCTCTGTCCTCCATCCTCCCTCTGGCCTTCACACAGCTGGAGGTAAGAGCCCCGTGGTTCACCCGTGCGTAGCATACCATGAGCGGTGTGTTGTCGTAGGAGTGCACGTTTGTATTGGTACTGTTGTGTATTACATCGACGACGTCAGTCCAAGGCTGTATTATAAGTGGCCTTTGGTTTCATTATGTGATTGTATCGCATGCAGGATAAGATTGTGTGTGTTTTGGGGTGAGAGGACCGACTGTGTGTTCGGTGTGTGCAGGATAAGATCCAGATGATGTGCATCACGGTGCTGCTGGGCCTGACCTACAGTGAGAACTCCCTGGTGAAGGCGGCGGCAGTGCGGGCCCTGGGGGTCTACATCCTGTTCCCCAGCCTCCGAGAGGTACCCTCCCAGCACCAGGCGGGGGTCCGACCCTGGCTCTGCTCTTTTTTCAGTTAGATAGAAAAGTTCTGTTTGGATACGTGATCTTTTCTCACCTAAAAGGCCGTCTAGATATTGGTTTTGTCCAAGATCATGTTTTTGAGTTTTGAGTTTATGTTAAAACCAAAGGACTTTTCTAAGTAAAGCTCCTAAAAATCAATATGCTGTAACCTCCTTAAATGTTGGATGGAAACCCTTTAATCCATTGTGTGCACTCACACAGGTTTACCTTGTATACATCTCAGTCCTGGCCTCTGAAGACCAATACGATTTTTATCTGTTTATCAAGTCAATATTAGGCTGTGGCATAATGTTAAATCCTGAAATGGTTAGAGATGCTGGATTGTGCTACCAGGCTGCCATTGTTCTCCAACACCATTAAGCCTGGGTCGGACTGCATGAAGCTCCTTGAAGAGGCCAAGTGGTATCTGAATATCTAATGATGTGATAATATCACTCACTACACTGTTTCACTGCCCAGCAATCTCAGATTTCCATCCTGACCATGTCCTGCATGATGAAATCAGGTTTGGATCGGCCATTCAACAAACGTGTTGAGCATGATTTAAATCCTCTCTCTGTATGCAGGATGTGATGTTCGTGGCCGACACAGCAAACACCATTCTAATGGCGCTGGAGGATAAATCGCCAAATGTCCGAGCCAAAGCTGCCTGGTCGCTGGGCAACCTCACAGACACGCTCATTGTCAACATGTAAGCATTAAGTTTCTACATGCTGAGGGTTCCTCTGTCAAACGGCACACTCTTTGTTTAGATGTAAAAGATCACCTTCTGAGTTTATTGCCAACGTGACAACAGTTTCTACACATTGGTGCTATCTATCTGAACTGGTGTAAACAATGCCATGGTAACGAGTTTGATTTGCACTATTGGCATATTGCCAATCTGTAGGCAAATATTCAGGATCTTCAGGAGAAGAGGCATATTGTAAATTGTCTTTAATGGGAAATTTGTGCTTCATTATATGGGGTTGTTATTTTTAACCAAACCTGATGTGCAGCGTATATGTCCTGAATAAAATGGCTGACTCAGAATGGTTCCCCGGTTCAGGGAGAGTGTTGGCACTGACTTCCAGGAGGAACTGTCCGACATGCTGCTCCTGAAAATGTTGCAGTCTGCCACCCGGGCTTCTGCTGACAAGGACCGGGTGAGAGGAGGCCGGATTAACATCCACTAATAATCTGGTTGATGCTTTACTCCGTTAATTCAGACTACATTTCATGATAACATGGGGGTCCAAGGCGGATCGGTGATGCATATGTATTACTACTGTAACTAATCTTGTAATTTAGCAGACACTTTTATCCAAAGCAACTTTAAAGTGCTTTGGAGTAAGTAGGAGATCTTCAAGGACAACGACGGGTAGACTGCGGGCATCGGGGTTGGAACCAACAACATTTTGGCAAAACACCTCCCACAGTCTAGGCCAATCAGTAGAATACCTGAAACCAATCCATCAGGTTTCCACCAGGCTTTTAACAAGATCTAGAAAATATGACCATATCAAACCTGTTCTAGCGTCTCTACATTGGCTTCCCGTTTGTTTTAGGATTGATTTTAAGATTTTATTGATTACTTTTAAGGCTCTACATGACTTGGCCCCAGCATATATTTCCGAGCTTTTAGTCCCCTCTGTGCCGTCTCGTAGTCTGAGGTCCTCAGGCAGTAGACTGCTGTTCCTCCCATAGTCCAGGCTCATAACTAAAGGGGACAGAGCTATATCAATACAGGCACCGAAGCTCTGGAATGACTTGCCTGAGGAAATTAGGTTGACTGAGTCACTGCCCATTTTTAAATCTCTCCTCAAAACCCACTTTTACCGGAGAGCTTTTCCAGATTTCATTTGAGCCTGCCTTTGTTTTTATTCCTGTCTTCTTCCTGTAAATCACATGTATTTAATGCTCTTTGTTTTAATTGTGTTTTTAATGTTCAGCACTTTGTAACTGTGTTTTGAAAAGTATAAGTATATAAATAAAGTTTATTATTATTATTATATAAAATGCCCTATCCTTATTTGACTGTTTTCAGGTAAAGTGTAACTCTGTGCGTGCACTGGGGAATCTACTCCACTTCCTGCAGTATGGCCAGCTCACTCGCTCAGTGTTCCAGCGCCCTCTAGAGGAGGCTGTGAGGGTTCTGGTACAGACCGTCCAATCAGAGGCAACCATGAAGGTCAGATGGAACGCCTGTTATGCCTTGGGAAACGCCTTCAGAAACCCTGCCTTGCCACTTGGTAAGTACTCTCCAATGCAAAACCGCTCAATTCCCAAACATGAAGCTGTCAATTAGAAGGATTATCGCAATGCAAGGATGCGAGTTGTACAAAATGGTTACCCGTCATCATTGCATAAAAAGTAGTTTCCATGGCAATGCTCCCAAGTGCCTTTTATTGATTTCCATTTTTGACAAGAATCAGCTTCACTTATCCTTTATAAGGATGACCTCAACCCTGATATCCAAACTCTTGTATTTGGTCCCGGCCTAGACTCCGCCCCCTGGTCCAGCGATGCCTTCTCCGCACTCTGCTCTGTGGTCACGTCCTGTAAGAACTTCAAGGTGCGCATCAAGTCAGCCGCCGCCCTCTCGGTGCCGGCCCGCCGCGGTTGTTACGGCGACGTGGAGAGGTTCATCTGCGTGTGGCACTCCCTGGCCACGGCGCTGGAGAACAGCGAGGAGACCCACGACTTCCTCGAGTACCGCTACTGCGCCAGCCTGCGCGAGACGCTCCTGCAGGCGCTGGTGCACCTGCTCAGCCTCAGCCAATGGGAGGACATGCCCGCTCTGGGGGCGGCGCTAGCGGGAGATGAGGGCGGGGCCATCAGAGGGCACCTCCTCCGCTACCTACGCGGGGAGGGGGGGGACAGAGGGACGGCGGGGGAGGGGGAGAGCGGTACGGAGAGCCTCAGCGTCCTGCAGAGAACCGAAGCCCTCCAGCAAACGCTGGCCGGGCTGAGAGAGCTACAGGTGGAGGGGGAGGATGAAAGGGTCCGGAGGGAGAGGGAGAGCGGGAGGGAGAGGGTTGTGGACTACCTGGAGGATCTGCTTAAGAGCAGTGCTGAGTTGGAGCTTGCGTTGTCAGCTTCAGCCGGGCCAAGCTTATGATTCCCCCTCAGTCTTGTTAAGGCGTGAGGGACCTCGAGAGTCAAGTCACAATTTACCAGAGAGTGAACACTAGGGCAACAAGCCGAGAATTAAACCAATATATAGCCACAGACTCATAATGTATCTTCAGTCTTTAAACGGAAGACGGTATGTTCTTGTCTTCTGAAGACGTCTTATGTATTTATTTGATATTTTTATTATTTCAATCATTAAATCATTTCCGCAATTAAAAATGTCTGATTTATTTTCAGCTCTCTGTCAAACATTTGAATGCAATCAATGACCAAAAAATAAAAATGCAAATTGCTGTAGATGATTGGATTGTACATAAAGTGTCCGCAAGAGGGCAACGTTTACATCAAGAGTTGATGCATGATCCGGATGTTGACTAGTAATGCCTGAAGAATATACCACGCTGTCGGAATGGACGCCGTGGACTTCTTCAGGAAGCTTGGCGCTGGAGCAAAATTTGATTTAAAGAGATTTGGAAAAGATGCCCAACGTTTTACGGTATGTGCCGGTTGTTTTCGAATTCAGTGAATGCCAAATATTCCATGACAATAAGTTAGTTGTGTTGTTGGTTTATATGTGAGACATTACGAGAGCCTGCTCTCATACATAACGTATCACAACCTTTTAGGTGGAACAGTTCTCTAATATTAATGTGTGATGGTATCTAAATTAAAATGAAACTCACAAATCTAAAGAAACATGTCCCCTACAGGTTGTGCGCTCCCAAGGAGAAGACTCGGCTGCTGATCAGATCTCGGCTATCGACTTTTTTGGGAAAGGCTCAAGCAGCAAGACTGAACCCCAGGATGCTGCTCCCTGTGATGAGGTTGAGGGGGAGAGTGAAGTTGGAGATAAAAGGAAAAGAAAGCCAGAACACCTGACTGTTAAGTCGAAGAAAAAGAAGAGGGATATCAAGGTTGACACACAGGGTAAACATGAACACTTTTTGGTGGATGGCTAAGCAGGCTGTCTTTTTTGCAATGGCAATAGTCTAGACATAAAAAATAATATTAGCCTAGAATAACACGTTTAATCTTGAAGCAGGAAGAATCTTGTTTCAATCAACCATTTCATAATCTATAACGAAAGCGTTATTGGGGACTGTATAATTTTGGCTTGAAAAGCTTTAGAGCTGGCTGAACACCTTGTTTTTCCTTCTGAAATAATCATGTCTTTCGTGAAGTAGTTGGTGGACCACAAGAAAGTAGTGGCTCTAATGGAATCAGCTGGACAACGTCTTCTGAAGGAAAACCCCAACAGCAGGAGGATGGAACGAAGAGGGCCTCCTTGAAGAGACTTAAAGACCTCCATAATGAAAAGGTATTGTTATATATATATATATATATATATATGGTTGTTATATATATACATACATACATACATACATACATACATACATACATATTAGGTGGTCAATTTGTATCCAAAGAGAAACCATACTCCACTAAAACATTCGGTTCTTCTCGAATAATTTATTTCAGGTCAACCGCATTCGTAATCAGAACCGCATATACGTCCACGGCACTGATGTCCCTGAACCGGTGTGCACGTTTGAGGAACTGCAGACCGAGTACCGCCTGAACCCACGAATTCTTCAGAATCTCCAAGAAGCCGGCCTGAGCTCTCCGACGCCCATCCAGATGCAGGCGGTTCCCCTGATGATGCATGTAAGCAGCGCTCCAGGGACTATTCAACACAGCCGACTACAGAATGCTACTGGACACTTTAGAGAACACTGGGATGGGTTTGGTCCTATACACCTGGCCCCACCTCTGCTCCATTGTGTCCTCGAGCTAGACAAACTGCTAATTGCCTTGTACGACTGACGACCTGGTCGGGTGTGTAAACGGCACATTATTTAGGTTGAGTGGGGCCAACAACTAGAAGGGTCAGATGTGTCTGATGTGTGGGGACTGAATCTGTTTCCTTTTGTTTCCAGAACCGGGAGATCCTGGCTTGCGCTCCAACGGGATCAGGGAAGACGCTCGCCTTCTGTTTGCCTCTGCTGGCTCACCTGAAGCAGCCTGCCAATCAGGGCTTCAGGGCCATCATCATCTCTCCCACCCGGGAGCTGGCTAGCCAGGTGCTCACATCAAACACCCACACCGTCACTTTCACAAAGTACCTGGATCCTGTAACGCCCCAGGGCTGTGAGAAAGGGATACTGTAGTTCTTGTTTTCGGTTTGTATTTTGACATATTTTTAACCAACCTCTTTTTCTGCTATCATTAGACCCACAGAGAGCTGGTTCGCCTGTCAGACGGTCTTGGGTTCAGAGTTCACATCATCGACAAGGCCTCCCTAGCAGCCAAGAAATACGGACCTCAGTCGAGTAAAAAATACGGTAAGATCAGTGAAATGCATTCTGAACCGACCAAACAGAGCCTAGTGAAACATGTAATAGTTTCTTATAGTTGGAATGTGAGGCCTACTTGGACATTGCTCTGCAACACAAGTTTAAGAGAAAAGAGATATTTTCAGCTTATTGCCTGTGCTCCTTTTTGTGTTTCCAGATATCCTGGTGAGCACTCCGAATCGACTGATCTACCTTCTCAAAGAGGATCCTCCGGGGCTCGACCTGACCAGGTACAACCTTGGATTCAATCTGGTTTCATAATAAAGCTAGGCAACCTAGCTCATTGCTTAGCGATCGTTTGCCAACTGGGAGCAACTGACTATTCCAGTGGTTCGGCCTACGATGACTTACACATTAAAGTGGTTTTAGGTAGATGGTAAAGTTTAGGTGTTAGGTGTAACATTAATGGTTAGCTATACGGTTGGTCCGGGTTTGTTGGCGTTCTGGTCAGGCTAAGAACCTACGGGAGGGGATTTTGGAGCATCAATAACCCCAGACTTGTTGATCCGACTGCGTGTTACAGGGTGGAGTGGCTGGTGGTGGATGAGTCGGACAAGCTGTTTGAGGGCGGCAAGAGGGGCTTCCGGGATCAGCTGGCCACCCTGTTCCTCGCCTGCTCCTGTCCTCGTGTGCGCAGGGCCTTCTTCAGCGCCACGTGCACGTCGGAGGTGGAGCAGTGGTGCCGACTGAACCTCGACAACCTCGTCTCTGTCAACGTGGGCCAAAGGTAAAGCTCCCCTGTTGCTCGCTGGGTAACGTCCTGTACTCTGGTGGTCCAGGAGGAGTAATGTGGGGGTCTGGGCATCATGTGGCGGTCCAGGCGTACTTCACGTGTGTGCCGTTGCATTTTCCCATGGTGACTGTGCCGTCCGGTCCGTGCGTCCCCAGGAACACGGCGGTGGAGTCGGTGGAGCAGGAGCTGCTGTTTGTGGGAACTGAGAACGGGAAGCTGCTGGCAGTGAGGGACCTCATCAAAAAGGTAGCGTCCCCATGGTTGAAGACGGTGTTTCAACCATGGGGGGGGGGGGGGGGGGGGGTCTTCGGTGAGGGTTTCAGTTCGTACGACTATTGTTTTGAACAGTATCAACAATACATTATTTATCTTTATTTTTTCTTTCCCTATAAGAGTTTTGTACTTGGTTTATGCATAATAATTAAAAAATATCTATAAAAAAATAAAATATATATACCTATATATTTATTTTTTATTATACATTGGTAGTCAAGGCGGGGCCCTATTGTTGTTAAGGCGGCCGCCTTAACCATACAGTGCTGGGGGAAACACTGGTTGAATATCACAACTCTTCTTTAGAACTGACGGTCTGAACGTGGGAGTCATGTTGGTCTCTTTGTATTTCCTCAGGGTTTCATGCCCCCCATGCTAGTGTTTGTTCAGTCAATCGATAGAGCGCGAGAACTCTTCCACGAGTTGGTCTACGAGGGCATCAATGTGGATGTCATCCATGCTGATCGCACACAGCAACAGGTAGAGAGACACACCCACACCACATTTTTGACCGGGGCCCAACACTGTTACAAGAGTGGGACGTCAGAACCTGACTTGGGTGCGATGTTTTGGTTTCTCTGCCAGAGGGACAATGTGATGAAGAGTTTCCGCTCAGGCGATATATGGGTGCTGATCTGCACTGCTATCCTGGCTAGAGGAATCGACTTCAAAGGAGTCAATCTGGTTCTGAACTACGACTTCCCAACCAGCGCCGTGGAGTACATCCACCGCATCGGTCAGTTCTCTCTGCAATCTGTCTCTTATCAACTGTTTCTGGGACTGAGAGGATGTGTGTTTTAAAATGTGTGCATTTTATTTGACATCCGTTGTCAGGACGCACGGGTAGAGCCGGGCACACGGGGAAAGCGGTCACCTTTTTCACAGAGAATGACAAGCCACTGCTGCGCAGGTATGCATGTACACGTCGCACAACACTACACGCATTTTTGAACTGTGTAGAAACCGGTTCAGGGTTTTTCCCTGATCGGTGTCTTCGAAACAGTACTTTTATTGAAGGAGTTTGATTTCTAACAACAACACGTCTGTCCCATCTTCTTCAGCATTGCCAACGTGATCAAGCAGGCAGGCTGTCCCGTACCCGACTATATGATGGGCCTGAAGAAGATCAAAGGGTACACATCCTCCTCCTTGAACTTCCAACACGCCGTGGTGAAACGACACCGTGTTTAAGTACTGCTGTGTACGCAGTTGCTTGAATCGGTGTCGTTGTCGATTCACCACATGTTCTGATAATTCATTTGTTTATAATGATGATTCTCATGGTGAGCCTTTTTCTTCTTTCCATCCAGTAAACTGAAGAGGTGGCTCAAACAGAAACCCCCCCACAGAGCCACGATCTCCACCACGCCACGCTCAATGATGCACAGAAACGACAAAGGACCAAAAAAGCTGCAGAAGAAGAAATCCCAGCAGGCAGCTGGGAAGCCAGAGTCTGGGCCTCAGAGCGTCTCTAACACGATGGGGGGCAAAGGTGGAGAGAAACAGGGAAAAAAGAAAATGCAGAAAACAAACCAGCAGATATCTCAGAAGAAGGGGTCAAAGCCGAAGATGTAAGTTAATCTGTGTGGGTTGTGGTCCAATTTGCATTATTTGTGCTGTATACAGCTATCGGCATTAAGTCCTACAATGGATTCAATCACTGTTATGGTTGAAGGACAGAAAGTGTTGAAATGTCATACATGATTGTGGTACAGGAAAATTCGGAGTAGTATATTAATAGTTATGTTATCGTTGTTTCAGCTCCCCAAAGAAGAGAGGCAAGAAAACTAAAGGAGACGGAGGGACGGCTTGATATCTGATCTGATGACAGAACGATGGACTTTTTATTTTGCAGTCATGCTACTGTTGTACTCTATGGACCCTTTTGGATTTTGATTTCTAATAAATAATTCTTATGTCATGTCTGGTTTCTTCATGCTTACTGGTTAGGCATATGGTGTAAACTAACTGAATAGTACTTAGTTGAGCACTGTGCTGTTACTTGAGCAGCACAGTGACAAATGTACCTTTTTTTTTAAATGGAGAAAAAAACATTTATAGTAGGTAAATTACTTATTCATGCTTATGATTGTTTGGATGTCAGTTTTCGTTGCAATTAATATTATAACATGTTTCATATATTGAAATAAAAGGGTTTTAACCTTTTTCTTTAAATAATACAAAAGTCAATTTGCTGATGTTAGCTTTCATCTGCAATAACACCAGGGTATTTATAATTAAGTAATATAAATAATATAGATATATGTCCTTCAACGTGGTTGATGCAATGAACTATTTGAAAAAGGGTATTGACTTGGTCAGGGTTTACAAACTACAAGCACCGAGTCAAGGGTCAGAGTAAATTACTATTGAATAGTGCATATTTCTTACATACGCATGTTTCCCTATCAAAATGTAATATTTGTGAAGATGAATAGAATAAGGGTTGACAACGCAACTGTGAAGTTCGTTGATTAGAGACCACTGAAAGTATAAATTTGATTATTGTATTAACGTTTGAAGCTAATGTCGATTCAGGCTACGTAAATTAATCAATAAAGGAAGGTATTTCGGCCATTCCATGGTTCCGTCCCTTTTTTTTTTTTATGGACCTCGTTACCCAATGATCGCGATACCGACACTAAAATCTCGCCCTTGCGTTATAGGGCCGGAAACCCCCTCGTGTCTTCCTTTCTCAACATGGCACCGAAGGTGAAGAAGGAAGGTGCGTACATCTTTGATAATAATGTTCTAAATAGGCAAAATAGCGTAAACATAATACATGATACGTTCATCAATATTACGAGAACAAGTCGTACTTCACTTCTTACCCGACCACATGTTTAAAACACGTTGGTATTCAAGTATAAAGATTGCAGAAATCACCACGCAAGTTTCCTAGCCTCTTGCCTAGCAGTAATGTGCTAGCGTTCTGCTAACGCTAATGTGGGCTAACCGGGTGTTAATGAAATAATTCAACCGTTCCATCAGCCATGGGCCTTCTGATATAGATTTTCTATAGGCCAACTTGATACATTCTCCTACATTGGAATTGATGTACGGCATTCTTGTTTGAATGTGTATATATCACGTCTTGTAGCAATCGACTGTCATGCAATGCATCACTACACGTGAAAGTCGATTGGATGTTCATCGTAAATGAACACGAAACTTAAGTTATCACTGACTTACTTTCGTTTAAATTATATTTCTTTACAAATGGGATATTCTGTGCAAATGATGTGTAATTGTAAATTCTGATTCGCTATGACGAACTCAAAGGAACCACTGATGCAAGAACCTATTTCTAGAAACCAATGCCTACGTAAAACATTTTCAGGCTACAGAAACCGGTTTTAATTAAATAACGATGGACTTGATATAGGGTATTTTAACAATGTTTCAGTGTCTAGCGGGGATGTTTGAACTTCGTACCTTCAAATATCATGCATCCCTACCAAACTAAATACAACATGTACTTTCATCTAGCTGTCCCTGCCAAGACTGAGGCCAAGTCGAAGGCACTCAAGGCCAAGAAGGCCGTGCTTAAAGGAGTCCACAGTCAGAAGAAAAAGAAGATCAGGACTTCTCCCACCTTCCGTCGCCCCAAGACCCTGCGTCTCCGCAGATCGCCCAAGTATCCTCGCAAGAGTGCTCCTCGTAGGAACAAGTGAGTGTATATAGTGTTTGTTGTTTAATCATGATGGTATTCTCAGTCATTTATCTGGTGCAAATGATGATTACAGCGATCAAAGTATGAAAAATATGATTCCAAAATTTCATGTCTGATGCACCTAGTACCGTGCCAATAAGCAAAGCCTTGAACTTTGGTTTTGTTGATGGTGTGGTGTATAATGAAAAGTACAACAATCCCTTTTCTATTTGGCTCATGTGGGTCCAACACCTTAATTCTGGGATGGATGAGGTTTAAAGCTTTCCTTCTGGGCTGGCTGAAGTAGTGATTGCATGTTAAACTGAGGCCTGCTGCCCTGTCTCTAGGTTGGACCACTATGCCATTATCAAGTTCCCGCTGACCACCGAGTCGGCCATGAAGAAGATTGAGGACAACAACACACTGGTGTTCATCGTGGACGTTAAGGCCAACAAGCACCAGATCAAACACGCTGTCAAGAAGCTGTATGATATCGATGTGGCCAAGGTCAACACGCTGATCAGGTAGGTCCTAAAGCTGCTTTCAGTTGATCTTCAGTATTCTCTTGAACTTTCCTACCTGCCTGGTGACATGGTGTCTGTCAAATGGAAGGGGGGGGGATTGGCAGATTATAAGAGTTGTCATTAGATTTGATCGGAGAAGAAGAATCCAACTATATAAAGTTGCTGTGGCAACTCGGTGCTTCAAAATGACCGTAGCCGAGGCATTCTCATTTAACATCACTGTTTTCACATTACAGGCCCGATGGTGAGAAGAAGGCATACGTCAGACTTGCACCAGATTATGATGCGTTGGACGTTGCAAACAAAGTAAGTGGACCGGAGTTTGTAATCAGATGATTTACAAGTGCTGTTGCGTTCAATTCACTTACTCTCGGTGATGTGAAAAGTGCCACTGATGCAAGAAACGGCCTGCTACATATTGCTTGATCTAATCCTTTTTCTTTTTTTTTTCAGATCGGCATCATCTAAACTGGGAATGGAGATATGTGGATAAAAATAAATATTTGTAAAAATATTACTTGTATTGTCCGTGTTTAAATTGCCACTCATAATGGGGTCCATTGAGTGAATTGTATTTGAAATGTGACTTGCATTTGGAAAATTTGTACCAAACGTGAAGTAACTTGCACGTCAATGGATTACAATGTAAGGGACAACAAATCTGCATTTGTCTATTTACAAGGGTGCTTAAAGGGTGCAATATGTTGTTGGTTAAGGGTTTTCCCACCTGGCTACATGCCAATTTCATGTGGCCCGACGGGGACCAGTGTTGCACTCGCATAAAGGTGTTGGTGTAACTGATTTGAACTAGGGCCTTTCAGAACTTGGGAGTTCAAAACACCACCGGTGGTTTTCAGACCGCAGCTCTACAATCCTCATTTACTGTGTCTATCTGGGTTACTGCTGGTCTGGAAATTACGCAATAAGATTTTGGTGATTCCCAAGTCTGGTAGTATTAGAAAAAGTGAAGAAATGGTTGTAAATACAAACTTTTATTTTAGCTTCCTGAAATTGATAATCACTTCAGCTTTATTGCTCTCAAATCGATATGGTCTGAAGTATACACTTTAGTTCAATAATATCACTCTTGCATTACGTTCAAGCATCAGTCTAGTTATACTACAAATGTAAGTTTTGGTGTGCTTTTAATATTGGAACATTTTAAACTCGCCTACATAAATGAATGATTTTATAGTTCTGTCATGTCCCACATAGGATTATAGGACACCGATATAACTACACAAAGCGTGTAGTACATACACAATCAAAAACAATACATTTCCTTCAACACCAAATAAACACAGCAAAGTCAGCAATCAAAAGTTCTACATTGAAACGGCCAAGCTAACATCAGCATCACACATGATGAACTTTTACATCGACCTTCTTGAATAAACTTAATCGCAAATCATGATAAAACTGACGATATAAAATGAATTTCATTTTCAATTTCATCTAGCTCAAAAAAATGATAGCCTATTCTCACTGGTGCCCAACCACCGTCCTGATTCAAGGGAGAATTCCTGACCTAATTTGAGCACAGGGACCTCTTCGATAAGTTATACAAAAGTTTTCTACACCAAACATGTTTAATTTGACAAAATGTACGGAGCTAAGGCATACACCTCACTTCAGAAAACCAGGTCTCTCTTTGAAGGATAGCAGTTCCTACAAATAAGGTCTTTGGTTTGGCCTTCACATCTTGTTTAAAATACGCGTACTTGAACCACTATTTATATAGGTAGGTGTACTTGCATCAATAGTGACATCAAAGGTCCAGTATTTAGCATCTAGAGATGAGGTTGCATGTTGCAGCCAAATTAATGAATGAACCCTCCCTCTAATGTGCCAGTAGTGCCCCCCCAAAATGATATCTTCCATGATCTCAAGTAGCCATGTGTAAAGTGAAAAGGTTGCTAGATTAATGAATTTTCTTCAGTTGGTTTTTACATTTAAAATAGGTATTTGTCAACATTTGTTTTACATAAGGGACTTTCTAAATCATGGGCTGTAAGGGAAAGTTAGCTTACACATACACTGCAATTACCGTTTAGTAAATATAATTGAGTAATTGTACGTGTTAAGATTGCTTCATGCTTTTTATGTACGTGAAGCAAGGTATTATTTTATCTAAATTATGCTGTACAATGCACTGGATTAAAAAGGTTGAAATCTTCAGGTTTTTATTAGGCACAACATCACACTTTAGTATTGAACCCTCAGCATCGTCGGTGTGTAACTCAGTGTAACTAGATCTACTCAAATTACTCATCACCAGGCTACTCTAATAGTAATAGCCAGGTTAGCGTGTCCCCAGCATATGCAATATTTTGAAACCCCCTCCCATAATACACTGACTCGTAGCTTTACAAGATGCACCGCATGCTAATCATAAAAATCAGCAAGACTAAACCAATGGATCCCAGGAGCCTCAGTCTCTGCCCTGGTTCCCACTGCCGCTCCTTCAAGAGAGGAACGTTCTGACAGTCCCCTTCACCAGGCCTCTGCAGATGGGACACTTCCTCAACGAGGGAGCGCACTCCTTGCACACCACCAGGTGTCCGCAGGGGATGAACACGATGTTCACCTCTTTATCCATGCACACTTTGCATGTTCGCTCCTCCTGAAGCCTCCGCAGCTGCTCCTCCATGGGTAGCTCTGCAGAGAGGAGGGTCGTTAGTCGAGGACCCAAACACTCAGCCATGGAGAACACAGTCACAAACACCTACAGTACATAGCCCACATACACGTCCGCAAATCGTTGAATCCCACCACCGCCACCACGTCGTACAATACATCACCCACGTATACAGCTGAAATACGTTGAATCCCACCACCTTTTAAGACCAATACAATGAACCGCTGAAGACTCTTCAGCATCGGACAAATTTAGTGGTGGCTCAATCGCATTTGCCAAGCTGACTCTTAGGACTAGACAGCATTATCTACTGCAAGGTTGCATCTTCTGCAACACCAGTTACTATCTACATTGTTTTCCCTATGAATTTGGGATAAAGTATATTGCTTGATAGCAAGCCAGAAGGAGCAGATAATACAGGACCAAGCATAGCATTGACAATTAAAACAATCATTGCTTACAACAAAAATCAGGTCATGATGAACGTCGGGTACAAGGGCAGTTATTCATTGCCAATAACGTGAGAACATGAATGTAATGCATTAGTATAATATATATAAGCGAAGTCAAGCGTCGCCACTGCCTGGCTGCAGTGCAGTGCAGCAGGTTATGTGTGTGTATGTACCTGAGAGATCCTGACTTGGTGACACAGCTTCATTTGCCTGGGCTGAAAGTGCAGTGGAGAGAACACATTAAGCCTGAGGATGCTAAGAGACCGTATTGAAAGGCGACGGACAATAGTTGAGCAGGTGTACTTTTTGCCTTAGCAGAGCCAGGATTTTACATGGGGGGGTAAAACACAAGTTTTCAAATAATCATGTGAAAGAAACGTGAACCGAATCACTTGCATGACTTTTGTCAATGCATATAATGAAAAAAATAAATGGCACATAATGTGACAATGCTGTGATCGGACTGAATGTGCCGACTGTGTTAACAGAATTTAAATGTCCACGGTATGTAAAGCAGGAATGGATGAATCTTATGCAAATGTGGACTCTGACTAAATGTCGACTGGGGATGTCAGTCATGTGATGTAGACTGCAGTGTCCCCCCTCACCCACCCCCAACCCGCTAGCAGGGCCAACTCGTGTACTGGTTGTAATGTCCCGACGTTCTGCGGTGGCCTGCACAAACACGATGGGATGACTGAGCGTGTCGGTGGCTGTACCCATGAGGTCTCTGAGCAGCAGCACGTCGTTCTTCTGGATCCAGTTGCGGAAGAGCTCCGAGGCGGCGTTCCCCTTACTGAGGACCAGCTCCAGGAGCCGGGCCGTCTGCTGCGGGCCGCTAGGCAGGGCCTGGACGCCCCCATATTCCTCCGCCGCTGTGGGGTGGGAAGGAGCAAGGGGACGGCGTAAGCAAAGACCGTCGTGGAGGGCTACCTTACCTCCTCGTGGGCCTTCCTCTCCGAGCCCTGTTGGTTCTTAATGCTAGCCAAGAGGGAACTGAGGGCAAGAGGGAACTGAGTGCAGTCTTCTGCTAGTTGAACGCCCATGCATACCGACTTGGAACATATCCGCATCAGATGGGGACCACGGTACTGTGGTCTGAACACACTGTAGGGACTTCGATTCCCAGCACAGGCCAAAGGTTCAAGGTTTGATCAACAAGGTCTGCAACAAGAGCCATCAGCAAATGTGCTTCTAAATATCAGGTATCCCCTTGTCAATTACGGCCCAAATTCACAACAACTTTTTCCTCAGACATCAAACTCACAAGGGTGGCATAATATTTTGAAACAAACACATTTTCCATTTTGACAATGTGGCAACCAGTCCTGCACTGTAAGTTGATCAGCTATTGTATTTGTTTGCAAAATATTAGCCAGCTTATTTAGCATCTGTCTGGAAATCCTTCTGGGCTTTAAGCTGTCTCCATCTGTCAAATTAAACTCCAGATTTAACCGTCCACACAGCTCTGGTCTGATACTCGGGCTTTTGAGATGGGGTAGAATTGTATGATCTAATACATCTCAGGGGATCCGGTTTGTTAGCTTGCTTCCATGGCTGCAGAACGCAGTGTTTGTGTGCCAATATATGTCCTTTCTAGCCACCTAGTGTACTCTGAGAATAGTGAATCAGAACACACATGCCACACAGCAACATAAAAGCGTTGCGAACCAGAAAAGAAAATTCAAAGAACAAGTTGGCCGTAGCATTGTCGGAGACGACAGTACTTCCACTCGGCATGTTAATCTCTATTGACACATCATGGTCATTTTTTGTAGTATAGTATAGTACATTTGTCTTATATCCTACCTTTAATAGATACGTGAAGAGTCAGTACTGAGGCTGTCATATTCAGTAGCCCAAAGGAGGTAGAGATGGCTGTTGTGTTCGCCAAAACCAACAATTCTCACATAATGCACGTACTTATCCTTGATCAAGGTTCCCACTACTTGAGGATCTGTCTCCAGTATACAAGTGCAGGGGTGCAAACTGGTGATTGCCCACAACGGTAAAGGTTTTTTGTCAGAAAATAAAGAAAATGAGCAATGTACGGCACCCAGGCCCCTTCTCTGTAAGGTCGGCAGTAGCTCAGGAGGTAGAACGGACGCGGGTAACCGCTCCTCCTAGCTCCTAGAGTCTCAAGCTGAGCAAGGCACCTAACCCTAACTGCTCCCGACGAGCTGGCTGTCGCTTGCATAGCTGAACCCCGCCGCTGACGGGGTGTGAATGAATGGGTGAATGTTAGGCAATCTTGTAAAGAGCTTTGGGTGGCCACTGGTCACAAAAATAAGCATTTTCTAACCAAACTGTTTAAGTGTGAGTAAAAGCCTGTCAGTGATCTACTATATGATCTCTTATATGAAGCAGGGCTAGCAATAAGATCAACTCAGTCTTATCTATTAGGCGGTTGCCCTATTTGGGTTAAAAAAATGGAAATTTCGCCGAAAGTTGACCAGTGTGTCAATACCCCAGTAATGACACACTCTTTATGTTCTGGAAACTCACTGATCACGTTCTGCTCCCTCAGGTGCTCCAGCACAGACTCGACGCTCTTCAGCCGCTGGACCAGCGCTGTCTGGTGCCTCTTGAGGAACGTGAACCCATCTGGAATAGACGCGGTTAGAGAGCCCAATGAAGGGCCGTGATTCACCAACTGTCGCCTTGCATTAACACTCACAAGTGTGAAAAAAAACATAACCAGGGGCCGAGTGCAAAACATAGGAGCGGTTTAGGGGCATTCAGCTGCAGGGGATTTGGCACAGTACATATGACAGTACATAGTGAGAGGGAGAACAGCAGACTGTACCTGAGGCCATGGCCTCAGCCAGCATCTCGCGCTCCTCCTCCCTCTTCTGGTCCTCGGCGCTCAGCAGGTCCGAGACCAGCTCCTGGACGGTCTTGTAGTTCTCCCCGCTGGTCAGGATCTTGCTCTGCACCGTCTGTTTGACCAGGCTACGCTCAAAGCCCATCTCCAGGGCCGACTTGATGACCGGGGTGTTCATCATGACCGTGTCCTCCGAGCGCTCCTCCCCCGGCCCCACGTGCACCACTAGGAAGAGAGTTACAGGTTTTATAAAAGATAAATTGAACGAAGATCTCTGTTGACATTTCTCACAGAGACGGCCTCCTCTACAATAACACTGAGACGTTTGTCTTTTGAAACCGTGCCTGAATACCAAACTGCTGAACGATGTTATAAGAATAGCACACAAATAAACAAGGTCATGTCCTAAACCTGACCCGTTCCTTACCTGGTGAGTCCACAAACTCTCTGGAGGTGTTGTCTCCGCTGGTCAAAAGCTGTGGAGGAACAAGAAAAAACTAAATGGATCAGTCTTGAGATGTCTCCTGCTCTACAGTCCCCAAATAGTAACCTGCTGGGTTTACCAACCTGCTCAAAGAGCCGTGGGAACCGGGCCTGGATCTGATGCACAAACTCCTGGCCCTTCTCCTGCAGAAGATACTCACACCTGCATTCAGGAAGATACAAGATACAAGATTGATTATTGTCATATGCACAATGGAAACATAGTTTGCACTGAGCAATGAAATTCTTAAATTTGCAAGTTCCCTTCACACAAAATATACTTAAAATAAAGTAGATAAATAACTAAACTACTAAAAACAAAGGGCAGAATTTTGTTAAACAAAAACAGTTAAATATAAGGTGATGTTTAGCATGTGCAATGTTTGCATACAGCAGAAGGCCCTGAAAGACCTTGAAACATAGAAGTTTGAATATACACATTCGATATTGAATATTATTAGCAGATAAGTACATAGTGCAAATGAAGCTCACAGTTGAAAATAAATACAGAAGAGACACCAATCAGCATTGGATGCAGTGATGACAGGTGCTAAGCTCCTCTGTATCAGAGGATAGTTCACAGCGCAAATCTGGTGCATTACAAAAATTCAAAAGGCTAATACACTGAATGGCCATGGTTACCAGTTACCTTGGAAACCACTTGGCGTGTTCTACCCAGGGGTCATCTCCAGACTCCCAGCAGCGAAGCCCGCCATCACAGCAGAAACATTTCACGTCATCATTACGACCTTTGGAACCAACACACCGTGTTCCATGTAAAGTTTGGAAGAGCATATGTATTATTATTTATTTTTGTCAACGGAAGCCCTTATTTTTGGGCATAATGCTCAGTTCACCATCAGGTGCGCGGTTTAAGGCGAGTGGGCGTGGCTTCTTACCCACATAGTAGAAGCCGGCCTTGGCCAGCTGATCGGGCCGCACCGGGATACGCGAGGGCCAGTTGACGAAGGTGAGCAGCCGCTCCTCGTTCTGTTGCATGCCGGGGTTCGACACGTTACTGAGGCCCGGGGCCACCACCGCCGCGGCCCCAGAGAGCTGCCAGGGCCCCGCCGCGGCGGCCCCGAGGCCTGGGGCCGCGGCGGTAGCCAGGGACACGTTGTCGGCCCGGTCCCCTCTGACAAAGCGGCAGTTGGGGTAGTGTCTCTGGTGCTCCGACACGGCGCGGTCACCCGGCACCCAGTTACTCAGCTGCAAGACACACGTGATGTTACCCCTGATGTGGTCATCAGCACTCAGTACTATTTATAAATTAGACCCGGTAGGATATGATGCTACTGCTGCAAAGTCACACTGGCCAAACACACACCTGTCCCCCGCAGCTGAAGCAGGCCACCCGGTCGCCCTGACCCAGGAAGTAGAAGCCGGCCTTGGCCAGCTCTCCGGGGGTGATGATGGACAGCGTCCAGGCCTGGAAGGAGTCCAGGCGCTCCTGCTCTCGCCGCATGCTGGGGTTGTGGCACACGGGCGGCCTCTGGTGGGACATGTCCTCCACGCCGCGGGACGCCAGCGGACTGGACGGGGGCGGAGCGGAGAAGCCGATGTTCATGTAGGTGGCGGGCTCCTCTGCCTGGCTGCTGGGAGCCGGGAGGGCCGGTGCTGGGACGACCGCAGGGCCAGGGGCCGACAGCTGGGGCAGATAGCAAAGAAGCACACCGGTTTAGAATGAAAGGCCTTTGGAAGAGATCCCAACCACCGTACACATTTAAACAAAACTAAAAACCTGGGGTCTCAACCTCATCTTTCAGTACATTTCAACATGGCTCTCCAGCTTATAAGACCCGCCTCTGGCCTGCCATTAGACCAACAGCATCCCACGGCGGAGGCATGGCTACAGACCTAGTCATCATGTCAGTCTCAACCTCATCTCACAGTAGGCTTTGTGTGACCCCTGGGTTCAGGGCCAACCCCTCTCTACAGCACAACAGAGGCAGTATCAGTTACCGGGGGCAGGACGGGGGCGCTGCGCAGGGGGGAGAAGGCGGAGTGGGAGGAGGACAGCAGGTTGGCCGTGGAGGGCAGGCTTTGAATGAAGGGGCAGGAGGGGGAGAGCTGCCGGTGCTTCTCTGAAGGACAGTCCCCGGCTTGCCAGCCCTCCGCCGTCACGTTGCACCTGAAGCACTGCACCCTGTTGCCCACGCCCGTGTAGTACCAGCCCGCCCGCGCCAGGCTGCGCTCCGTCACGCCCGAGGCGGGGAAACGGGCGAACGTGGAGATGCGGAAGAGCTCTGGGGACATAGAGAGGATGTGTATAGCCCTTAATGACAGGTAGTCTCAAAGGCCCCCCCAGAGGGCAAGATAAAACTCCCTCAATTAGCAAGGAAGAAATCTTGAGGAGAAACGCAGAGTGGGGGATCCGTCCTTCAGAGTCGGGATCCCACTAATCAGGAGTGCAATGGGTGCCATAATTGACATACATAAAAACATACGTA
This sequence comes from Gadus chalcogrammus, assembly GCF_026213295.1. Taxonomy (NCBI): domain Eukaryota; kingdom Metazoa; phylum Chordata; class Actinopteri; order Gadiformes; family Gadidae; genus Gadus; species Gadus chalcogrammus. The sequence goes on from NC_079418.1 coordinate 13,033,747, forward strand.
TATACAGGCAAAACATGTTCACATTACTCCCAGTCACCACAGGACACTCAAGCAATTTAAATTAAAACAAAATTGGGGTGGTGGTTTTAAAATATATATATATATATATACAAATAATTTGAAAAAGACTCCAGCGTAAACATAATAAATTGGGTGTATATAGTGCCAAACATTTAAAATAATTGACATGGGGGAACCATGAACCAATATCTCATATTGAGGTAAACTAGAAGAGACCCAACACAGATGTCATGGCATGGCTAAGTGGATGTAGCGGTTCGAGGAGAAAGGGAGAAGGAGGAGAGGAGCTGGTACCTGAGGAGTTGTCATACTGCAGATCAGGCGGAGGACCGCTGCGACACAGGGCCATCAGAAACTGGTTCTTTTTCAGTTCCAAAAGAGTTTCCATGATTGTTCAGTTACGTTTTTACATGTAGTATTGCAGAGGGCGGCTGAGTGGGAGAGGTGGGAGAATAACGCCACTGGTATAACCCCCAGTCACACACTCACGGTTCTGCTCCAAATGAAAGCGAAACTACTAGACAGCCTCGCTGCTATATCGACACGAAACTTAAGAAAGCAGTCCTTCATCGGATTTATAATAGCGTACAGGTTACAAGAAAGATATAAAGAAAGCTACATTTGAATATGGTCATATTTAAATGTGAGCAGTCTATGTTTCATTTCCTCAATTTAGAGGGGCAATAAGCACATTTACCCCTCAGAAATGTTTAATCGATATAGCAATTAAAATAATTTATTGACGTGATACTTATGAGCGCGAAAGTTCCACTGTCAATCGATTTAATCATGCATCACATGTGAATAAACGTGTCCCCATCAACGAACCGCGCTGATAGTGAAATAATACTTTTAGACCCCATTGTGGTATCTATCCACTGTGCCTTCACCATGGCATGGCATCAGATCCCCTCATCTCAATCCCCCCCTGATGTGGACTCCTTATGTCCGGGGTCTAGGCTCCCATGACGGTGACAGCCGAGGATGACAGATAGTTCCACGATGAAGATGACAAGATAGTTTCCCGATGAGGAGCACAACAGGAATTTCCAGCTCCACTACGTCAGCCTCACGTCCGGCCAACAGGAAAGTCCCTGCTGCTTTATTCTGCTGTCTTCCGTCTAAACACTGGACCATATGACATACAATTTCGTTAGTTCAATGAATACTATAACAACCCGTTTGGACTACCGTTATATAAATATCTAAAGCATATTATATCATGCGCATGCTATTAAAGATACGATACATCCTAGATAAAATGTGCATTAGCGACACCGCCCACGCAGTCGTTACGCAATTGTAATATAATTTATAAACATGATGTTAAAATAAATATAAATACAAATGTTTACCTAAAAGAAAAGAATGAAGATATATGACCTGCAATTTAATGAATTGTAGTATGATGAATCTAGAGATATACAGTCCATGGCCGCAGTCACATCGTTGTTGTTACCTTGACTCCGCCCACTTCAGTTGTTGACCCCACCCACTTCATGTGCCGCGTTCAAGACCACTCCGAGATACGACTTATTAATGGTGGCCTATTAACACAAGTATTATAAAAGTGTTTGTTGACGTTTCGACACATAATTTGATGTGTAATTATGCAATATGTGTTTGTATCGTCTATATTTCGCTTCGATTTAACCCCCTTTCTTCTTAATGCATTTCCAAAATAAGCATGAATTGTTGCTGCATATATTATATTATAATCAGCGATGAACCAAAATATGCCAACATTCCTTCGGCCATCCATGTTCCCCAACGTATTTCAGTCATGTAACAAGAAAGCAGGATGTATATTATTGTATGTTTTAATTTCTTGTCCAAAATTAAACATAACATACATGGCTAATCGGTATCCCCTAGGTGGCGCAAAATGGATTTCCCCCGGCATCCTACGTAAGGATAGCCTGGGTATACCCATGCTGCCTTGCGCGCGATTTCATTTAGCGCTGACATCTGAAGTTTACTTATACTTCCATGGTCGGTAAACAATGCGACTGCAATCGCTCAGAAGACCTCTCGCTTATGATGCTACAATGCTAACAATACTAAAAAAACGAATATTTCAGCATCCGGTACGGCATGAACTAGGGCGTGGCTAAGCATATCTCTCCTTGATGTTGCCCTGCATGGAGCCAGTTTCCTGCCATAATTCAAACCTGAAAAAAAAAGTTTCAAAGGCTTGTAAATCTGGGATTGAAAACTCAACACCTTGTAAAAAAGGTTTTGCAACACTGAAAAAAGAGATTATAACCTAAAGAAAATTCAAACATCTGTAAACATGATTTTGTGTTCTATTTTATCTTCTTCATCATTTTCACCAACACATTTTCCAAGTTCAAACAATTTCACCAGCGCATTTGCAGAGTTTCAAATCTGGCACTGTTCGAATGTACGTCAGCCGAGAGCAACCAATAGGTTTAGAGCTAAATGGTCCCGCCCCCAGGAACGTTTTTTTTTCTTCCGATTTGACTGTCAGGAGTTTCAAAACGAGTGCGCGACAGAACACTGCCAATATTCACGTGACTCAAAGCTTGCGCCTGTGTGATCAAATCTCTGAAAAGGCAGTGCTGAAAAGTCAGTTCTGAAAAAATACGTTGCAATGGCGTAAACGTACACCTTTACAAGTTTTGAAAACTAAATATTCAACCTTTCAAAACTTATTTCTCAATGTATGAACACCTGTTTGCAGAATCCCATTTACAAGGTTTCAAAACCGGGAAACAATGAAATACACTGTTAGAAAAGTGCCAGAATCGAAACTCTGCAAATGCGCTGGTGAAATTGTTTGAACTTTGAAAATGTGTTGGTGAAAATGATGAAGAAGATAAAATAGAACACAAAATCATGTTTACAGATGTTTGAATTTTTGTTTGAATTTTTTTCAGGTTATAATCTCTTTTTTCAGTGTTGCAAAACCTTTTTTACAAGGTGTTGAGTTTTCAAACCCAGACTTACAAGCCTTTGAAACTTTTTTTTTCAGGTTTGAATTATGGCAGGAAACTGGCTCCATAGCCCTGCGCCATTGAGCAGTTTACATAGGAATGAATGGGCGCAATTTTGGAATCCGGTGTCAATTCTATAATATTTCCATGGCTGGGACGTGAGAGATGCGGCCGCCATCTTGAAGTGGGGATGGGGAGCCAGGGAACAGCGTAAAGTCTGAGGGGAGATAGGAACAGAGGATGTATTTCTGCTTGGGGAACGCAGTTTGGCATCGACAATGACCATTCAGACTTGTTATCATTGGTTGTGTCTGTGTCTCATAAGATAAGGCTGCACTACATTGCCAAACTCGCCTCTCTTGAACGTCAGAAAGGAAGCACGAGAAAGAAGCTATTGCAAAACAGTCCTCTTTCAGGGTTTTATATTTTTACATTCACATTGCCTTGCATACACTACATTGGTCAGTCTGCATTTACCCTTACAGCATTTTATTGTATTTTGAATATCACTCCTAATTCATGATAATCAGGCCTAATGCGATGGATTTATTTTCCATGATAATTCTTTGGTATTTTATTCTCTTATTTTTGAAACACTGTGAATGGTCAGACTGCCTTTACCCTGGCTGCTTTTTATTGTATTTTGAATTTCACTCGTTCTGGTATGATCATTTGCCTGTATCAATTCCCACCTGCAAACTCCAATCAATTCCATCCATTCATCCACAAATAAACATTCCATCAGCAGATTTGTATCATGATGACGCATTCTCATTACAATCTCATTACATAACAATATTCAAATAGTAACATTGTTGGGTAAAACAGAATTTGGTTTTATCTGAATACAGCGTGTGGCAACCCCGATCCGACGGAGGAGTTCAAGCCCCGCCAGCGCCCTCTCCGCGGGCAGGTAGTCCGTGGGAGATATGGGCCGCTCGGCGCATCGAGCGCACCCACGCAATCACGGAGATGCGGAGCACCCGGCGGAGGGAGACGGGTAGGGTTCTTAAGGACCGAGCGCGCACCAGTCAGGGGAATGCGACCGAGTTGGAGAGACGCGGTAGGGGGAGATTACCCGGACCCACGCTAATGACATTTCGCCTCTCCCCAGGACTAAGCAGCCGGAGACGCAAGGGATCGAGACGCCGACCCCGCTGCAGGACCAGACCCGGAGCGGTCCCCTTTTTTCCCCATACCAGGAAGAACCTCAGATAACTTTTTCGTTACCCTTTTTTGCACGTGTGGTAAAACGCAATAAAAAAACGTTGACCCACACCCTGTTTCCGCAACGCGATAGGAGGAGATCGAGGTGTTGCGGCGATGCCTGGTCCGGATGGCCGAGCAGCTCGGACGGGAACCGGCCCACGCCGCCCCCACGAAGCGGCTCACTAAACTGGGACCTGACGATTACGTCGAGGCATATCTTGAGATTTTTGAGCGGACCGCGGCCCGTGGGAGGTGGCCAGTGGACCAGTGGGGCTACATACTAGCGCCCTTCCTGTCGGGGACGCCCAACGCGCCTACCGGGACCTCAGCCTGGCCCAGGCGGCGCACTACCCCACACTCAAGCTGGCCATCCTCGCCCATTACGGTCACAGCCTCCCAGCCCAGGCGCAGCGGTTCCACGACTGGGTGTACGACCCCCTGGGCTCGGTGAGGAGCCAGATCTCGCAACTCGTCTGCCTGGCGGAGCGGTGGCTCGTTGAGGGGGAGGGTCCCCCGCTGCTGGATCGGCTGGTGATCGAACCCTTCATCCGAGCCCTGCCCACCGGGGCCAAATGCTGGGCCTCCGGGAACCAACCAAGGTCAGTGAACGACCTCGTGGAACTGTTGGAGAACCACCAGGTCACCCAGCGGCTGTGCAGCGGGGCGACCCCGGCCCCCGGTGGTGGGGGTGAGACGCGGACCGAGCGGCGCGGACGGACGCCGGAGAGCCAGCGCACCCAGGCACTGCCCTCCCGCGCGCCCGCCTACCCGAACCGGACCATCGCGGACCGCCGAGGGCCCGCCCCTCCGACCCAGAGAGAGGAGTGGAGGTGCTACACGTGCGGCCAGACGGGCCACCTGGCCCGCCATTGTCCCGGAGCAGGGGACGTATCCATGCCCACGGCCAGTCCGTCCGACCGGAGGGGGGGGGGGGTCTGTCTCCGCACCACCTGCTGGTCCCACGAGCGGACCGACACCCCCAGCCTACCAGTACGCGTGGGGAGGCACGACACCCACGCCCTGCTCGACTCAGGGAGAGTGGTTACGCTGGTCCGTCCCGGTCTGGCGGACGGGACCTCCGGGCGGAGGATCGACGTAGGCTGCATGCACGGGCAGACCGAGTCCTACAGCACGAGGCAGATCACCGTCCAGACCCCGAAGGGCACCTTCACGGTTCGGGCCGGGCTGGTCCCGAACCTCCCGATGCCCCTCTTAATCGGACGGGACTGCCCGATCTTCGCCCAACTGCTAGGGGCCGAGCTTCAGGCACCCTGGCGCCGACCCCCTCGGACCCGACCCCGCCGGCTGCGTAGCCGGCCCGCCTATATGGCCTCCCACCCGGCGCCCTCCCGGTCCGACTCAGACGAGTCCCCCGACAGGCCCCCGAGAGAGGCGGCACGGCACACCCACGCCTCGTCCACGGTGTCCCTTCCCCCGGGGACCCCGGACACGATGACTGCCTCCGAGCAGGCCCCTCCGCCAGACGAGGAGGAGACTCCACCCCTCATAGACTTCTCCGACTACCCCCTGGCCGACGGGGGAGGCCCCAACAAGGGAGGACAGTTCGCCACCGCCCAGCTGGAGGACGACGCCCTCCGCCACGCCTGTGGACACGTCCAGGTCCATGAAGGCCTCTTGCGGGACTCGGTGAGTGACCGACAGTACCCGCACTTCAGCACTAGGAGGGGGTTACTATACCGGGTGGTACAGAGAGGGGGTAAGGAGGTAGAACAGTTGGTCGTCCCAAGGCCGTACGTGAGCAAAGTCCTCTATATGGCCAACACCCACCTATTGGGGGCTCACCTGGGGATGGACAAGACGAGGGACAGAATCCTGAACCGGTTTTACTGGCCAGGGGTAAAACGGAATGTAGAGGATTACTGCCGGGCATGCCCCAAGTGCCAACGCACCGCCCCGAGACCCACTGTACGGAACCCCCTCATACCGATGCCGCTGATAGAAGTCCCGTTCGACCGGCTGGGTCTAGACATCATAGGTCCCCTCCCCAAGACTAGTCGAGGCCATCGCTACGTCTTAGTTATGGTGGATTACGCCACACGCTACCCAGAGGCAGTTCCTCTCCGTGCCCCCACAGCCAAGGCGGTGGCGAGGGAACTAATGGTTTTATTCAGCCGGGTGGGGATAGTCCGAGAGATCCTGACGGATCAAGGGTCCTGTTTTATGTCCCGGGTTTTGAAAGACCTCACCAGTCTGTTACAGATCCGCCACCTCCGGACCTCCGTCTACCCCCCCCAAACCGACGGGTTGGTGGAGAGATTCAACAAAACCCTGAAGTCCATGCTTAAGAAGGTCATGGAAGCAGACGGGAAAAACTGGGACCAGCTGCTTCCGCATGTCCTCTTCGCCATTCAAGAGGTGCCCCAGGCCTCCACGGGATTCTCGCCCTTCGAGCTCCTCTACGGCCGGCGACCAAGAGGGCTGCTCAACATCGCCCGGGACGCCTGGGAGAGCCAACCATCCCCCCACCGCACCGTCATCGAGCATGTGGAGCAGATGCGGGGCCGGATGGCGCAGATCTGGCCCATGGTCCATCCAGGTCTACCACATCAACCTGCTGAAGCAGTGGCAACCACCGACAGCCCCGCTGTCCCTCTCCGCACGACTACCCCTGCCCGAGGTACCAGTGGGGGAGCAGCTGAGCACAAGCCAGACCCAGGACATGAAGGAAGTGGTCCTCCAGCACCTCGACGTCTTCTCGGAGCGGCCCGGGAGGACCGCGACCGTCAGACACGACATCAGGACGGAACCGGGAGTCCGAGTCCGACTCCGGCCCTACCTCATTCCGGAGGCACGGCGGGCCGCCATCCGAGCGGAAACCATAAGCATGCTGCAGATGGGGGTCATCGAGGAGTCCCACAGCGCATGGTCCAGCCCGGTGGTCCTGGTCCCCAAACCGGACGGAACGTACCGCTTCTGCAATGACTTCCTGAAATTGAAGTGTCGGCCTTCGATGCCTACCCCATGCCCCGCATAGACGAACTGATAGAGCAGCTGGGGCCGGCCCGGTTCATTACCACCCTGGACCTGACAAAAGGATACTGGCAGGTCCCTCTCACCCAGCGGGCCCGGGAGAAGACAGCATTCGCCACCCCCGACGGGCTGTACCAGTACACGGTCCTCCCGTTCGGGGTGCATGGGGCGCCCGCGACCTTCCAGCGGATGATGGACCGGGTCCTACGGGCCCACAGGGAATACGCCGCCGCCTACATAGACGACATCGTCGTCCACAGCAGCACCTGGGACCTGCAACTACATCACCTCCGTGCCGTCCTGGGAGCGCTCCGAGCCGCCGGCCTCACGGCCAACCCTAAGAAGTGGGCCTCGAAGAGGCGTCCTACCTGGGCTACCGAGTGGGGAGGGGCAGCGTGAAGCCGCAAGAGGAGAAGGTGCAGACCAAGAAGCAGGTGAAGTCATTCCTGGGACTCGTGGGGTACTACCAACGCTTCATCCCGGCGATCGCGACACTGGCCAGCCCCCTCCACGAGTTGACGCGGAGGGCTTCGCCTGACCGGGTCGAGTGGACGGAGGAGATCGAGGAGGCGTTCTCGTGCCTCCGACGGGCCCCCTGCACCGAGCCCCTCCTGATCACCCCGGACTTCAACCTCCCCTTCGTCGTCCACACCGACGCATCCGAGGTGGGGCTGGGAGCGGTCTTATCCCAGGTCCGGTCGGGCGAGGAGCACCCGGTGACCTATATCAGCCGGAAACTCCTGGCCAGCGAGAAAGCCTACTCGACCGTGGAGAAGGAGGTGCTGGCAATAAAGTGGACCCTGGAGAAGCTTCGCTACTACCTCATCGGACGCACCTTCACCCTGGTCACAGACCACGCCCCACTGAAGTGGATGGCCACGGCCAAGGATACCAACGCCTGGGTGACGCGCTGGTTCCTGGCCCTGCAGGATTATCACTTCCAGATGGTCCACCGGCCCGGACGCGCACATGCCAACGCAGACGCACTGTCCCGGAGGGACGCCTGCTTAGGCCTATCCCGGGGGGTCCCCGACTTGCAGCTGAGGGTGGGGCTGTGTGGCAACCCCGATCCGACGGAGGAGTTCGAGCCCCGCCAGCGCCCTCTCCGCGGCAGGTAGTCCGTGGGAGATATGTGCCGCTCGGCGCAGCGAAAATTCACATAAAACAATCACTGTAAACATTATAATAATTTAAGGGAAGAATGTTGTTAATAAGAGTAAAGACCAAGTGTCAAGAAAGAATAAACTCTGCTGCTGCAGCGAGTCAGATACAGTCTATAAAGGTAAGATATATAGATATCTAATGTATTCATACATTGTTTATGTAGGATATATATGTATATATAGCCTAATCATATTGTTTCTTCAATTTAAAAATAGCTGACTGTTTTTATTCCCCTTCTCTGGGATTATGTTCACAGTTTTGATCTCGGACGTCTGGTCGCTTATAGCAGAATATTCTATTACTGTTAAGTCAACTATGAATAATAAAACACGCCAAACCATGTGTCCTTTATCGTAGTTACACGTATGACAAAAAAACGCGTGAAATTCAGCTGTATTCAGTGAGGTATGTATGATTAATTAAACGCGCTGACAGTTCATTGCTCCTGCCAAACGGATTGCACTGAGTGGAGCGGTTCCCCATTCCAAGATGGCGGCCCCGCATCTCGTCAACGCCAGTAGGCAGTAGCGTTCGATGCTCCGTCTATGTCATAGGACAGGGGTTGGCAAGTAAGTTTGGCTTCGGGCCAAAAAAAATTCAGCCAGCAGGTGGCGGGCCAGAATATTAACAAAGGCTAGTTCATGGAATTGATTATTTAAAATGCATCTGGAATTTGCGACGCAGGCCCATCAGCTGGCTTAGTCATATGCCTACCACACACAACATGACTATATGTAGCCCTACTACATACAAGGCCTACATATAAACAAGTGTATGCCCGGCCCCTAATCACGTCCATTTCATGTCTGATCACGTTATAGCCTGCCAACGCGAGTGTGATTATCGAAGTAAAAAATAAGTTAATTCATAATGTTTACATGTGTGGACCGTTTTGACTCTTATAAATGAAGGTTTAACTGTCTTTAAAAAATGAGAACTGCAAAAGCCATTTTTGGTATTGAACAAGAATTTTAATTCCGGTGCATCCCTAGTAGATTATTAATATATGTAAAACTGTCAGTTCGATATTGTTAAAAAAATAGAAGAAAATTATCTGAAAAGTCTGGCGGGCCAGATATTATGTCTGGCGGGCCAGTCATGGCCCGCGAGCTGCCAGTTGCCGAACCCTGATATGTGCTAGGCAGCCTGTATTCCATAGATCCGACCAATCACAGAACGGGGAGGGACGGCAAGACGATGACGACGTCTATTCGACACACCCATCGTCTTCTTTCCATGGCTTCTTCCTCATCGAATTTCTGTCGCTCTACATACGTCATCTGGTATAATTGATACGATTGGCTATGAGCTACGTACAGACTCATATGATAGACATTCGTAGCGCCCAATAAACGGCTCCGGGCAATCGTAAACCACGCCGCAAATACAAGAAAATTAATGTGTGGTTCCCAGACCTCATCTCAATTGTAGATTGAGATGAGGTCTGGGCTGGCGTTAGCCAGGCACATCAGGACACAATATCCATTGAAAATTCATTGTTTCGATAAGGTCAAGGATACCTTTAATTTTAGTACATTGCATCCCTGTTACTTTGTTGCCTTTTCTTAGGTTATGTTTGAGTTGTGTGCTGGTTCATTTGTTTGTATGTTAATGCATTTCTGATTACTGGTTTACCTGGTACAAGAAAATGAATGTGTGGTTACCGACTGGACTCGTCCAGTCGGTACCTAAATCTCAGGCACCATGGGTTGCGATTTGTTTATATGTTAATAAACATTTACATGTAGGGCATGTCCGGGATACATGCCCTCATGGTTACACATGGTTCCGACACCCTCGGCCCCTCTCCCCAGGACCAGTGGAGCGAGGGGGGCAGGGGAGCATGCCAATGAAGATCAGCCTCAGTTGTGGACCACTCTAGATTAGAGGCAGACTGCTCTATTGGCATTAATCTTCCTCCTGTGCCCTGAAAGCTTCTTATTCTTGTACCAAAGTTTAGTTTCAGGGAGAACTGATCCACTTTGCATGGCTTCCACTTGTAACTTCAAGTGGTTGCTTTGTTTTGGCTAGTTGATGAGGAGTGGCTGAAGGTCAGGCCAACGCCCATGGCACCTTGGCCAAGTAGTTTCTCCTGTTTTCTTTAGTCATCCAGATCTTAAAACCTGGTGGTTCATCTTTTTATGTTGGTCAATTGCTATGAACTGTGGTTGTTCCTCGAACCGTTTTTTATGAAGTTATGCCATCTTGTTGGTTTTGAGTTGAGAACAGTGCCATTACTATACGGAACAACTAGGGAGACGTTTCTAATGTTCGATGCGAATCAAACGGGGGTAGCAATGGGAGGAAGTTGCAGTCTGTCAAGCAGGATGTTGTCACCTCAAAAGGCGTGTACTTTTAATGGCATGGTATCCAAATGATGGCTTTTGAGTGGTGGATTCCAATGATTCTGAGATTATAAGGCTTGTGCCCCCTCCATACCCAGTTAGGGAGGGAGGGAGGAGACTTATCATTTGGTAAAGAGGCTGAAAGAGTATAATCCAAGTCGCAGTGAGAGCAGCCATGTTTAATGTAGACTGGCAGTTCAACAATACCCTGGATAGAGCGGCGGGGTCGGATGGGGAGGCCCCCCTCATGTAAGGAATTACAGTAATGTCGGGAATCTCTGCCTAATATTCCACTGGATTTGTACGGTTTATCATGCCCTCTGAACTTGTCAGAGGACAGTCATTGTATTCATCTTTAGCTCGCTCCACTGGTTATTAACCGTGTTATTGTTATGTTTTTTTATCCAGGCCAAATGTAGCCTCCAGTGCGTTTGAAAGAAATTCAATCGTCACTGTGACGTCAGCAACAAATTACAAATGTATTGTGCAAAGAAAAAAAAGGTGGGTGTCCTCATTTACATTGGCTGGCTTCTTGTCACTAAGTATGTAATTGCTGAAAATATGTTTAGTAACTTTTATTCAAGGCCAGTCTATCAGAATAGAAGCAGAGTCATGAATATTCAATTAAAATGTCCCTAGGTCTCGCTCTTTTTCAGTTTTATGTAAATCACATATGGTTACTTGTAGGGCTATTAAAAAGTGCAATATGAACCGATTATAAGTAGGCCTAGTGCGTGAAATGTGGCTGTCCATTCATTCAGTTGTCAAAATACATACCATTTTCCATTCTGTTCCTGTCGATGAAGTTGAACACGACATACTGTTGTCCTCGACGCCCTACAGTCAGGAGAACGTCATGGCACTGGTCGCACTGGTCTCCTGGATGCTACAGCCGCACCTGCGCTCTCCTACTCACAGCGGATTCACTGCTTGAAAACGCCGGCTCGGACTTGATGTCTATTTTACGCGTAATTAAAAGTGAACAAGAAGCCTACGGGACGCATGCATTGACTTCGATGTAGGCTACCTCCCACCAGAAGTGAACTTTTAAAATGTAGACAACTGAGAAACTCAGTTCGTTAACTGCCAGAAGAAATGAAGAGCGAAGAGCCAAAAGCGGCACCTGGAAACACCATCTTGGCAAAACCAACCACAACACAGCAGGTGAGAACGGAGGTGAAACCGTTTTTAACCTTAATCTGGTCGGTAATCAACGGCATCGTAGTGTAAACTGAAATGGGTCGATGTGTAACTCAATTATAGCGCCGAGAGCTTTTTTGCCTGGGTATAACGAATAAGCTATGTTTACCAAGTCAAACAGGATAAAGTTCAGCTGTAGGGAAGCTGCAACCGGTCGAACAACATTTCTGCCCCCTGCGTACGCAAGTGATGGTTTATACCACAATAACTTATGAGGGTGTTCTCTCTGTTTTTTGAACGGGGATTTGGTTGCAACAACAAATCCAAACACGTATCTAAATAAATTATATGGGACTGAAGGTGATTTTCTTACCTTGAAAATGTTAGCAATTATTTTTCAGGTCCGTATTACACATAAGTGGTTGGATATGAATTTGGAGGTATTAATTGTACACAACCATTGTGGCCATTGCCTTGAAAGCATGGGCTACTCCTTTCCCCTAATGATAAAGTTGAAATGAAAAGGGAAGTTTGCCCTAGTAGGTCATTAAAACTGGTGCAACCAGTCCTAGTTTGCATGACTTCATATTGATTCAAACAACTTCTAGAATAATTGATGTAGAAGAATGCAAGTAAATTGGTTATAGTTTGGAGAGGTTAACTTTAAACATAGCCCGCCTAACTCAATTGATGCATGAATCATACAGGAGACTGTCTGCATTTTGCAGCAACTTCCTCAGTGGGGTAAGCCTACATGATAGCCCGTCGACTACTTCTTTCTATAGAGATACATTTCACACAGGAAGGATAACCGGCCGACGGTTTCATAAACGCTTTTCATGAGGTAAACCTACATGGCAATCTTGCCACAAAATGTGTTTACGCGTGCTACAGTATGAAACAAAGAACCCATACTTAGGGCGATGGGTGGCACACGAACAGGAACTTCACCTTACTCCAACCTTTCGCTCTTGGTTCTTTTAAGTATCTATTAGGACTAGAAGCCCATTTTTCACCTGATTAGCACCTAATGAGAAACACTTTTGCATGTCAGCAAAACATGCTGACATTGGATGAAATGTGTTTGATTATGCATATTGATAAAGTTGATTTTTATCTGGTTTAACCTGTGTGTGTGTGTGTGTGTGTGTGTGTGTGTGTGTGTGTGTGTGTGTGTGTGTGTGTGTGTGTGTGTGTGTGTGTGTGTGTGTGTGTGTGTGTGTGTGTGTGAATTATAAATCAATGAATGAATTCCCTAATGCATTCATTTCTTTCTAGAATGCAATGGAGGTAAATGGACCCACTAAGAATAATGTCGCCAGCCCAACACCACAGTCCCAATCTGAAGCACAGCCCCCTGCCCCCGTATCGGACCCACACATCCCACGAGAGCAGTGGGGTGGCAAGTATGAGTTCCTGCTGTCCTGTATTGGATATTGCGTCGGCCTTGGCAACGTGTGGCGGTTCCCCTACCTCTGCTACCGCAATGGAGGAGGTGAGGCATGCTTTCCTAGAAGTGGAGCTTAGAACCACTGGTAACCATAACACCCTGTGCGTTGCTATAGGCTTACACTGTTCCATCCTCAGGTACACACCCAAGACGGCGGTTGAAAGTGTTTAGAGAGTTTAGAAAACACAATGTAGAAATCGTACTCTTATAACAGCCATCTAACTGTGGTTTTTGAAGGTGTTGATGAATCCAGCTCCATTACGGTTAGCATTGCTAACAAATGTCAGCCAAGCTGACCGTGTTTCTTGCTAGCCCTCCTAGAGATTAGAATCCTCCTCTGCCTCTCTTAGCTTATTCTCCTACTGAGGTTCGAGGGTTTGTATTCTTCATCACCTTGGGATTAATGTTCAGGGCCTGTGAAGACCTGTGAGACTGTATCTGTCATTATACCTGATATTCTTCATTTTAGGCTAGGGCAGTGATTCTGAGAATGATGAAAAAGCAGTTTCTGTTGAAGATGTAATGCGGTCACGTGTCTTTGAACTGTTGGGATCCATCACGACTTGCCTTGACGTGCCAGGTCTTGCAGACTTGGGCTCCCAGCGGTTCAGCAGAGCTGGCCCATGCCCTCCTCCTCATGCACACTTGTCTCCCCCGTCCACAGGTGTGTTCCTCATACCCTACTTCATAATGCTGTTCTTCACTGGTGTCCCCCTGTTCCTCATGGAGCTGAGTCTGGGCCAGTATGGAGCCGCTGGCCCCATCACTGTATGGAAGTGTTGCCCTCTCCTTAAAGGTAACCTGTGTGTGTCCGTGCTGAAGCGTTCAAATACCGCCCTACAGTGGTACAAAGCTGAACAAATACGGGGTTTCCAAGTGCCGTTTGAAGTCAGTTTTTTTTTTTTCAATAACCTTTTTCTAAACCGCGCTGCACAAATCCAAATCTCCATGAAGACCCACTAACCCTGCGTGCGGGCCTGCAGGTATTGGCATCGGGATGCTGTGCGTGTCCACGCTGGTGTGCCTCTACTACAACGTGATCATCGCCTGGACCTTCTACTACCTGGGCAGCTCCTTCCAGAGCCCCCTGCCCTGGTCCTGCGAGGCCCCCGCCAATGCGGCCCTCTGTGCCAACATCAGCTCGGGCAACGGGTCCTTTCAGAGCCCTTCAGAGGTCTTCTGGAAGTAAGGCCCTCTCTCATTCTCGCTCTCTCTCACTCCCTCAACACATTTTAGTAGGCTATCGATATTAAAACGACATTCTTATGAATGTAAAAAGGCAAATCCTTTGATGGTCTACTATTTTCTTGATACTGGGAAAGCATAGCTAGTGTTGGCCCTTCCTGGAGCCGACCAACTGAAGTAAATAATGTATCTGAAAAGGACTGTTTGACTTGTTTGTCTAGTGTCAATAAAAGGAGATGTCTAGGCCACGCGTTTCCTGGAAAATCGTTTGGCCATATGCAGCTTTTGTAGCCATAACGTTCCTTCTCCACAGTCTGTACAGAAGTTCAGAAAGAAAGGGGAAAATGTATAATTTACACACGCCACATTTATCTGACGTAGTGGACATGGCCATGGACCGATCTCCAGCCACGGATAGATCTCCAGCCATGATGGTCTTTACAGACGTTGCTCTGTGTGTTTTCTCCTTAGTGAGAAGGTGCTTGGTGTAGTGCACAGCAAGGGCCTCCACGACCCGGGGCCGGTGCGATGGCCTCTGGCCCTCTGCCTGCTGGCTGCGTGGATCATCATCTTCCTCTGCATGCTGAAGGGCATCCGCAGCTCCGGGAAGGTGAACCAACATGGATGACATGATGTGCTTTATTCATCCCCGAGGCAGAACGGCAGCACATATTACCACGGAGGCCAATGCAACATAAATATTAATTAACAGTAAACAATCTGTATCAACAAAACAGATTAAACACCAGTTTAAAAAAAGTTAACTGTAAACACGCATTTCACAAGCAGTTTACAACCAATTCAAACATCCTTTTGGTGCCATTTATTTCTACCCTTTGTTAAACTACGCCTATGATTTCTTGTGTTTGCAGGTGGTTTATGTCACCGCTACGTTTCCCTACTTCGTGCTGCTCGTGCTGATTATCAAGGGCGCCACGCTGGAAGGATCGCTCCAAGGGGTGGCCTTCTACCTCACCCCTGACTGGAGCCGTCTAGCCAGTGCACAGGTAATGCCGGGACAGCAGCAGGTATAACCTGCTCCAGGTAACGCCTCCTTTGGAGGCTTGCCTGATGGAGATTAATGTAATTATTTATGTTCCATGCGTTACACAATTTGAAAGTAACATTCTATTATACTCTTTTTTGATCACTTATCGATTGACCTCGTCTTTCAGAGTCCTAGTAAATGTGATATCTAGTTGTTGTTTTATTAGAACCTTGACCGTGACTATAGCAGTGCACCGTAGCTAGTTGTAAAGTTGTAAAAACAGTTCCCAGTAAGAGCCTTATACTTTATAATCTGTTCCCAGGTGTGGAACGACGCAGCCTCCCAGGTCTTCTACTCTCTGGGTATCGGGGTGGGGGGCCTGCTGTCAATGGCGTCATACAATAAATTTGACAACAACGTCATCAGGTTTGTTTGTTTTTCTCTTGGACTTTGGATTGAGTCGCAGTTGGCCCGGCCGACGTTTGAATGAACTTCTTCTTTTTAAGGGACACGTTGATAATAGTCGTCGGGAACTGTAGCACCAGTTTCTTCGCCGGCTTCGCAATCTTCTCCATCCTGGGTCACATGGCCTGGAGAAAGGGCGTTCCCGTGGGCGAAGTGGCAGACACAGGTACGCACTGCTCTGGTCACATGACCAGTTCTCTATAAAAAATCACTTCTGAAATGTTGGTCATCCAAGTGATTGGAAATGATTGCAGAAATAAATGAGCCAATAGGTTGCGGGTTCAAAACATTTATACAAACGTGTTTGGGGTTGCTGTTGACTTATAGTATCTCTATATCATCATGTATTATATAAGGACCTACTATCCGATAGACACGTTACCTATTTGAATGTTTCCTTTCTTTTATTTAATTATTTGTTTACTTCTCTTTATTTAGGTCCTGGTTTGGCATTTGTTGCTTACCCAGAGGCCCTGGCTCTCCTGCCTGGTTCCGTATTCTGGTCAATCCTCTTCTTCCTCATGCTCTTCATGCTGGGCATCGACACATTAGTGAGACTCTGCATTTGCTTTGCAACCAACCAAATGACGGCGGTGACAAAGGGAACCGCTTGCGTCACTCTTAATGACACCTATGTTTTCTTCCTCACAGTTTGGGAACATGGAGGGCATTACGACCGCAGTGTTGGACGAGTTTCCTCAGCTGAGACAAAACATGATGCACAAGACCCTGTTCTTGGCGGCTCTGTGCTTTGCCTTCTACCTGATGGGTCTCCTGCTCATCAGCGATGTGAGTGTCTCTGATCTATATGTATGGTATGTGATTGTGTGTGGGTCATTTGTCGGGCTCCGTCTCATGCGTCTGGTGTCTCTGTGTCTTCATAGGGCGGCATTTACTGGTTCACCCTCATTGACTCCTTCAGCACTAGTTTCGGCCTGATAATCATCGCCCTCTTCATGTGCATCGGCATCTCCTTCTTCTATGGTACACTTCCTAACCCTCATTACACCTCACAGGCATCAAACCCTAACCTTCATTACACCTCACAGGCATCAAACCCTAACCTTCATTACACCTCACAGGCATCAAACCCTAACCCTCATTACACCTCACAGGCATCAAACCCTAACCTTCATTACACCTCACAGGCATCAAACCCTAGCCTTCATTACACCTCACAGGCATCAAACCCTAACCCTCATTACACCTCACAGGCATCAAACCCTAACCTTCATTACACCTCACAGGCATCAAACCCTAACCTTCATTACACCTCACAGGCATCAAACCCTAACCTTCATTACACCTCACAGGCATCAAACCCTAACCCTCATTACACCTCACAGGCATCAAACCCTAACCTTCATTACACCTCACAGGCATCAAACCCTAACCTTCATTACACCTCACAGGCATCAAACCCTAACCTTCATTACACCTCACAGGCATCAAACCCTAACCCTCATTACACCTCACAGGCATCAAACCCTAACCTTCATTACACCTCACAGGCATCAAACCCTAACCTTCATTACACCTCACAGGCATCAAACCCTAACCTTCATTACACCTCACAGGCATCAAACCCTAACCTTCATTACACCTCACAGGCATCAAACCCTAACCTTCATTACACCTCACAGGCATCAAACCCTAACCGTCACCACACCTCACAGGCATCAAACCCTAACCTTCATTACACCTCACAGGCATCAAACCCTAACCGTCACCACACCTCACAGGCATCAAACCCTAACCTTCATTACACCTCACAGGCATCAAACCCTAACCTTCATTACACCTCACAGGCATCAAACCCTAGCCTTCATTACACCTCACAGGCATCAAACCCTAACCTTCATTACACCTCACAGGCATCAAACCCTAACCTTCATTACACCTCACAGGCATCAAACCCTAACCGTCACCACACCTCACAGGCATCAAACCCTAACCCTCATTACACCTCACAGGCATCAAACCCTAGCCTTCATTACACCTCACAGGCATCAAACCCTAACCTTCATTACACCTCACAGGCATCAAACCCTAACCTTCATTACACCTCACAGGCATCAAACCCTAACCGTCACCACACCTCACAGGCATCAAACCCTAACCTTCATTACACCTCACAGGCATCAAACCCTAACCTTCATTACACCTCACAGGCATCAAACCCTAACCGTCACCACACCTCACAGGCATCAAACCCTAACCTTCATTACACCTCACAGGCATCAAACCCTAACCTTCATTACACCTCACAGGCATCAAACCCTAACCCTCATTACACCTCACAGGCATCAAACCCTAGCCTTCATTACACCGCACAGGCATCAAACCCTAGCCTTCATTACACCTCACAGGCATCAAACCCTAACCTTCATTACACCTCACAGGCATCAAACCCTAACCCTCATTACACCTCACAGGCATCAAACCCTAGCCTTCATTACACCTCACAGGCATCAAACCCTAGCCTTCATTACACCTCACAGGCATCAAACCCTAACCTTCATTACACCTCACAGGCATCAAACCCTAACCTTCATTACACCTCACAGGCATCAAACCCTAACCTTCATTACACCTCACAGGCATCAAACCCTAACCTTCATTACACCTCACAGGCATCAAACCCTAACCGTCACCACACCTCACAGGCATCAAACCCTAACCTTCATTACACCTCACAGGCATCAAACCCTAACCGTCACCACACCTCACAGGCATCAAACCCTAACCTTCATTACACCTCACAGGCATCAAACCCTAACCTTCATTACACCTCACAGGCATCAAACCCTAACCGTCACCACACCTCACAGGCATCAAACCCTAACCTTCATTACACCTCACAGGCATCAAACCCTAACCTTCATTACACCTCACAGGCATCAAACCCTAACCTTCATTACACCTCACAGGCATCAAACCCTAGCCTTCATTACACCTCACAGGCATCAAACCCTAACCCTCATTACACCTCACAGGCATCAAACCCTAACCTTCATTACACCTCACAGGCATCAAACCCTAACCTTCATTACACTTCACAGGCATCAAACCCTAACCTTCATTACACCTCACAGGCATCAAACCCTAGCCTTCATTACACCTCACAGGCATCAAACCCTAACCTTCATTACACCTCACAGGCATCAAACCCTAACCTTCATTACACCTCACAGGCATCAAACCCTAACCTTCATTACACCTCACAGGCATCAAACCCTAACCTTCACCACACCTCACAGGCATCAAACCCTAACCTTCATTACACCTCACAGGCATCAAACCCTAACCCTCATTACACCTCACAGGCATCAAACCCTAACCCTCATTACACCTCACAGGCATCAAACCCTAGCCTTCATTACACCTCACAGGCATCAAACCCTAACCTTCACCACACCTCACAGGCATCAAACCCTAACCTTCATTACACCTCACAGGCATCAAACCCTAACCTTCACCACACCTCACAGGCATCAAACCCTAACCTTCATTACACCTCACAGGCATCAAACCCTAACCCTCATTACACCTCACAGGCATCAAACCCTAACCCTCATTACACCTCACAGGCATCAAACCCTAACCTTCATTACACCTCACAGGCATCAAACCCTAACCTTCATTACACCTCACAGGCATCAAACCCTAACCTTCATTACACCTCACAGGCATCAAACCCTAACCGTCACCACACCTCACAGGCATCAAACCCTAACCTTCATTACACCTCACAGGCATCAAACCCTAACCGTCACCACACCTCACAGGCATCAAACCCTAACCTTCATTACACCTCACAGGCATCAAACCCTAACCGTCACCACACCTCACAGGCATCAAACCCTAACCGTCACCACACCTCACAGGCATCAAACCCTAACCTTCATTACACCTCACAGGCATCAAACCCTAGCCTTCATTACACCTCACAGGCATCAAACCCTAGCCTTCATTACACCTCACAGGCATCAAACCCTAACCTTCATTACACCTCACAGGCATCAAACCCTAACCTTCATTACACCTCACAGGCATCAAACCCTAACCTTCATTACACCTCACAGGCATCAAACCCTAGCCTTCATTACACCTCACAGGCATCAAACCCTAACCCTCATTACACCTCACAGGCATCAAACCCTAACCCTCATTACACCTCACAGGCATCAAACCCTAACCTTCATTACACCTCACAGGCATCAAACCCTAACCTTCATTACACCTCACAGGCATCAAACCCTAGCCTTCATTACACCTCACAGGCATCAAACCCTAACCTTCATTACACCTCACAGGCATCAAACCCTAACCTTCATTACACCTCACAGGCATCAAACCCTAACCTTCACCACACCTCACAGGCATCAAACCCTAACCTTCATTACACCTCACAGGCATCAAACCCTAACCCTCATTACACCTCACAGGCATCAAACCCTAACCTTCATTACACCTCACAGGCATCAAACCCTAGCCTTCATTACACCTCACAGGCATCAAACCCTAACCTTCACCACACCTCACAGGCATCAAACCCTAACCTTCACCACACCTCACAGGCATCAAACCCTAACCTTCATTACACCTCACAGGCATCAAACCCTAACCTTCATTACACCTCACAGGCATCAAACCCTAACCGTCACCACACCTCACAGGCATCAAACCCTAACCTTCATTACACCTCACAGGCATCAAACCCTAACCTTCATTACACCTCACAGGCATCAAACCCTAACCTTCATTACACCTCACAGGCATCAAACCCTAACCTTCATTACACCTCACAGGCATCAAACCCTAGCCTTCATTACACCTCACAGGCATCAAACCCTAACCTTCATTACACCTCA
Source organism: Gadus chalcogrammus (assembly GCF_026213295.1). Lineage (NCBI taxonomy): Eukaryota > Metazoa > Chordata > Actinopteri > Gadiformes > Gadidae > Gadus > Gadus chalcogrammus. The sequence goes on from NC_079418.1 coordinate 13,054,536, forward strand.
CAGGCATCAAACCCTAACCTTCATTACACCTCACAGGCATCAAACCCTAACCTTCATTACACCTCACAGGCATCAAACCCTAACCTTCATTACACCTCACAGGCATCAAACCCTAACCTTCATTACACCTCACAGGCATCAAACCCTAACCTTCATTACACCTCACAGGCATCAAACCCTAACCGTCACCACACCTCACAGGCATCAAACCCTAACCTTCATTACACCTCACAGGCATCAAACCCTAACCTTCATTACACCTCACAGGCATCAAACCCTAACCTTCATTACACCTCACAGGCATCAAACCCTAACCGTCACCACACCTCACGGGCATCAAACCCTAACCTTCATTACACCTCACGGGCATCAAACCCTAACCTTCATTACACCTCACGGGCATCAAACCCTAACCTTCATTACACCTCACGGGCATCAAACCCTAACCTTCATTACACCTCACGGGCATCAAACCCTAACCCTCATTACACCTCACGGGCATCAAACCCTAACCTTCATTACACCTCACGGGCATCAAACCCTAACCTTCATTACACCTCACGGGCATCAAACCCTAACCTTCATTACACCTCACAGGCATCAAACCCTAACCTTCATTACACCTCACAGGCATCAAACCCTAGCCTTCATTACACCTCACAGGCATCAAACCCTAACCTTCATTACACCTCCCAGGTATATACCCCTAACCGTCACCAATACTCACAAGCATTAATCTCGACCCTCCATTCACAGGAGTTAAACCCAGGTCCTAACACAGCAGCATGTCTCACAGGTTATTTTATTCACTCCTCTTTTGATAGTTTATGTTTGATACTCTGATTTGCTTCCCAGGATTGCTTCAGAGTAAGTCCTCTTGAATGCCGAGCCTTTCTTATTACATATGTTTGCTCTCCAAGGACGTTAAACCCATACATTTTTACACTCTTTTCATGTCTTGTGACATCATGTTTAAGGAAAGATCATCACTCTGGATACAAGTCAACTGTCATTGTTTTGTGTTTTTTTGATATTTTATGAAACTCCCACAAGAGGAGGGAGATATTCACTGTGTGGACCCTGCATTGGGACCCCTATACAGGTCTCTGGTGTCTAAGCCTTTCTTTGTTCTCATGCGACTAGGAGTGAACCAGTTTTGCCAGGACATCATCGATATGATCTGCCACTGTCCCCCATGGTGTACCAAGTTTCTTTTCTTCTTCAAAGCGTGTTGGGTATTCATCACTCCCTTCCTTCTCCTGGTAAGCAAACACTCTCGCCAATCATAAACATCTCATTGATTGAATATGTATATACACCCTACGAGATTTAAAAAACATGTCCCTGTAGCTCCTTAGATACTACGCCAACCAATCACACCGATCTGGACTTTAAATCTAGCCACTGACTGTGCTGTAATCTGACAATAGTGAATTATTCAGTAAGAGAGGCCACCCACTCTGTGTGTCTCCTGTAGTGGGCCTCAACTGTTGGTTGGTTTCCCTCCTCACTGTAGCTCAGTAAGCCCTTTGGATCCTAAACCTGGTTTGTTCCGACTGTGTTGTATTCCATCTGTCGCTCCAGTTCATCCTGACCTACATCTTCTTTGAGATGTACAACACGTCGCTCCAATACGGCTCCTACGTGTATCCCTTCTGGGGCAAGGCGCTCGGCGTGTGCATCGGCATGGCCTGCTGCATGCAGATCCCTATCTGGGCCGGGGTGGCCATCTTCAAGGAGTCGGGAACCCTCAAAGACGTCAGTATTAAACCTGCACCACTGTGGCATACATTAAGGCCATGAAGAGGCTTTCTATTGCTAATGCAATTTTGATTTTATTTTTTTTCAATCTTTTCCACTTCATTTTTTATATATTGTGATGAGCAAGGATAACAGAAACCCTTTCCCCTAGGATTAATAAAGCGTAGGAGGCCCGTGTTACATGCCTCAGACCTCAGGCCACAGTACCACTGAAACCCGATCTCAGCATGCCATTTTTAATCACCAGTGTGAAAAGAAAAAGTCACCACCTGGAACACGACCCTGGGTTTTGTCTCCTGACCTCCTTTGTGGTCGGTGTGGTTTCAGCGCTTCCAGAAGGCCATTCGGCCTCTAAACTCCTGGCGGGCCAACACCCTGAGCAGCTCGGGTCAGACGGAGGAGCAGGCGGAGCCAGAACGGGTCGATGGCCCCTACACCGTCAACCTCACCAGCATGGACTTCAACGCCATGACCTGGCAGTCAGACAGCAACGCATGATGGATCTAAGGGACAGCCATGTTGCCATGACAATAAGTGGGGGGGTTCCTACCCTAATGGTTCCCGCTCGGTTCTGGAGATTGTGATGCAAACCAATGTTTTGTCCTGCAGGGAAGTGTAGAATGGACTAGTCGTTTTATTTATACTTCTACGATATTTCAATGTACTGTATGTTTTTTTTAAAAAATGTTTTTATATCTAAAAAGGGTTTGGCCCTATGTTATTGGTCGATAGATTTACTGTTTGGTTGATATTCAATACATCTATTGATTAACTTATTGTTGATAGTATTTTATTAGTATTTTTTTCCAAGGACAGAGGCATACAGTGGGCAGTCCACCGTCATTCATGGTGTATACAAAGAGGCCAAGCAGTGATTGTTGAGTTGAGGTTGCATCTTCTACAGACTCCGTGAGGTTGCAGCTATTCATAAAATGATATTTTGATGTTGGTGACATGAAATTACTGAAGCCAACCATGGTTACTTTGGGCTTTACCTCAATAATGGATGATATACTTGCTTTTCGAAATAAAGAGTTTTCAGATATTTTAATTTTCAACAATAACAATTGTTTTAGTCATACGCCCCACTCGAGTCTCCCAGAGCTTGCTGCTAATGCTTGTATTTTCTTATTATTTGTAATCTCCAATAGTCTATTGGCGCTGTTAAAAAACTGTTGTTTAACAAAGGCTGCCCTCTACCGGAAAAAAACGGGTAGGATTATTATTGACGATGAATCCAAATAAATATAATAACGGATCCATATTTAATCGTGTATACGTCTATGGTTTAGATGTCAAACTAGACACCTTATGAAGTTTCCTCCTTTATTTGTTGTACCTCGAGTTGGCGGGATATATACTTCAGACGGATGTTGCGTTAACTTTTCCCGCGTTTTTGAGTCGTCGGTACGCTCGTTTACATACAATTTGGAGATATGTCACCTGACCCAGTGAACAAATGTTAGCTAACTCCTATTTCACCATCCAAAATCATAATTAACGGTAATTTGACGCTATGACGATGTAACTTGAATTTAACGTGATCCTGTTGGTTGCCAATACATGGCGAGTTGAAACACAATAACCGGTAATAGGTTGATATATGGGACGGTTGGTCGCAGCACAACATCGCGCGATCCGAACACAGTAAACGAGCACACCCACAAGGCTCTCGACAGGAAGTCCCTCGGCGTTTGTTTTGAGACGCGTGTGGTGCCATTTAAACGTAGTAAACGTACTTGACAGTTGTTTTATTTTGATAAATGAATTAGAAATACTTTAAAAAACATTCACAATACGCGATTCCCCTAAAGATGCCACCTAAAAAACGCAGCTCCGGGACTACACAGAACAAGGAAGTGAAGCCCAGTGTTAAAAGTCCATCCCCAGACAAAAAGGACAACGCAGAATTATCTATTAAAAAGTAAGCAAACCGATACAACCTCCCAGATAACTGTTATTCCCCGTTCATTCAGATTACTTTAGCACTCTAACTGATTGCGGTTATTAACACATTGCATTACTGTCATCACTTTCCTTTATACAACATATTTTGTTTACTTATCTTCACATTTGATGTTGTATTATGTGTGTCCTCAAACGACAGACACAAAGAGAAAGACGAGGACTTCGTGGGCCTTTGCATGACCCTCCAAGTGACTGACTTAGTGTGCGACCAAGCATGGACATTTTGGAAGTCTGTTCAGAAATCCATAGAGGATAACCCTGTAAGTATCCAGTACCTTTAATGTTATTCCCCTGTAAGTATGTAGTACATTTTATGTTATACCCTTGTTGTTATCTAGTACACAGACACCGTTTAGGGACAATCGATCCAACCAGTATACTCTTAAGTCGTGTACCCTCCTGCATGTAAACAACAACTCGCTGGAGCTCTGGTCGGACCTCCCCATAGTGTGGATATATCGAAACAAGATGAGGGGTTTCTATTTTGGTCGTCTGCTCAGAACACCATACGTTACAAACCGGTTACAACATTGGCAATCTCACCATTTTGAATAATGCATTGTGTGAATGAAACCGAGTGAGGAAGGGCAGGCAAATCATAAGCCTGTGTAGTAAGCAGTCAGAATCACATTGATTATATAAATCATCAGAAGTACCCGTGTCTACATACATGCATATAAAGAATCGGGTCTTCCAGCTGAAAGGTCTGGTTCCATACCCAATGGCCTGAGAGTAGCTGTAGGCATCTTTGTGCAAGATACCTGCCTACTTGTTAATGGCATGTGTCTGATCTCACTATAAGTCACTTTGCATAAAATAATCAATAATAATAGCTCTGTTAAGTGTCTCGTCCTTGCCTAGATTTAAATAGTGTATATTGTAATGTTGTTGGTGACGGTGTTATTCCTGTCCTTGTGTCGGTAGGACACCCAGCGGAGGATGTGGGGTGTATGTCTCTACGTCACCTCGACGGACATGGATGTGGCCAGCTTCACCCTCACTCAAATGCAGAAAGCTGTGGAACTGAAGTAAGTAACATGTGTTAACTGCATATAAAACGCTGATTATGTTCGATAATCAGCGTTTTATATGCAGTTAACACATTCAGCAGATTAAGTTAATCATCGACAATGACTTCAACAAACAGACAACATTTATTTTCACAAGTTGCCAAATTCTTCTTTTACTTCTTCTTGTGTGTCTCTTGATGTTGAGACGTACACATTTATTTCTTAAAATGATCCGAAATGTTTAGTCGATTTGCAATCACACCCGTTGTCTCTGTTTGCAGTGTGAAGCAGTTTCTGTCCTTGGTGAGGAAGCTGGACGTGAACATGGACACCATCAGTAGCCGAGTTCACTCGGTTCTGACCCATCTGGAGAAGAGATACGACGTGACGCTGGCGCTGTACCAGAGATTTGAGAAGTGAGTGATGGGAAGATGATATAAACAAAGTGTGTGTGTGTGTGTGTGTGTGTGTGTGTGTGTGTGTGTGTGTGTGTGTGTGTGTGTGTGTGTGTGTGTGTGTGTGTGTGTGTGTGTGTGTGTGTGTGTGTGTGTGTGTGTGTGTGTGTGTGTGCATGGGTTAGGCTGATCGGAGACACTGTATCCATTCAGTGTGTCTAGTTCAGGGATGGGATATTACCCTGATCTAGAATATGTTAGGATGGATTACTGAGTGGTTGAGGTCAAGATTGAATTCACAGTAGAATTTGTTATGAACATTTTACGAATAACATCCTTCATCTTTTTTCCCGCTTCAGAACATGCATGAAAATCTTTTCGGCTGACTCTGTCAAGTAAGTGGTCATGATTATTCTTTCTATTTCATTCCCTTGAACCCTTAATCGTCCCATCCCTGTGCAATGTGATATTCAATGTTCTATTTCACGTAGGCTACACCGTCTACACTTGTCGCGACAAGCCCATAAGGCGAAGCCTAGACAGGACAAGCCTACAATCATAGAACTAGAGTTATAATAACCTAACTATCGTTACGTCTGTTTCTTCTTAGAGAGAAGGAGATGCAGCACACCTGTTGGACGATGTTTTTGCTAGCCAAAGGTACAGGCGTACATCCTCTCAGACCCAAGCTCCCCCAACCACCCAGATACTAACATAATTTCCATCTTACTCTGTCATCTCACGATGTACACATCAAGGAGCCCCTCTGTTGCCTATTGTTTCCAGTGGGGCACCGTGCCCCAACCCAACAGTGAGAGTGTGTTGATGCTCCAACCCAACAGTGAGAGTGTGTTGATGCTCCTACAGGAAGGGCTCTGCAGATGGAGGACGACCTGGTCATCGCCTTCCAGCTGCTGCTGTGTGTGCTCGAGTTCTTCATCAAGCGTTGCCCCGCGGGCGCTCTGCAGCCCCTCTACCGTGAGAGAGAGAGCGAGACACACACACACACCCACACACACACACACACCCCTACCTACCTACCCACCCCCCCCTCCCCGGCCCACTGTTTATATCATCTTCCCAAAATAGTCACTGTCTTTGTTGTGTAATGGTTTTGGAGTAGTGGAGTAGTAGTGGTGGAAATTTCGTATTTATATAATATTTATATTAGTATTGATATAATGTAAGGAAATTATTTCCAATGTGTGAAGAATACCTAGTTTAAGCTACTCCAATACATGACATATATTTAACTCACTTCTGCTAAGCTAACTGTAATAGACCCAAAACTAATTACCCATCCCAGTATGCTAACTAATGTCCTTTTAATGCTGTTTCAGAATCCTCCATTAGCAAAGCCCAGAGTCCGCCGACGCGAACCTCCCGACGCAACCAGAGCAAAGCCAAGCCCCGGCCCCCGGAGCCTGAGCTGGACGTACAGCTGCTGGAAACTCTGTGCGAGGAGAACGACTGTAACCCAGAGGAGGTACTGAGTCCACGCTAAGCACACCACCTTAACATCGCTGTGTCCCACTGGTTCTGCTTCTGCTTCTCTGTTCCCCTCCTCACTGGCTGGACTTTTTGACATCTCCTTCTGCGTTTGCTGTTCTGCTAACTTCTGCCTCCTTTTTGGCCCGTCTGTTTAACTTGTGTCTCCTGATTGACTGGTCTGTTTACCTTCTGCCTCCTTATTGGCCCGTCTGTTTAACTTGTGTATCCTTATTGGCTGGTCTGTTTACCTTCTGCCTTCTCTTTTTCTTTTTTCTTTTTTTACCTTCTGACTCCTTATTGCCTAGTCTGTAAATGTCTACCTCCTGATTGGTCGGTCTGGTCCCTTTGTGCCCACTGATTGGATGGTCTGTTTACCCTTCCATTCTCATGGGCGGGTTTGTTTAACCTCTGCCTCCCCATTGGCCGGGCTCTTTGCAGGTGAAGAATGTGTACAAGAACAGCTTCTGTGCTTTCCTGGAGTCGATGGACCTCTCGAGATCCCAGGATCTTCCCCAGGTAAGCTAGGCCGGGGTGATGACTCTTCTAACTGTTATTGCTGCAGTTTGGCTATAAAGAGTCCATTAGGTCGCACCCAGTCCAACTTTACGCCCTATCTTTAAATAATCATTACCCATCATAGATTAGAACATTTAGTCATTTATTTGAAATTATTTATTCAGGGAAGGCCATTGAGAGCAGGCTCTCTTTTTCAATGATGCCCTGATTACAACATACAATTAAAAACAGAAATACAAGTAATAGATGTAAATACAATGGGACAACTAAGAAAGCTATTTAAAACACAGGCAATCCATTATTTAAAGCCACTTTCGTCATCCTCTGGAACTTCTCAAAAGTCATGGTTAGTGTTTCTCAGAAAGGCAAATTAATTTTATCGATATAGTTCCTTCTTGCTGTTGCATTCTCAAATGGGTTCACAGGCCCATCTCCCCAATATATAGGCAGACGTTTAAGGATGGCAAAATACGAAAAAAAAGCTGCTTACCCAGGATGTTCTTTTAGGTTTGATGAATTGTATTAATAATTGTGACGGGGCGCATAGCTACCGTCAAGGTAGCGATACGCAACCCACGACACATTAAGAGACTGAGTGCAAATGTTGCCCTTGTGTGTTTGTCTTGTTTGACTATGTATTCCGTTACCTTCATACTGTTTTAAAATCATTTATCAACCATGTCATTTATCATACGCGCTACGGCAGTTTAATACAAACTTGCAAGTACCGTCATTGCAACTTTCTGTTTAATACCATTTACCATTAACGTATCCTGTTCTGTTGCAATAACCACTCAAACAAGAATGTCGTCGTCAAAATCCAGGTCTGTTTATTTAGAACGGCTTGAGACAGGGCGCCGCTGTTATTTTTAAAATTGCACTCACTCCTCTCGAGTAAGGATATAACAGACGGGTGTAATTACAGCGGTTTCCAGGAAACTGGGTTATGGTGGACGTTGTATTGGGTAGTCGATAATAGGTAGCTGTTTGTTCAAATGGGTGGGTTAGATAAGGGGAAAGGAAATCTTTATGTCATTGGAGATTATTTATAGTGAGATTTAAATTTTCTTCGTTTGTCTGTCCTGACATGGTTTACCACAATGCCCTTGATATATGGAGGCCTCCCCTTTAACTTTGATTGATTATATACATCTTCAATAATGCATTGTTTTAGAACATTTGTCATTTTACTAGTAACTTGACTTTGGCTTGTCAAGTTTGTACCATAGTGACAGATTGTGTCATGTTTGAGTATATGTTATTTTAACAGAAGACATTCCCCCCAGCGAATAAGGTATCCATGTTGAGAATGTAAACGGATGTCGATGTCCTATTTAGTGCGTTACCGCAGTGCATAACATTGAATCCGTTCCTCCACCTCCTCGCAGGCCAGCGAGCTGAGCAGGCAGTATGAAGAGATGCACCTGAGGGCCAGAGACTTTGACGGGCGCCTCTTTCTGGACGGGGACCAGACCCTGCTCGGCCCCACATCGTACCCGTAAGGATCCCCTTCCCTTTATGTACCTGGACGCTGCATTGCCACCTCCTCCTACAATTCCAACTTATTCTATGTTGTGCGTCCTGGCACTTAGCGTACACATTTATTTTATGTCGTACTTAGCTATAGTAATTAGCGGTTTGTTGCATGCGGGGAATGGGTTAACCTAGCGATTGTTAGTGCTGGCACTCGCGTCTGTGACCTATGCCATCCTAACTGTACCGACAGCTATATATTGTTGTTTCACCGTCTTCTGACAAATTAATGTTGACTTAATGTGAGTTTCTTTCCTTAAATGCGTCTGCTAGACGCCTTAAATGTCAAATGTAAATGTTTGGGGTTTTCTTTTAATGAAGGACTTCAGAGGTTCCTCTCCTAAGTGCTATGTTGAACAACGGGACTCGCGTGCTTTCAGATCGCAGGCGGCGGAGAGGACCCCCAAGAAGAACCAGCCCGAGGAAGAGGCCGTGCTCATCCCACCACAGACCCCCATCAGGTAACCACCCCCTCCCCCTCTCTGGCCCCATGGTACACATTACGTGGATGAGTGAGGAACTCTGACCATCAGAGTGTGTGTGTGTGTGTGTGTGTGTGTGTGTGTGTGTGTGTGTGTGTGTGTGTGTGTGTGTGTGTGTGTGTGTGTGTGTGTGTGTGTGTGTGTGTGTGTGTGTGTGTGTGTGTAGGCTTTCATTTATACATTTCCACTCAGTCACATGACAAGTAGAACCCAAAACCACCACAAGACATGCTTTTATTTCCCCCTGGGTCCTGCTTTGGGTGCTCGACCCAGCTCTGATGGGATTGGGACTTGGAAGCAGGGGCAGGCGAGCGTAGCAAGCCCTAACCGTTTCCCATGAACTACTAGCCTGGCTAACGCCAGACCTCATCTCAATCTACTTTGAGATGCGGTCTGGGAACCACCCATTAATTTCTCGTATTTGATGCGTGGTTTATGATTGCCCAGAGCGGTTTATTGGGCGCTACCGAATGAGTCTGTACGTAGCTCATAGCCAATCAAAACCTGTCGGTAGCAAAGACATCCTTCTTGGTAATGACAGAGTTTAACGCCGAAAGTTGCTATTTTTTCAAAATAAACGTGCGTTCTAAACCACTTTGAACACTATCTAAGGCTGCATCGAACGGTAACGCGTCTGCTGCCATTTTGGATCCGTAAACTACAAGCTTCGATGTGTCGATTAATGGATTGCTATAGGCCGACATAATGACGATTGTTTGGAGAAGGAAAAAGCAGGGAGCCGATTAATCGGCTGACACCCCCACCCCTCCATCACATTTGACACTGTCGGAAATTAACAATATTTCCCTTTATTAGAAACCTGATGACTGAATAGCCAATGTCCCAGTAATTAAAGTACATCTTGAACTGAAAATCAAACTTACAGTACAAATTCTAGTATGTAATATTACTTTGTGGGTTGGAGATATCTTTTCCCCTTGATTAATTAATTCAATATAGCTTATCGCTTAGGTATTATGGGAATAAAAAATATATAAAAATGTATTAAGTAAGGGATAATCACGAGAGGCAGGGCAATAAACAGTTTGAAATGCGCAGCTCGTGGGCGGCTTAACGCTCGAGAAGAGGTCGAGGGCGGTAAGCCGTCCACGAGCCGGGCATATAAAACTGTTTATTGCCCTGCCTTGAGGTGTTTATCCCGTTTATCCTTGCTTGCCAACATAATAAAACAATTCAAATACTTTAATAATTATGCTTTTTCTTATTCGTATTGCATGCTTATTAAATGTATACGCTGTTTGAGTTCATCTCCCTCAAAAAGTAGTCCCCTTTAATTACGATCGATCAAACATATTTTGGACACCTCGAAGGGCATATCCCGTTTATACCATGGTCACTTGCCAAAGAAAAGAAATGAAGATCATTCATTTATATTTTTGTGCGTTTTACAATCCAAATATAAATTTTTCACATGCCATATTTTAGTTTCCCTGGTTACGCCTGAGGGTTCGACTAAAACCTGGAACAATCATTACCCTCCCGTAAGCCTCTTATGCAACGGAAACGTTGTTCACTCCTCCAGTAAATAGGGCGGACCTTAGCTACGACTTGCCAACGGGAGGTATTCTAGTCCGCTGAGCTATAAGCCAGAGAGCTAACGTTATGGATTGTACATATTTATCATTTGAAATTCGTCCCAGCCTTTATACCACAGATACTCTAGGGTCTATAGCATATAACCGCGTTGTCTGATTAAAGTTTAATTAATTTTTCACAATTTACCAGCTCTCGTTTGGCAGGCTGAAATACAAGCAGCGTATTGATCTTCTATTTGATGACGCTGTGCTCAGTCAGCAGCAAGTAGAACCGACAAGTCAGTGGGCCACCTGCTGGGTTAATGCCCTCCTCCCAGCCAATCAGAATCAAGCATTTTTAAATGAAGTAGGATAAATATGTTAAACATATTACCATTAGCTATATTTTTTTACTTTTATGTATTCAATATATTTAAAAATCTACATGAATGATGAAGTTGCCCGACAATGATACTTGATAACCTTTCAGACAAAACTATTTTTTATTAACATCACAGAGGCTTTCTGGGTAATTAAGCCTACATATGGGACAAAAATGCAAAAACACTGGAATCCAGCAGACTCAAGTAGCATCAAAGAAGCTACTCTAATAATCATATTAAGAAATGTGTAAAACCCTTTTATTTGTTTCTACTAATCACCATGGTATATGATGGATGTCGGGCCGACCTCAACGATGTGATAACTATCGAGCATTGTACGAGTGGCCCGTTTGGTGACTCTCAATCTCCCTGTTTTCCCTCTCTCCCAGAGCCGCCATGAGCTCCATCCAGCAGCTAAGGCTGGACCTCACCTCCACCGGGGACCAGCCCTCCGCCAACCTCGTGATCTATTTCAAAGTAGGTCTTCACGTGAACACGTCTTCCACTCCTCCGCTGCATGACGCGCATCCGAATCCCCTCTGTGGGGGCGTGGGGGGCGAGGTGGTGTGTGGTGTTGGCGGCAGTAGCTCAGGAGGTACAACGGGGTTAGCTGGCGACCGGAAGGTTGCTAGTTCGATCCCCGGCTCCTCCCGGCTGAGTGTCGAGGTGTCCCTGAGCGAGACCCCGACGGCCCCCGACGAACTGGCTGTCGCCCCGCGGGGTGGACTCCGCAGGGCGTTGTGTGAACGTGTGCGTGAATGGTTGTCGTTTTTTTGTCAGCAAAAGCCCCTAAATGTAGATGTGTGTGGCTCACCCTGTGCCCTCTGTACCCCGCTGTAGAACTGCACGGTGGACCCCACCGACGGGGTGCTGCGGCGCGTGGAGACCCTGGGACAGATGTTCGGCCAGAGGTTTTGCTCGGCAGCCGGGCCCCGCATGGCCGACACCGGCAGACAGGTAGCGCTCACTACGCTCGGGGCGGGGGCAGTACCCGCGCGTTCAGGGCGCTCTGGGGGCTGGCGTGGTCGTGGCTTAAGTCGTGGTTTAAGTCGTGTTTTACTAACTGGTTTGTGGTTGTGCTCACTCCCCAGAGGTTTACGCTGGGGGTCCGGCAGTATTACAAAGTAATGGAGTCCATGCTCAAATCGGCAAGTATTTATTATTATTGTGGTGATTTTAGTTTAGGCTCGCACGGCCCTTTGCTCGTTCGTTTACTTGTATACGTTCAGCCTTTTCTATTATTGATATAATTCGTTGTTTTTATAAAACGCAGTGCCATCCAAATGAGTCAAACAAAGAACACAGCCATGAATGATGATTTAATAATTAATCTTTTATTCAATAGAAAAATGGATATAAAACCCAATATTAATTTGAGGGTCCGGGGACACAAACAGTTCAGCTGGTATCGATAATCTTTTTAAGTTTATGGGATGCCTCTTAAGGGATAGCCACATATTGTATGTCTTGAAATGGCAACATTTTAGCCAATTAGCTAGTGTCAGAATCATTATTAGTGTTGCGTTTCTAGAATTAACTGCTGTTTAACAGGATTATATATGATGCATACGATGCTTCCGTCTAATCCAATCATCATCAACCATGCCCTCCCACGGATTTTCCCTCCTAATCACGTGTTACATTTTTCCAGGAGGAAAAGAGGCTTTCTGTGCAGAACTTCAGGTACGTCAGAGCGCCAGTCAAGAGGATGACCAACATTTTGTGCAAATGTGAACGTATTCTTTCATTTTCTACTGCTAATGCATGTGTTGTTACTCTGCGTTAACAGTGTTTACAGGGCACTGTCATATAAATCATGTCCATTTCCGTTCCAGTAAACTCCTCAATGACTCCACCTTCCACACCTCACTCTTGGCCTGTGCGTTGCAAGTAGTCATGGCAACTTACGGAGGTGAGTCCTCCTCTGGTCATCTGCTGTGTTTGACGTGCATTAATAAGAACGCATCGTAGGCCCGCTGTCCAACAAACACAGCACACCGCTGTCGAGCAACATGATGTCCCTGTAATAATAAACGGGTCCCGGTGCGGTACAGGTCCCGGTGTGAAGACCGGAGGGTACACCCACGCAACCTGCGGCAACGGGGAGCCCGCGGAGTCGGACCTTAGCTTCCCCTGGATCCTGGACGTGTTCGAGCTGGCCGCCTTCGACTTCTACAAGGTGATCGAGAGTTTCATCAAGGCGGAGCCCAGCCTGAGCAAAGACATCGTGAAGCACCTGGAGATCTGCGAGCACCTCATCATGGAGACCCTGGCCTGGAGGAAGGTGAGTGGGTCGACACAACAGCGTCTGCTTTGACATGTGCAGCAAGAAGCGCCCTCCACGCGCTGTTGGCCTGCGAGCCTGCAAAGCGGCTGGTATTTGAATCGTGTTATCCAACAGTCCGGTTTAAACCATTCAGAAAATATGTGGCATTAAATGATTAATATGTTTCACAAAATGGCCTTCGGTTTAATCGACAAAACATTGTGTACACCTCTTGCAGTGATGAGGGGCCCGCCGTGGCCCCCTCACGTATCATGATGCCCAGTCCCCCCCCCCCTGAGCGTGCCGCTCTACCGCGGGGCCTCTGGGCACCGCTCCAGCGCCTCAGTGGCTGACCCCGCTGCCGCCGCCGGCCGGCTCCCGGTGCACCGGGCCGCTGGAGAAGTAGTAGACGAGCGGGTTGAGGCAGCAGTTGGCGCTGGCCAGCGACAGCACCACGGGGTGCAGCGCCATGCTGGCCCGGGCCAGGCTGCACGCGGGCAGCAGCCCCACGTGGCTCAGGGTGTAGACCAGCAGGTTGGCGTGGTAGGGCGCGAAGCACAGCAGGAACACGGCCAGCACCCAGTAGATGACGGTGAGCGCGCGGCGGCGGCGCCGGCGGCAGCGCCGCCGTCCCAGCACGCTCAGCACGCGGCAGTAGCTGAAGAGCAGCAGCGCGGCGGGCAGCAGGAAGGCCCCCAGCACCAGGCCCAGCGCCATCAGGATCAGGGGCCGCTGCCGGCGGGAGGTGGGGTCCAGCAGGCAGGGGTGGTGGCGGCGGGGGGACACCAGGCCGGCGTAGCGCAGCAGGGGCAGGCCCGCGCTGAGCCCCAGCACCACGCACCAGACGGCGGCACTCAGCCGCCGGGCAAAGCGCAGCCGGCGGAGCGCCGACCGCGCCGGGTGCACCACGGCCAGGTAGCGGTCCAGGGCGATGCACGCCAGGAAGAAGACACCGCCGTAGAGGCTGACATACTTGACGGCGAAGGTGAGATGGCAGAAGGCGCCGCCGGGGGGCCACGCGGCGCGGTCGGCCGGCGCGGCGGAGAAGGCCCGTCCCCGCCGGTGGTAGAAGTAGATCCTCAGCGGCAGGGAGGCCACGAAGCACGCGTCGGCCACGGAGAGGCTGGCCATGTAGACCGCGGTGCTGTTGAGGGCGCGCGGGGAGCGCCAGAGCCGGTGGAGCGCGAGGCCGTTGGTGGCCAGGCCCACGAGGAAGATGGCGCCGTAGGAGACCTGGTAGAAGGTGAAGCGGTAGCTGGTGTCCAGGGTGCAGTTGGACCGGGCGGGGAAGGGCCCCGTGGTCGTGTTCCACGGCTCCATGGCGGATGACGCGCGTCGCCGTGTTGTCGCCTGCAGGCTTTATTGATGTGTGCTCTTCATGGCTGGAGGATATGAAGCGGTTGTGAGCGAGACATGACATGGATGCGGATGCTTTGGCTGCGCCGTTTGGGACAAGCATGCACTTAAATGATTGCAAAATGGGTACGTTGTTTATGAGGCGCCAATATGCAGAGGTACGGTATGAAAGTGGTATGCTGCGGTTTTATTGGAGGCGCGTCGGTGGGATTCTGTGAACTGAATTTAACTGCCACTTCTGGGTCTGGTAATACATTCAAAGACAAACACACCTGATAACAATTTTCCACTGTCCAAACAGAATTTTATGGAGGTCTACAAACTGCCCCTAATATAATCCTAATTTGGAATAGAACCAATATCAAATCATATAAATATTTCAAATGACATAGTCAATTGTTATAGGTCTCGCTTTAGTGAAGAACTAAAGCAAGAGAAGATGATGAATCCAAGCCATGTCTTTTTATGTCATAAAAAAAACAACACTATGAATTGAATTGATGAATTCATATTCTTTGATTACTTCTCAAATTCGGTCTATAATTGAAAAATGAAATGGTAATAATTAGAAAAAAATATTTCTTATTATAAAAAAAATCAGATCTACAAATTAAGTTACATTCATAGAGATGGATTGATAGGTTTTGTTTAATGAATTGAAAATAAAATAAACTTTCACTTACCTGATTTACAATTCAGTCATCGTTATGAGCTCTCGATGAAGGCACCGTTCCAGTCAGCTGATGCGCAGGTAGAGCTGTTGTTGATATGATGCTGTACGAGTGTATACACTAGTGGTGATGGCAGCGTTCTTCAGCTGACGCCCACATGCACAGTCTTTCACTCACTCATTCACTCATTCATTCACTCACTAACTCACTCACTCGCTCATTAAAACATGCGCGCGCACGTCTCTCCCAAGTACCGTTGACTGAAGATCTAGTCAGGGGCTCATTTAGTACTCGTAAGTTCTAAATTAGCAACTTACTAGTACATTAATACCACAAAGTTCGATAAATCATGGTTGATGGTCGAGCTTGTTGTGTTTTCATGGATTGCTATTTGTTTTGTTTCGCCACATCACTACATCTGTCTTATGCGGGTGAGCCAGAGATGCACTTGGTAAAATACCGCTGCTATCATTGAGGAATGAACTGCATGTTTTCACGGTGGAAGACACGCACTTACTTGCCTGTGCTTGAATATCCATCTTACCAGAAGAGCAGGCTAGGGACTGTCTTAACTTGAAGGAAAGTGCATCAGAAGGAATGCATAACTCCTGCAAAACATTGTTTTTACGAGGCCGTATGCTTTCTGTGTCAGGCTTCCTTTGTGTGTCTGGATACTGTTAACCATTTAAGCTTTGTGTAAACATCATTCACCAGCATGAGATTCCCACATTTTCTGTTGATAATCCTCAACCAAATCCTGGTTGATAGTCATTTCAAAATGTGTGAAGGAATAGGGCGTTATGCCTTTGATGGAAGTTGTGTGACAACCCTTTACTGGAGTTTATCGATTGCGTAACAGAGGCATTCAAAAAACCTGCAGCTCTGGTCTACCTGATATTCTAGCATGCAAACCTGGGGAGACTTCACAGACCACACCTGAAATAACTGTATATTAGTATTGACTCACTGTGGAGTCATGGTATCAGCCTGTACTACCACTTTCTGCACCTTCATTATAAAGAAGCATTAAACATCATTGCGTCAACCAGAATAACGGGGTACTTCTCTCAATATGTCTAGGAAAGATCTTCAGTCAAATACATGGCTCTCTTTGTTGGTTTTAGTACAAATATATATATATATATATATACATCACTATACACTTACAAACTCCACATATATTACCTCAATACAGCATTACCAAATATAGAATAAATCAGGTGGAATAATTTAAAAGAAAACATTGGTGACATTGTTTGGACAATACGATGGTCTTTGAGAACAACACAGAAAAAGCTGATGTAAATGTCAGCTTTGATTTGAGTTGTCAAGTTGGGTAGAACAATCTACATGATGCAAGCTGGAAGAGGGATATAAGATTGGCACATATGGTTAATGATGTCGCATTGGCGGGATGGCGATGAAAGTCCAACTCAGACTCACTCAGACACGTCTGGGCAGTAAAGTACTCCCCCCAGCCGTTAGAACTCATTCGAGCACGCTTAAAATGGCTGACAATGAAAAACAATCTCAACGGCAGTCATCTTCCCCTTATTCACTTAACAAGCCATTCCCTTAAAGAGGTATAAGGAAAGGTGAGCCACCCTGTGTTGGGGTTTTCAATGTCTTCACATTTGTTTGTGAAAATATTCATCAAGTTTTAGTATCCATCTCCTATGACTTGAGGAAAAACTCAGTTTTACAGTTCCTGTTCGGGTTTTTTCTTTTCTGCTGGCCAATTTATTTGCTAGTGAAATGTAATACTGATGACATAAGGTGATAAACCTCTGTACGGTACAATCACTGCACTCTATTTAGGTGTGCTCTTTAAAGAGCTTCACCCAATTCAGTGCGAGGAACATGTTTTTGTGCAATTCAGACAGAAGACTCATTGTTGAACAGTTTGTTTCTCAGTGTCCCAAAGTTTCTGGTTAAAGTCCCACCATCGTTGTCCATTACCATTGCTTGAGAGACCTTATCGCGCACCGCTACAGACTTGCGCTTGATGGAGTTCTGGATTGTTTCTGAGGTGAAGTAGTATATGACGGGGTCAAAGCAACAGTTTGTCACGGCTATGCAAAAGGCCACAGGATAGATAGCCCTCACCACAGTTTCCGCATAGCAGCCTTTCAGAGCTTTGGTCCTCATCAGCGAATAGAACACCAGGTTGACGTTGTAGGGGATGAAGCAGAAGCAGAAGATGAAGAGGTGGACCAGGATCATTCTTAAGACCTTAGTCTTGTTGAGGGCACCTCCGCGGCTGAGGGTTTGCGGCTTCCTCAAGGTCAATAGCACCCTGACGGCGCAGTACACGTTGAGCATGAACGGGAGCAGGAATCCCACGGTCACCATGAAGATCACCACCTTGGACAGTTCGTCCTTCCACTGCTCGCGTGAGTACTGCTCAAAGCAGTACTTGGAGGTGTTCCTGTTGGCATCGGAGGAGGTCTCCATCAGGAACCCGGTGGGCAGAGTCCCAGACAGGACGACCACCCAGACCACGCAGCAGGTCACCTTCGCATTCCTCTTGGTGCGAATGACCTGCGAGCGGAAGGGGTAAACGATGGCCAGGAAGCGGTCCACACTGATGCAGGTGAGGAAGAAGATGCTGCCGTACATGTTGGTGTAGAACAGCGAGACGGAGAGCTTGCACGCAATGTCGCCAAACAGCCACTCTTGTTTGATGAAGTAGTAGATCCGAAAGGGCAGAGTGAGAACAAAGAGCAGGTCTGAGCAGACCAGGTTCATCATGTACGTGGTTGTCTCATTGCGCAACTTCAACGTGCAGGCAAATATGTATATAGAAACTATATTGAAGAGCAGTCCGACGAAGAACACCAGGCTGAACGAGGTGCTGTACAGGGTGTGCTTGAAGGAATCGCTTTGGTTACACGGGAGGTTTGCCATGTTTGTTGTTGCCATAGTGTAGCGGTTAAATGTAGTGAATATCAGGCATGCCGAATAGTACTGTTCTATCAGCCTCCAATAAAATATAGGCTGAAACCAAAGTTACTCCTTTGTTTGGCATGTATCTTTCCGTGTTAATTACAAATCAACTTGCAAAGTACCTTTTTCTTTTTTTTGGCCCACGGACAGTCCATTTATTGAATCCTCCTGATATACTCCTTATTAGCAGGAGAATAGGTCCAGGTGCGGTTGAATGTAAAAAGCTCACGTGCTGTCGGTCAGCTCTGAGGATCCTCATTCGCAGAGAGAAATTCCTTGACTTTAGCCTCCAAATCGTCAGTTCAAAGGTCCAACGTCTGCATGTGAGATGTCGTCATGTTCCTCTCCGCAACTCTGCAGCCAGGTTGTTTCCCCTCCTCATTGTGAAGCAGTCCTCGTAACCTTCAGTTCTCACGCAGAGTGAACTCTCTAGTCGCGGTCGCTGTCTTCACACGAACTGCACTGTTCTCATACTGCCGTAGGAGGAGGAGCAGATACTAAACTAGATCACGCTCACACACACTCGCATACACACACGCGCTCACACACGCAGGCTCACATTCTGGGCTTGGTCTAAGTATGGGTGTGCCACTGCATGGCTCTTTTGCTTGTTTGCATTGTAAAGCAGTATGTGATTATCTGCATATGCCTGCTTCGTGTTTGTGCCCAATTAAGAAGTATTATGGTTAAAAATATATTGGTATTTTATTATTTCAGCCAATCATGCAAAAATCCCCCCAAGAAAATCATAGTTGCTTTGTGTAAACGAAAAGTGGGTCAGTTACTTTAGTTGCAACCTTGCAAATGTGTTACTTTGGAACACGTGACTTCCTTCCTTGCTCTTAGTGAGTCAGAGGTTTTTTTTCTAGGAATCCATTGAACAAAGTTCCTCTTGAGACAAAACAACCAAAATGTATCTCATGCAATATATATCGGGCAACACGTGAATGTAACATACATGTAATTCATAAATGTATTATTTATTTTAACCTCCAAATCTTTATCTCAACAAAGTTTAACATCTTATGTCTCAAATAGAGCCATAATTTGTCCAGCGTCAGGTCGCGGGGGCAGCAGCTCTATCAGGGCGCCCCAGACTTCCTTTTCCCTGTTGATATGGATCAGCTCTGACGTGTTATTTTTATTTTTATTTAAATTTTTGATTTAAAAACCCGTCTTAATGTTTTCATGTGGGTGTGTCTGTCCTGGTGGTGTCTCCGTAGGGCTCCCTGGTGTTCGACCTGCTGAAGCAGGCCCAGGGGGAGGGCTCGGCCGAGCAGCCTGAGACCCCCGCCACCCTCAACCAGCCCCTGCAGCACAACCACACCGCGGCAGACCTGTGAGTACACAACCGTCCTCCGCACTCTCTGAACGGGTCACAGCGCGACATAGCAGGGCTGCTTGACCCCCAGGCCGAAAGGTCCCGGCCACTCTGTGTAGCACAGGGAGAAGGCTAACCTGTTTAAGCGGTTTAAGCTCACTATTCAAGTCGCTTTTGTCATTCACTTCTAATGAATACATACAAATATGAATGCATTGGTAAATATATAAAAATATAAGACATAGTCTGCTGTTTGTCTGTCCTTTATAATATACTTAAAGGGGGAGTGTGTGAATTACACAAGAACCCGCTTGGCTAGATGTCTCGCTAGCAGCCTGTGCAATGTTGTGGGTTTGTTGCCTTCTGTCTCGTCAGTGAGAGATATGGCATAGTTAAATAGCATAGTTGTCTGTCGTAATGTTCAAACAAAATGGTTTAGTAGAATTTAGAGACAATTTTTTACCGACATAAAACCCGTCCATCTCTGATATGAAGAGACGGGAGTGATTGGAGTTGTTAAAAAAAAAGTTTGGGGGCCCGCATCGTGTAGCGACCAGCGTGTTTGAGAGGTGCCGGGTTGGATCCTCAAGCTCTGCAGTCTACCCTGTAGGAATCCTTAGCAAGAGGCCAAACACCGTCCTGCTCAGGCATCACAGGAACATGAAGTGGCTATGTCGCTCGGGGTTAAAGCGAAATGACTAAGGCCCAATCCCATTTCTACCCCTTACCCCTTCCCCCTCCCCCTTGTTTTGAAGGGGGAAGGGGAAGGGATAAGGGGAAGGCATAAGGGGTAGAAATGGGATTGGGCCTAAGGCCCAATCCCATTTCTACCCCTTACCCCTTACCCCTCCCCCTTGTTTTGAAGGGGTGGTTCTGAGTAGCTGTTTGTATTTGTCCCTCCAGATATCTGTCCCCCGTGCGTCCGGGCTACCGCGTGCTGCCGCCCCCTCAGTGCCCCGGGACCCCCCCCACCAGCCTGGGGTCCCTCTCCCAGGCACCGATCCCCCAACACCCTCGCTCCAACTCCCTCAGCCTCTTCTACAAAAAACGTGAGACCCGAATTCACGCGTGATGAAAAGCGACGTCTTTATTCAAAACGTGATTTGAATAGCGTCGTCGTTTTTACCATTTTATGTATTGACTGTATTGAACAGTGGCAACGTGTTTGTCATAATGTTATAGTGTGATATTACCTTAGCAAGGCTATGATTAAAGGTGAACTCGGTACAGGGCGAATCACTTTATGAAGTGGAGGTGGAGAAGGGTGTTCAGTATGAATGTACTGGCGCTTAGAGTCACGCACCAATACTTCCACTGCTTACTTTGCCCGCAATCGATACATGGCAATCAAAACGGAGCACGTTTCTCACGACAGTTCCGGGATATACTTTGTTCCTATATCCCGGAACAGAAAGCCATTCATAGATTAGGGAAGTTATAACCGCCATCAACCTTTATAACTAGGGACACATCACCAAATCCCTTTTTTATGATAACAATAAACCCTCATACCGGCCACTGCCGAGACTTTCGCTTAACCTCTCACGCCCGTGGCCTTGAGGTGTGGAGTGGTCAGCCTACAACCCGCCTCATTGTGTTTTGTGGTCCCTGAATGTCCATATCCCCCCCCCCCCCGCCCCCTGTAGTGTACCGACTGGCCTACACCAGGCTGAACATGCTGTGCTCCTACCTGCTGTCCTCCAACCCCGACCTGGAGCCCTTCATGTGGACCCTGCTCCAGTACACCCTGCAGCACCAGTACGAGCTGATGAGAGACCGCCACCTGGACCAGGTAGCCAGCTCCCCCCCGGACCCCCTTCGCACACTGGCTCTCTGTCTCAGGCTCGGTGTCGTCTCTGTGTGTCCATCTCTCTCCCTCTCTCTAGCCTGTCTGTCTTGTTTCCCTCTGTCAATGTTTCTCCGTCTCGCTGTGAGTCTCTATTTGTCGCACACACACACACACACACACACACACACACAGACACAGACAGACAGACAGACAGACAGACAGACAGACAGACAGACAGACAGACAGACAGACTCAGACACAGACACAGACACACACACACACACACACACACACCCCCCATTTGGAGGTTTGTAATCTCATTCTTGTCTTTAAGGCTCTCTCTTTTTCTCTGTCCCTGTTTTCAAATGTCGTCTCCATTTGTATCAATTCCTCTCCCTCCGTCTCGTGTTTTGATCGCCACGGTCTCTTCCCCGTCCTTTAACTGCTCTTGTCTTTATGAAGATTCTTGTTGTTGACCCCCCCCCCCCAACCCCCTCTTATGTCCTTCATCGACCCGCTTGCAGCTGATCATGTCGGCGATGTACGCCATCTGCAAAGTGAAGAACGTGGACCTGCGCTTCAAGACCATCGTCACGGCCTACAAGACGATGCCCAACACCAACCAGGAGGTGAGTGGGGGATGAGGGTTTGTTCTCGATGGGCGCGAATACTCCCCCTGGCACATATTTAGATTTAGTTTTCGATTCTTCCAGTTTAGCAGACGTAAAACCTGTATGCATACGTCATGTAACAGTCTAAAGCAAAGGGAAAAGTCGAAACGGCACGATATCATTCCTTTAAGACGGTGTGTGGGGCAGGCCGACGCACAACAACGTGCAAGGTTTGGGGCTGCCATGACTTTGTGATCATATGAACGCAGACCTTCAAGCACGTGCTGATCACGGAGGGGACGGAGCTCAGGGGCCCGCACCACGACTCCATCATCATCTTCTACAACCAGGTGTTCATGCAGAAGCTCAAGAACAACATCATGCAGTACGCCTCGGCCAGGGTGAGTCCCCACCCCTCTCACACCACCACCACCACCAGCAGCAGCCTCACACCACCACTACCCCCTCATCAAACAACCCTCCATCAGGTAGACTCAGTCCCTTTGATGCAAGCTCACCCAGGCTCTCTCTGTGCCCCCTTCCAGCCCCCCACCCTGTCTCCCATCCCGCAGATCCCCCGCAGCCCCTACAAGTACCCCAGCTCCCCGCTGCGCGTGCCCGGCAGCAACAACGTCTACATCTCGCCGCTGAAGAACCCCCGCATGTCTCCCAGCATCATGACCCCCCGGTCCAGGTACGCTGGGCCCTGGCCCTGTTCACCTCGGACCACGGACACACGCACATACATACACACACACACGGACACGGACACACACACGGACACACACACGGACACACACACGGACACACACACGGACACACACGGACACACACACGGACACACACACGGACACACACACACACACACACACACACACACACACACACACACACACACACACACACACACACACACACACACACCCTCGGGCACACGGGCAAACAACACGCCTGCAGTTGCTTTAACGGTCTTTCCTGTGACCTTTGCAGGATGCTGGTCTCCATCGGTGAATCATTTGGGGTCAGTGACTTTCTTGACCTGAATATTGATGAGTAGAGTAAAGCGAACGCTGTTTGAATCCTCCTATTCTCAGCGTGCCCGTATGGTCTTGTTTGTTGACACTTGGGCGTGTGTTGTGTGTTGTGTGTGGTGTGTGTTGTGTGTGGTGTGTGTTGTGTGACGCAGGCGTCCAACCGCTTCCAAAAGATCAACCAGATGGTGAACAGCAGCGACGGCTCTATGAAGAGATCCATGGAGCAGGGCTCCGCCCCCAAACCCCTGAAGAGGCTGCGCTTCGACATGGACGGACAGGACGAGGCCGACGGCAGGTGGGTCATCTGGATATATATAGACATGTATATATATTTATGTACGCACCCCCTCCACATGCATAGCGTTCCCACTATTGAAAACCTTTTTCCCCTTCGTTCTCAGCAAAGCGGCCGGGGAGTCGACTCTCATACAGAGGCTGGCAGAGATGAGTAGGTGGAAACTCTGTTGATACCAGACACTTTCCTGTTCTTCGTTAGGTTTACCACTTCCCCATATTGCAGTTATGGTACCAAAGTGTGTGTGTGTGTGTTCAAATGGGTGTCTGGGTGTGTGTGTTCATTCTCACGTGTGCCTGTGTGTGTGTGTGTCGTTTTGTCTCCTAGGCTCCACGAGGTGCCGCATGCAGGAGCAGAAGATGAAGGAGGACGCAGAGTCAGGGAAACAGTAACTCTGCCGGGGGGCCCGCTGAAGACCCCTGCCCTGTTAGGGGCCACTCACACTAGGGCCGTTTGCCTGTTCCGTGCTTCCAGCACGATTCCCCCCCTCCCCACTATAAAGAAAGAAGGGTCGCGCAAGGACTACGTCCAGCTCACGTTGCATATCCGCGCGTCATCATGCAAATGAGCTCGGGCACGGTGCCGCGGCCCTAGTGTGAGTGGCCCCTTAGACCCCCCCTGGCTCCTGCCCTCCCCCTCCGGGCCTGAAGGACGCTGTTCGGACTTCTGTTTGCTTCTTGTTTTTGTACACGGAGTCGTTGCTTGGCTCGCTAGACCTTTTTGGTTGCTTTTAAGAGTTTCTTCTTCCTGATTGTTTTTGTGGTTTTTTAAAAGATGTGCATATAGAGAATTTCTTTCTTATTTGTTTATTCTCTTTTTTTTATCTCTTTATCTCTTATTATTTGGATGATTTTACCTGTCAAATCATTGAAAACGTCTTTCAGAAATATTCGGTATAAATGATTTCTACTCCACTTCCAATGGAACGTGTGTTGTTGAAGCCTTTCGTGTCACCGGGTGTAATGGCGTGGATGCGATCTTATTTCGAAACAATTATGACTAAAAGAGTTCCAGTCATGATGTGACTTTTCAGTCACATCATTTCAGCAAGATCATTGTAGAAAAAAGGTATTGTAACTTAGCTTCAACTTTCGCTAATTTCAATGATGGTCAATTCAATTCACAAGCTTCCTCTGCATTATTGGTGCAGCGTCTGCTAAATGCCCTAATTGTAATTGAAAGCAACTAAAATAGGACTTCAATTGGTGCATGTGTCAAAAGTTTCTCCTTAACTACTGACCGCGATTGCAGGGCTCAGATGCAGCATAAAGGGCTGGTTTACCATCGATAGACATCGACACGCACAATGGATCAAAAGGAGACAAAGACTTATGTGTCTATATACTATAAGTACCGGTACATGTCTATCTTGGGTTTACATGTATTTTGTGATTGAATATCTGGATCTACAGGTGCCTACAAGGGTTGTTTGCAGGCAACTATGTAGTTCAACCCAAGTAGGGTTATCGCCTCTTTTGAGGTTGGAGTAGGACAAATGGGCAGTTGCAGCTTTTATAAGGGTGTTTAGTAAAATGTGCAAAATAAATTTGTTAGAAAAATCAGTCCCTCCAGAAAAACACGATTATGCGATCGCATAATTCAACGCATCATGAGCCAAAGTCTGCATATTAATGCGGGGGCCGCATTTTTGAAGTGACGTAATTACGCCATGTGAACGTCATCGAAAAGCGGCATTTTTCGCAAGTTCACGATTTTTTTGCAAGATCCCGCAATTTCATTGCATAAAATTGCATAAATATGCCGCATATTTCTTAAGATATATATTTCTATATTTTTTAAGAAAACGTGCCGCATAATCAAGGATTTCTTGAGGGACTGAATAATAGGTCGATATACCAAAGTCGAAAAGGTGTGAGTGAAAGGTCCAATTTTAAAAGGGTCTGAGTTTGTTGTGTTTATTGATCTAGTTGCAAAACATAGTAAATAGTTCTGTTTGGACTCTCGTCTTTGTTTTTCATTTCATGTACTAATCTTTCAGGAAAGCCATGCAAATGGAATTAACTAGTTTTATTTAAAACCCACTTTAATCTATTCGTATTTATAATCCATTCAAACACAAATTCCCCCTCATTCACCTCACACCTCAAGTGCTATATTGAACACTTGACTGTTAAAACAATACATGTATCTATTTTTTACAAAGAATGGATTTTTAATCAAAAGAGTAAAAGAATATAAATATCTCGGCATCTGGATAGATGATAAACTCACTTTTAATTTTCATCTCAAAGATCATGTACGTCGATTGCGACAAAAAAATGGCTATTTTTATAGGAACAAAACCACTTTCCTTTTATTTAGAAGGAAAATAATTATCATGGCAGTTTTCACGTCTGTCCCTGATTACGGTGCTGTGGTTTACCGGCATGCATCACATTCATGTCTTCAACTCCTGGACTCAGTCTTTCACTCTGCTGTAAGGTTCAAGGTTCCCAGGAGATGCCTATGACTCACAACATTGTGTCTTATATGGAAAGGCTGGGTGGTCCTCTCTTAAAGGAAGGCATGACGCAAATTGGCACATTGGCACACAGCCCTGTCTGGGAAGCTTCCTCATTATTTGACTAATGCTGCAAATTTCAGATGGGCTTTTTCAGGCGTGAGAGGTTGGAAAGACAGCTTTTAGCTTCAGTGCCCCTGACTCCTCGAACAACTTACAGCAACAAATTAAAATTAATACCTTCATACCCCCTGACCAATTTAGACATATTATCTTAAATCTGCCAAACTCTACCTGTAACTGCTTTAATTAAGCTGTATCACCTTCATTTTAATTCCAGCCATTCTAAATCTCTGTAAATGTTCAAATAGTTGTTTTGTTTTTCTCTTGTATATTTGATGTTTTTGCATTGTATATTGTGTATGTACATTTGTTTTTGCTTTGCATTTGTTTGACTCTACATCATTGCAAATGAGGTTCATCCCTCCATTGATCTTTCGAGTATAAATAAAGGTGAAATGGAATGAAATCTGTTAGCGGCTGTAGCACCTTGTTGTCGTCGTCGTCGTCCCCCCCCGCCCTTGGATCCACCACGGGGCAGCTGCCCTTCTCTCGGGGGGCCTCCCTTCATTAATTGTATCATGACCCCATCTCCCTGGGGGGGGAGAGCAGAGATGAATCCTGTTTAAAGGCGGCAACACTTCCTAGTTGCATGACCGACCAGGCGTGAAGCACACTGGAACGGCTGCTGTTTAATTGGACGAGCCCCGTGGGACGGGAGACGTGTTATTGGCTCTTTAGGAACAGGTGGCGTCTTCTGCTCCCCGTTTGCCAGTTGAACCTGGGCTCCGCCGTTGCTTGAGGTCCTCTTCACCCGACCAACCTCAGCTGTGAGCTGTCGTACCTCCGCTCCTTCGGACAGAGCCGACCTTCACACCCTCGGGGTCGGACTGCTCCCTCCCGGGATTGTGATGCTGTTTTCTCCTTAAGAGTCGGCTATTTGATTACCATTGTTATTTTGTTGAAACAGTGATGGAAAACCTCACGGTAAGACAGAAACTAATTTTTGACATAAAGCATTGAATAGTTCTTGGTGTTGTCTGCTTATCCAGCAAAACCTGGGGACACACAGAACATGTTTTAATTGGCACATTTCTTTTGTTATTTGCATAGACTATTTTCAAGATTAGAATATTATAATTGATCCTCGAAAGCATTCTTATTACAGAGACTCTTCCCACCTGAATGCTACGCGTTTAAATAAATACGGTTAGGCAGAATGATTGTACATTTTGTTCTGGGAACTAAAATAAATATTCCATCCCTGACCCCCCGGACCTGTGACCGGTGGGTTCCGCCTGCAGCCGGAGCAATGGCGGGAGATCGTGAACAAGAAGATGAAGTTCCCGCCGGCGCTCATCACGGCCATCCAGGAGGGGAAGGTGGAGACGGTGAGCGGCCTGCTGAACACCGGCGACGGCATCATCCGGCAGCTGGACGAGTCGGAGGACCGGCTGTGGCGCGAGGCCCTCAACCTGTCCATCCGCCTGGGCAACGAGGGCGTGATGGACGCCCTCATCCACGGGGTCAAGTTCGACTTCCGGCAGATCCACGAGGCGCTGCTGGTCGCCGTGGACACCAACCAGCCCCGCGTGGTCAAGCGGCTGCTGGACCGCCTGGACCAGGAGAAGGGCAACAAGATGGACGTGCACTCCTTCTCCCAGGCCATCTTCGACCACTCCATCGACAACTCGCAGTTCGCCCCGGGCGTGACGCCGCTGACCCTGGCCTGCCAGAAGGACCTGTACGAGATCGTCAGCATGCTGACGCAGAAGGGCCACGAGATCCCCTGGCCGCACAAGATCTCCTGCGCCTGTCTGGAGTGCCGCAACGGCCGGCAGTACGACCTGCTCAAGTTCTCCCTGTCGCGCATCAACACGTACCGCGGCATCGCCAGCCGCGCCTACCTGTCCGTCACCTCGGAGGACGCCATGCTCACCGCCTTCGGCCTCAGCAAGGAGCTCCGCAAGCTGTCCAAGAAGGAGCCCGAGTTCAAGGTAAACGGTGAAGGGACTGCATTTACAGCGCTCTCCCGACCAGCCGCCGCTCAAAGCGCTTTACAATATTACCTAACATTCACCCGTTCATACCGGCATTCGCACACCGACGGGGCTGTCGACCCTGCGAGGCGACAGCCAGCTCGTCGGGAGCAGTCGGGGTGAACGTGGGTGGGTCTTGCAGAGGGACAACCCGGCACTCAGCTAGGAGGAGCCTTGGGATTGAACTAGCAGTGGTGTGTGTGTGTGTGTGTGTGTGCGCGCGTGTGTGTGTGTGCGCGCGCGTGTGTGTGTGTGTGTGTGTGTGTGTGTGTCCGCTCAGCCGCAATACCTGGCGCTGGAGGAGCTGTGTCAGGAGTTTGCGGTGGAGCTGCTGGGAATGTGTCGCAACCAGAGCGAGGTCACCACCATCCTCAACAGCGCCGGGGCGGACCGCTCGGACCCCCAGGACGAGCAGGCCTTCGAGGAGGGGATCCCCAACCTCTCCCGCCTGAGGCTGGCCGTCAACTACAACCAGAAACAGGTGGAGGGGTTTGTTTAGGGGCTGTCCTCCCATCCCATCTTCACCCCACTGTCTTCTGAACAGCTGTCCTCTCTTCATCCTCTGACAGACTGTTTGTGGTTGACAAACACTTGATTTCGCTGCCCTTCATGGTTGTTTGCATGTGTTTTTGGTGTGTGTGTGTGTGTGTGTGTGTGTGTGTGTGTGTGTGTGTGTGTGTGTGTGTGTGTGTGTGTGTGTGTGTGTGTGTGTAGTTTGTGGCTCACCCCATCTGCCAGCAGGTGCTGTCCTCCATCTGGTGTGGTAACCTGGCCGGCTGGCGGGGGAGTCGCACCGCCTGGAAGCTGCTGGTCTCCATCACCATCTTCGTCACCATGCCCTTACTCTGCCTCATCTACTGGATCGCCCCAAAGTCAAAGGTACGGCTCCTCTGTGGTCCTTACTCTAGTAGGGATTCATTTTTTTATGGTCCTTAATGACTTGTATGAAGGAGACTCTTTGGAAAACCCAATGTGCTAAATTACAGCAATGAGGTGAATCAGTCAATTCAATTCATTTGTATTTTTGGAGCCTTTAATCAACGGTACAGTCTCAAAGGCCTTTACAGGTCGTGTGTTTTTGACCCCCCCCCCCCAACCATGGCCCCCCAGAGGGCAAGAAAAAACTCATTTTATTAGCAAGGAGGAAATCTTGAGGAGGAAACAGCTTGGTGGATCCCTCCTTGCTTCAGGAGTGCAATGGGGGGGGGCATCATTTATATACATACATGCATACATACTGTGCATACTTGCATACTGTACTCTTATACACAGGTAAAACATGACACAACAGTCAGTGTGTAAGAAGAAGGTTAAAGGTCAGAACGGTGACCTTGAGCGTCCGGTCCGACTGAAGAACGGAACCATAACACAGCGCGACGTCTCTGTGTTTCTCCAGTTGGGCAAGACACTGAAGATCCCGGTCATCAAGTTCCTGCTGCACTCGGCCTCCTACCTGTGGTTCCTGATCACGCTGCTGGGGGAGTCCATCACCATGGAGCTGTACCGGGACGTGTTCGCTTCCCGCCAGCAGAACATCCTGCACAGCTCCTTCCACATGGTGTGGGTCGTAGGTGGGTCCTGTCTCTCTATCTCCCTCACTCTGTGTCGATCGACCTCCCTCTCTCACCCCATCCTCTCTGTCTCGGTATCTCTACGGCTCCCTCTCTCTGACTCGCTGTCTTTCTCTTGGTTACTCTCTCACCTGCGCTCTCTCTCTCTCTCGCTCACTCTCACTCTCTCACGCTCACGCTCACTCTCACTCACTCACTCAGGCTTTCTCTAGCTCGTGCTCTCTCACTCCCACTCTCACTCTCACTCTAACTCACTCTCACTCAATTAAAAGAACGAGGTTTCCCGTCCTTCAAACAAACCGGACATTTAGGAAAAAACGGAAAACTATGCAACTAATCAACACTGACTTTAACACAAATACTTTACATTGAATACGACACACATTTTACAAATACAGTTAATATATTTAATATAAAAATATTTATTTTTACATACAGAAGAAACATTTTTCAATGTTTGATTTGAACACCAATTTGTATGTTGCATCACCTTACATATAACCTTACATATCAATGAAGAACAAGTCCGTCTTACGACTCTTTTCAGTTTCACTATTGCACAGTGGGGTTCATCCCACCTAATCCTCATGCTATGCTCACTTTCGGCCCACTTCTCTGTTCACCTTCCTTCCGCAACTCATGTCTGCTGCTTAGACTTGTTCAAAGGCCTTATTGCACTCTTCAACCCACTTTGCAACCTCACTGTTTCGCTGTTTGGCCCTCGCTCTCTTCTCCTTCTCCATTTATTCATATATTAATTTATTTGCATAGAAAACATTTTATTTTGCTAACACAGGAAAAAACGGTGTCGTTACATACGACAGTGCAAAAAATTGTACTAAAAGTCTCGTCCTTGTGTCGGTTCTCCAGGGTTCTTCTGGTACGAGTGCAAAGAGGTGTGGATCGAGGGGCTGCGCAGCTACTTCCTGGACTGGTGGAACTGTCTGGACGTGATGGTGCTCAGCATGTACCTGGCCTCCTTCGCCCTCAGGGTGCTCATCATGCTCAAGGGACACTTCCACTGCATGGACCTCAGCGGCAGCGCCGACTGCGTGTACTTCACCCAGACCGGTACGGGGTACCGCTCGCGTTCAGAATAAAGGGGTTGGGGCCGCCCTGGTGGTTCACCGGGGAGAGCGCGCACCTTTAAGGCCCAGTGCTGATCACAACGATCTGAGTTCAACTCCTGACCGTGGCTCTTGGCTGCATGTCCTCCCCTCAATCTCCCGTACCTTTCTGTATATCCCACTTTATAATAAAGCATAGAAAATACACCAAAAATCCAAATCATAATAATAATGGTTTGGAGGAACTGCTTTTTCGTGCTATTTAGTCATTTAGCAGCCCAGGTGAAAGATTCTGGGTTCCCGAACGAGATGCCTAATCCCTACATGATCATCGATGGCATGTATCTGAAAAACTAAAGAACGAACACATTAAGAAAACCCTAACCAACTTGAGGTCAGGGGTTAGGCGTCTTGCTCAAAGACAATAACAGGAAGGCAGCTGGAAGTGAAATGGAGAAATATTCTCTGGGGGTGTTGAACCCGCCGCAGCTGTTATCATTACCCAGACCACATTGGTTGCTGTAATAATAAAAACGATGACGATAGTGATGCTGTTTCTTTAGCTTGTGTTTGTAATACTAATAGTGTGTGTGTGTGTGTGTGTGTGTGTGTGTGTGTGTGTGTGTGTGTGTGTGTGTGTGTGTGTGTGTGTGTGTGTGTGTGTGTGTGTGTGTGTGTGTGCGCGTGCATGCGAGCGACAGTGCGGGACCAGTGGCACCAGGAGGACCCCCAGCTAATCGCGGAGGTCCTGTTTGCGGTGACCAGCATGCTGAGCTTCACGCGGCTGGCCTACATCCTCCCGGCCCAGGAGTCCCTGGGGACGCTGCAGATCTCCATCGGCAAGATGATCGACGACATGATGAGGTGCCAGCAGGGGACCCAAACAATAGACACAACAATAGGGCCGGTTAGCAGGTCGCACACCTACTAGGATGGTGGCCAGGGCGACCCCGGGTTCCTCCTCGCTAATTGCAGACGGCAGGTAGCAAACCAACTGGAACGGTTGCCAGGGCGATCCCGGGTTCTTCCTCGTGATGTGCTGAGTTCCAGTTGTAAAGAGCCATTTGTCACTTTAATAATTGATCCAATGCATTAGTACAGAAGGAGGTTATAGAGCAGAATCGAATGTTGTTGTTTTTTTGTCTTTAGGTTCATGTTCATTCTGATGATCATCGGGACAGCGTTCCTCTGCGGTCTGAACAATATCTATGTTCCTTACGTCATCTCACCGCGCCTCGGCAAGTAAGACTATTTTTCACATTTGAAAACCACATCCAGATTCTGGTCAATGATACAGGCGAACCAGTGATTCATTGCCTGAGTCTGCTTAACTGTAATCAATTCAGTAAATGCATCTTGCTTTCTCTTTTGTCCGATTATCTATCTATTAGCCTCAGGATGAATATATGTATTTTATTTCACTTTGCAATGTCAACAAATGATTAAGTGCACATTCTCCAGAAACAGATAACTAAAGTCACCAGAGGCTGTGCGGTCCCTGCATTTCAGTCTCAGGCGTTTGGTTGCTATTTAAGTTTGGTTTGCTTCCGGCAGGTTTAACGAGACCTTTCGCTTCCTGTTCTGGACCATGTTCGGGGTGGCCAACCAGGACTATGTGGACATGCCGGACTATGTGGTGGCCGAGCTGGTGGGCAGGGTTCTGTACGGCATCTTTACCCTCGTCATCGTCATCGTCCTCCTGAACATGCTTATCGCTATGATCACCAACTCCTTCCAGAAGATAGAGGTATGCACACTAGGGTTATGTCTTCACAACTAAAACTTTTGCACCTTTGATGTCAATTATTTTACTCGATGCTTCTTCTGATGACATGTTTCGAGCTAGCATTAATTATGAATGGTTTCTTCTCCACATAGTGGACCACACCATATACGATTTTAAATGAGTTTGTAGATAAGTTAAACACTATAAACATGGCTTCTTTGCCATTTGAGATCAAGACACACCAAAGGTTTACCTAGGTAAATTAAAACCTGTCGGTGTGGTTTATTAACCATTCCGCCCACTTCCAATATAAACAGAATTCTTTTTTTTGTTTAATATATTTTATTAACAATATGCCAAAATGGACATGAAGAAATTTAATTTTTATTTTATTTTTTTCAACATTTGACAATCGCGTATAAAACATTACTCATATTTCACAATATTTTGACCCAAAAATGGGTAATGTTCAAATAATGCGCAAAAATACTTGTCCCTTTAAGTCCAGATCTTCACCAGAATGTCTATTGAAGTGAATGTTCAAAGAAGGATTACAGAAGGAGCATATACAGTTCAGTACAATATGTCAAAATAAGCAAGTATCAGTACAGTAAAGTAAACCACACGATAATCATTTACCACTCTCTGGTCATTCCTACTCCGAAACGACCATACCACAAAGGAGCAGATTAGTTTTTCGTCCCCTTCCTGCGAGCCTTACGGATGCGGCCGACTCAATATTCGCTACTTCGCAGGACGATGCAGACGTGGAGTGGAAGTTTGCCCGGTCCAAGCTGTACCTCAGCTACTTCAGGGAGGGGCTCACCATGCCCGTGCCCTTCAACATCATCCCCTCCCCGAAGGCCACCTTCTACCTCATCAGGTATATCCGTTACAGTGTACAGCAACTGATGTCATTTTTATTCAATCATACAACGAATAACAGACATTGACAATTCATTACATCGCTACGATTCGATTTGTGACAGGGCCATCTTCAGGCGGATCTGCTGCTGTTGTAACTTAAGCTCTGAGAAAGAATATCCCCCTTTAGACCCGATGGTGAGTTCCATCGCATTACCATGGCTCTAGAAATCTTAATGTAATATTTATAGGGGCGCCCGCTGGCTCACCGGGTCAAGTCCTTACCCCAGTAACCCGGGTTCGATTCCTGCCCGTAGTCCTTTGCCGCCCTCTATCTCCCATTCCTTCCTGTCTATCTCACATTAGAATAAGGCATAAAAATGCAAAAATAAATCGTATTATTTTTCGATTTTTTTAACATGAATTATAAAGAAAAATATGTAAATATGCGTCTTTTATAATCCAATGTGTGCGGTGTGCAGTATCCCCCTATGCAGTCCAACGAGAAGGGCTCTGAGGACAGTCAGATCTCCTACCGACAGCAGGTTATCCGGGCTCTGGTGCAGCGCTACATCGAGTCGGCCCGCAGGGAGTTTGAGGAGACCAAGAGGAAAGGTACACGCGGCCGCTGCTGTCCAACACTCCCCCGCCTCACTTTGATCAATGTGATGGATGGATGGATGGATGGATGGATGGATGGATGGATGGATGGATGGATGGATGGATGGATGGATGGATGGATGGATGGATGGATGGATGGATGGATGGATGGATGAGGATGGATGGATGGATGGAGGATGGATGGATGGATGGATGGATGGATGGATGGATGGATGATGGATGGATGGATGGATGGATGGATGGATGGGGATGGATGGATGGATGGATGGATGGATGGATGGATGGATGGATGGATGGATGGATGGATGGATGGATGGATGGATGGATGGATGGATGGATGGATGGATGGATGGATGGATGGATGGATGGATGGATGGATGGATGGATGGATGGATGGATGGTGACTGATGGATGGATGGATGGATGGATGGATGGATGGATGGATGATGGATGGATGGATGGATGGATGGATGGATGGATGGATGGATGGATGGATGGGAGATGGATGGATGGATGGATGGATGGATGGATGGATGGATGGATGGATGGATGGATGGATGGATGGATAACAACTTTATTAATCCCCCGTAGGGGTAATTCCTTTGATACAACAACCTAGCAGCAGTGGAAAACACAGGATAAGATACTAAACAATAAAAATTAGTATTAATGAAAACAAAAACAGACGCTAAAGTAAATGCTTAAGTAAAGACAAACAGAAAAAACAGGGCAACCAAAACAGACGGTGTAAACAATATTAATTATAAATGATAAAGTGGCAGTACTTAGGTGATGTCCTTTAGTGGTTGCCCTCGAATCCAGACGGGTTGTATTAAGACAAAGAGCCCACTCCTTCACCGACGTCTTTCAAATCAAATTCTGATTGCCTGGTCTTTCTATGCGCAGACATCGGGAACCGCATCTCGGCGCTGAGCAAAGTGATGGGCCGGCTGCACAGCGAGATGAAGGTGGTGCAGCAGCTGCTGGCGAAGGAGGGGTTCAGCGGCAAGGGGGGCGCCCCCCAGGAGGGCTCCTCCATCCTGGGGAAATACATCCTGGGGGCCAAGAACAACTTTAAAGGCTTCAACAAGGACCAGACGGAGAGAGCCCTCCCTGTGACGGTGCACCACGGGCTGGAGGAGGAGGCCGCGCACCAGGGGCAGGGCGGGGACCCGGACAGAGGCGCTGCAGAGGCGGCGCCGCGGACCCCCTCGCCAGAGGAGAGCGCCGAGAGGGGGGCAGGGGGCGGATCGGAGGGGGGGCTCGAGAGGGCGGTGGCGGCGGTGGCGGCCTGTGTCGTCATTAACATGGAGGAAGGTCGCGCTCCGGGCCCGACGGAGGACGAGAGAGGGGAGACGGCCGACGGGACGGAGCCGGCGGCCGACGCCGAGAACACGGCCAGCACAACCCCGGAGGACACGAGCGGATCGTCAGCGGGTCAGAAGGCCTCAGGCGAGGCTGCGGCTGTGGCAGTGGCAGGGGGGGGGGGGGGAGGCCCAGGAGGAAAGATGGAGAGAGGTCTTGAAAAAGGAGGATGGGAAGACGGAGAAAAAGAGTGAACGAGGTACGGACCAGAACGGCAGCACGGTGGGAGAAAAGCCCAGCGAGGAGAAGGTGGACGCGTCGGAGGCTAAGGTGACCGGCGCAAGGACCGATACGGAAGGGAAGGGGGAGGAGACGAAACAGAAGGCGGACGGATCCAAGAAGACAGTCGTGTGGGAGGACTCTGGGAAACCCGGGAAGGTGAAGGGGGTCCCCTCTCCGACAGGAAGCAGCAGCTCTCAGGACACTGGCTTCGGTTCACAGGAGGGAGACAGGCCTACGGCAGGACGACGCTAGCGTGATACGCCTCTTGAGCGTGACACGTCCCATGATGGCCTTAGTGGAGGGTCGGCGACGGCATTAGTGTCTGATATAACGAAACAATAAGTGCTTTTAACTACGATAGAACATTCCAAACAGCATGACCAATACAAATGCATCCAAAGAAGGTGATTTTGATTGTTACTTTTCAAAATAAAACGATTGAAGATAAACGTTGTCGAGAGTTTGATTCGATGGTTGTTCAACCCCATGTTCAGTCTGTGCGCATGTGTTTCTACCAGCGTGTGTGTGTTATGCTACAGTAGGTGCATGTCTCAGCTTGCTTCACACATGCCGATCCCAGGAGGCCCAGCGCCAGCACATTAGCTTGTTAGTTTGTCACCTGCGGTGTCGCATCCCCCCCCCGTCCCCCACCCTGTCCCAGGGGTCTTAACATCAGCCCCACCCCCCCTTCACTCCAGTCGGAAACAACAACATGCTGCCAGGTTTATATTGTATCATTGTTGGCACCAATCTGCCCACAAACTGTCTAGGTTCCAGCTGTGGAATGCTGCTGTTGTGGAGCGTTCCATGTTCTACTGGAATACGTGAAAGTCCATGAAAGAGTTCTCTGTGGTCCGTGAATTCCTACTTTGGGGTTATTTGATATTAAGCCCAATATGGTCATGGGAGATTGAGGACTTAAAAGCTATAGATATTTTGATTTAGCTTTATAATGGTCTGTTAAAGCTTCCGCATTTACAAATGAATGATTTGGACCCAGAAGCAAACTACATATCAGTCACTGTAAACATTTAAGTTGGCAGCTTAACTGGTTTATTGGGATGCTCGCCTCGCTAATTAAACACGATAGCTCTCCTCAAATGAAGGGAACATTAGAAAAATTAACTCTTTAGCTGCAGTCATGTTTTTCATCGTAATTTTGTTTATAGTAAAAAATATTTAAATTTTCAAACATTTTAGATACAGACATGAAGTTGATTAACCAGTTGTGATCCACCACAATTGACATAAAATAGCTGCTGTGAATGTACATTATATTGGAGCAGCAGAAAATGTATAAATAATGTGATCCATTAGCTTTGAGTACAAAAACATTTCAGTCTTCACCATTTATAAAACATTGAAATAAAAACAAAGCAATAAAAGTAGAGTATTTCATGGAGAATGATGGATTGAAGATGGAATGGGTTCAGAGGTCAGGACCCAACCCTTAGACATTCAACCCCTCTTTGACAGGCGTCTCCGGGGTTCGGCCCTCCTCTGAGACACTCGTGTCAGCCAGTGCCTCATTTAGCTTCTCCATGTCCAGGGTGAACTGGATTGGGTTGGCTGCTGGCTTGGTCCTCAGGTAGTACATCCCTGTCTTCAGACCCTGTGAAAGCAATCAAGTATTTTTACACTCTTAATCATCTCCATCACTATAGTCAAGGCTATTTAGCAGAGATTCTCCCTTCCCTTTCTTACCAGCTTCCAGCCGTAGAAGTGCATGCTGCTCAGCTTGCCGTAGTTGGGCTGTGCGATGTGGATGTTGAGGGACTGGCTCTGGTCGATGAAGGCTCCGCGGTCGGCAGCCATCTTGAGCACGGTCTTCTGGGAGATCTCCCACACAGTCTTGTACAGCTGCTTCAGGTCCTCTGGGATCCCCGCAATGCCCTGTGGAGGGGATTACCGGTACAGGGAAGGTTTTCCTCAATGCATAACCCCATTTAAACCTATACTGTTGAGACAATACCCTAAACCTAAAGTGGGGCGTTGTGGGTTGTGTCATTACCTGGACCGAGCCGTTGTTAGCTATCAGCTGGTTCTTCATGTCATCGTTCCAAAATGCTCTCTCCGTCAGGTCCTTCAGCAGGTGGGGGTTAACCATCTGGTGGAGAAACCGACATGGAGGATTCGTCATCACATCTTCAACCGCTTATCCGGGGACCGGTTGCTGGAGAAGCAGCTCTATCAGGGCGCCCCAGACTTCCCTTTCCCGGGTCAATATGGATCAGCTCTGATGTTTGGGACCCGATGTGTTCCCGGGCCAGTGTTGAGATATAATCTCTCCACCCAGTCCTCGGTCTTCCCCGGGGTCTCCTACCCCGCTGGTCGTGCCTGGAACCCCTCCCTAAGGAGGCGCCCAGGGGGTGTCCTCACCAGATGAACCACCTCAACTGACTCTTTTCTGAGCAGAGGAGCAGCGGCTCTACTCGGCGTTCCTCACGGGGGGGGCTGAGCTTCTCACCCGATCACTAAGGCAGACACTGGCCAACCTACAGAGAAAACCCACCTCGGCCGCTTGTCCCCGCAATCTCGTTATTTTGGTCACGACTCAGGACCCATCGTTCATGACCATAGACGGGTGTAGGAACGAAGATGGAGGATTCAGTGAAAATAAAATACAATTTCTCTGAAAGCTTACAATTCGATACAGATTAGAAATTCTTTCTGAAGAGATAGTTATAGTTTCTCGAAAATGACGTAACGGTGGTAGATGGCGCTCCAGAAGGCTACCAACCTGGAACTCCCCAGACAGAACCCTGCGTGTGTAGATGTTGCTGGTGTAGGGCTCAATGGACTCGTTGTTACCCAGGATCTGGGCGGTGGAGGCGGTGGGCATGGGAGCCAGCAGCAGACTGTTTCTCACCCCGTGCCTGAAGAAAACAATGTCCTACGTCAACCGTTGGCGGCTTCAAGAAACCACACAGCCAGAGCAACAACAGCCGCCACACAGCGAGCGCCTTTCAACTCCAGGAACTCACTGTGCGATCTTCTCCTTGAGGGCTTTCCAGTCCCACAAGTCTGTTGGAGTTTTCTCCCACATGTCATACTGAAGGATCTGTAAGGTAACGACAAAATGGCCATCTTAGAGTGCATTAAAAAAAACCTGCTAAACCTGATTGCAATCAAGATGGCTGAAACAGGAACCAAAGTTGTTATTGCCCATAAAAAAAACCTAAAACAAACAATGACTTTTAATCAGGTGCTAAATAATAATAATAAAAAAAAAATACATTTAATTTAGAGGCGCCTTTCAAGACACCCAGACTATATGCTCTTACAGAGCATATAGACTATATGCTCTTACAGAGCATATAGTCATCATAAATCGTTTAAAAAAATAAACAAGAAATTGTGGAAAAAATAAATAAACATAAAAAATAAAAAATAAATAAAACGAAAACAAGACAAAACAAAACAAACAAACAATCACGTTAGACGTTGTGTGTGAGTTTGAACAGGTGAGTTTTGAGTTTTTAAATAAGGCTTTGGGGAATAGCAAACCAACTGTACTCACTCCCTTGCTGACGGGTGATCCAGGGTAGGTCTGGTAGCTGCCGTGCACAGCAGCCAGCTCACAGCTGGACTCCAGGGCAGCATAGTAGATGGTCTCAAAGATCTGGATGTTGAGCAGCTGGGCCTCGGGGCTTTCGAAGGGGAACCGCATGAGGATGAAGGCGTCGGCCAGGCCCTGGACGCCGATGCCGATAGGCCTGTGGCGCTTGTTGGAGTTCAGTGCCTTCAAAAAGGCAGGAAGGGGGGAAATATTTTGGCGGGGACTCGACCACGATTCATCCGGTCATAAAACGAGATTCTGTATAAAAAGGTGAAAGATAGTCATACCTCAACCACCGGATAGAAGTTGATGTCTATTATTTTGTTGAGGTTCTTCACAATGACTTTGGTGACGTACGCTAAGCGTTTGAAGTCAAACGTTCTCTCGGGGGTGACGTACATGTTGAGAGCAATAGAGGCCAGGTTGCAAACGGCAATCTGAGGAACACACACACATACCAACATTAAACCAACCATACAGAACGTTATGCAGTCAAGTACAGCTAGACAGCCCTCGATCAATTCTAGTATCAGTGACCAGCTTACAAAATCAACATGAACCTATTACAGACCATTTCAGATACCTGCAACATCAGAATAAGAAGGACTTTGTTACACCTTATTGTACAAAAAGAGTAAAATTCCTAGGTTTGGTTCCTCAACCGCCACATATCATCAATACAAGATAAAATAAATAATCACAAGTACAAATAAAAAGATGTAAAAATAAGTAGCAGCATTGATCACACTAATAATAATAAAATAAAGTAACTAATAATGAGAGAAACTGAAACCATGGTAATAAGTGATGAGGTGTAGTAAACGGTAAGTGTAAAGTATGGGGCCTGTGCCGGGGTTACGCCACCCACCTCGTCCTTGCTGGTGTACTCCACGATCTCCGTGCACAGGTTGCTGCACTTGATGGTGCCCAGGTTCTGCTGGTTGCTCTTCCTGTTGCAGGCGTCCTTGTAGAGGATGTATGGCGTGCCCGTCTCCGTCTGGGACTCGATGATGGCGTACCACACTTGCTGGGCCTTCACCACGCGCTTGGCCTTGCCCTGCTTCTCGTAGCTGGGGAGAGAACGCACCGTTGGTTAGAGAGGGGGGGGACATTCTAGACTTTTGGTCTGTCCGTTGTGGATGCTTGGGTGGTGTGACCAATCATGCTTGGTTACCCGGTGTAGAGCTTCTCAAACTCCTCTCCCCAACACTCGTCCAGCCCGGGACAGTCGCTGGGACACATCAGGGACCAGTCCTGAGACATGGGGAGAACAATATAGAGTTTAGACTAGATCACTGGACTCTAGGTTCCATAAACATCTAGAGGAATAAATAAAAGATAGACAAGACAGACTATCAACCTTCAAGCATAATGCTAACAACGTGGGGAACCAACCTGGTTGCTCTCCACACGCTCCATGAAGAGATCTGGTATCCACATGCCGTAGAACAGGTCTCTGGCCCGCTGCTCCTCCTTACCGGTGTTCTTCTTCAGCTCCAGGAACTCAAACACATCTGCATGCCAGGGCTCTAGATACATGGCAAAGGCTCCAGGCCTCTGGAGCAAACAAAAAAAAAAGCAAAGATGTTAATGAAACATTGGAGTGCTCTTTACAGAGGAGATCAACACTTTATTCAAATCAATAAGTCAATAGTTAGCAAGGTGGGGGGTTAGGCATGCTCCTCAAAAGATGCCCACAGGTAGCGTGCGGACATCGGGGATCGACCTCATAACATTAAGGCTGGGGGTCCGATAGCCGGACTGTGTGTGTGTACCCGGTTGCCTCCCTGGTCGACGTAGCGGGCCGTGTTGTTGTACACGCGAAGCATCGGGACCAAGCCGTTTGAATTGCCATTTGTCTGAAGAGCAAAAACATCAGTGCAAAGAGTTAGATAATGATTTGTATTGAAGACCATTGTACACTATAGTCCGCATATGGTCTGGTTTCGTGGACCGACCCCGGCGATGTAACTGCCTGTGGCCCGGATACAGCTGACTGCCACACCAATGCCCCCTGCTGACTTGGAGATCAGGGCGCAGCTCTTCAGCGTGTCGTAGATTCCATCAATGCTGTCATCTTTCATGGCGAGCAAGAAACAGCTATAAGAAAATCAGTGGGAAAGTAGTGGGGAAGTAGGTATGGTTAAGATTGATGAATTGATGTTTGACCTTTTAGTTGGTTGGTGCCGTCATCGAGGATGGCAGCCTGTTACAGTAGCTCCTGCAGTGCATAGCTTTTTTGTTGCTTTCTACACTATAATTTCCACTTTCCATCTTTCTAGCATTAAGCTAGAAGGTACCTTTATCATCTTGTATACTTTTACATCCTTTTTCTCTATACCTTGATACATTAGTACTTTGTATTTTTATATTATTATTCATTATTATTTTTTTGTATTGTATCTTATCCTGTGTTTTCCACTGCAGCTGGGCTGTTGTAACAAAGGAATTTCCCCTTTGGGGGATTATTAAAGTTTTTATCTGTGTATCTATCCATTTGATATGCTTCTCCAATAGCCCAAAACCAAAAGCCCAACAAATACCAGGGGATCCTGTACCTTGACAGCTGGGGCCTGTTGGTGCCAGCGTTGAACAGGGTGGGGGAGGCGTGGGTGAACCACTTCTCTGACAGCAGGTTGTAAGTCTCGATGGCAGAGTCGATGTCCCTCTTGTGGACACCCACTGCCACTCTCATCAGCATGTGCTGTGGCCTCTCTGCCACTACATAAACACAGCGGGGGGGGATATAAACAGAAGAATAACAGACCGCAGCAGCAGATGTTTTCCCTGGGGGCCACATAAAACGGTTCAATTCCCTGCTTACCTTTGCCGTTTATCTTCAGAAGATAGGATCGCTCAAGTGTCTAGAAGCAAGAAAGTGAAGTTAGCATACTTTAGTTACCGTAATGACCAGAGAAGCTAGTTGGTTTCCGGCTTGTTTCATCTATCATAATAAAAACATACCTTAAAGCCAAAGAAGTTGTAGGAGAAGTCTCGGTCAAATATGATGGCTGAGTTGAGGCGCTGTGGAAAGAGGGAGAAAGGAGGAAGCAGTTTAGAATCATAAAGCATGAAGGAAAGAGATTGTGAGGTAAAAACAACAACAACACTTGCATCTTTGTTGTCGAGCACAATATCAAGCGTGTCCTTGGAGATCATGGGAGAGTGGCGCTGGTTCAGGGGGTTGATGTAGTTGTACAGGTCCTCCATCACATCTGAATTCACCAAAGAACAAGTGAGACATTGGCTTAGAGGTAGATGACTTGCCAAAAATGTACAGAAGGTGTTTCTAAACGTTTGTCTCTATCCAAGGTACGGCTAGGACAAATGTAAGTTAGAGTTGGAAAATGGTAGTAATCATAATAATATTATTGTTATATCTTGATGAAAGTTACTGAGTTACAGAGTTTGTTTTCATCTTTATATTGACTTTTCCAGGTCTATAAAAAAATAACAAATATAAATAGAAAAGTAGTACAAAAATACAGTTTGCATAAATTGGCGTAAGTTTTATGCATTTAAAAAGCAATGATAATAGACACGTTCGCAGACTATCACAGCCTATGTATGTGGTTTATGAGCCTTGCTCCGCCCACAGAGTACCCACCGCTGAACATCTTCCTGGTCTCCTTGTGTAGGTTGGAAACAGCGATTCTTGCCGCCAGAATGGCGTAGTCTGGGTACTTGGTGGTGAGGCTGGCGGCCATCTCTGCCGCAAAGGTGTCAAGCTCTACCGTCGTCACCCCGTTGTACAGCCCCTCGATGACCTTCATAGTAATCTGGGTCTGTTAAACACAGCATCTTTAGGACCGTGGTATAGATCAATGACAGCAGACCAGTGTGCAGAGTAAGCCTTCAGAGTGAGAGAGGGGGATCGGACTTACAGGATCCACAAAGTCGGAGTTAAGTCCATAACAAAGCTTCTGAATGCGAGATGTGATTTTGTCAAACATAACACGCTCCAGGCGTCCATCTGAAAATAGAAATGCAACGTTTGTAGCGACAACTTTATTTTTTGTAATGATGAAATTGTACGATTAACGGTAAATGTAAAAAAATAAAAAAAGAGCTGCAAGCTGTAAAAACTGTTAACAAGTTGTAGTTCCATATAGGCCCTAGGCATTTTTAAATAATTGAATTTACGGTTACACAACATGCTATGTATTGCATGACGATAGTCCAAATTGCGTCATGGAATTAAAGTGAAGCTCCAGGTTTAAAATCTGAAGGTTTTGGTTTTGGAGCAAACTAAACAAAATTGTAGCAAAAGTCTTATTTCAAAGCAGTCATGTACAACGTTATAAAAGCAAAATCGTTGGCGGCACCGCTGACAATGAAGCTCAAATATGATGACTTGCAAGTGGCTTTGGTATTTACAGCGTTCTGTTTTGGTTAGGCTTATAGCGATTGAATTTTTCTTTTAATTTCCCATATTTATAGCAAACTAACATCAGCCCATTAAAAAACGAAGTGGCCTTGTGAGACATTTAACTGATAAGACCAATGTTATTGTACCACCACTATAAACCTCAAAGCACCGTTCTGATCATTTAGAGGGGGGGGGGGGCGGGGGGAGAATTTATGTAACTTGCCTAATAAAGTTCGCCATTAGTTGGTGTGATATATTTACATTAATACAATCTAAAGAAATAGCTGTAAATAATTATGTTGATTAAGAGTAGGCCTACTCACCTCGCTTGAGCACATGCATGCTGGCAAGAGGTTCGGGGGAATTGGCAATACTAATTCAAGCCTACAGCTATTTTAAATGAATCACCTCTTATTATTAAAAAACAACAAGCGCCAAAACAGTAAACTGACAGCACGTAAACCCGCGACTGCCTGGGCTTTATTGTATTTTGATTAGCGCGAAAAAAATCAAAAAGTTTTGCGTCAGAGGTTAAAACCAATCAGCAAAGAGCTGAAACAAGGCATGGACCTATTAAAGAAAGGTTCAAGGACCGGCATTGTTCCGGCCCTTTGCTGATTGGTTTAGATCTCTGTTCTGGCTCTTTGCTGATGGGTTTAGACCTCTGACGCAGACTTAGAACGATACGTCCTTCTTTTCCCATCACATTGCAAAGCTGCCACAGTATGTCCCTGAGGAGGCTTCTTTTCATATATAATATGCTTTTATAAGAACATACAAATGACTTTGTGTGTGTGTGTGTGTGTGTGTGTGTGTGTGTGTGTGTGTGTGTGTGTGTGTGAGAGAGCGTGTGTTTGTGATTGTTCGTGTGCGTGTGTGTGTGCATGCGTGCGGAGGCTGCTTCAGGGCATGGACATAATCAGGGCCGAGGTCCTAGGTGCAGTTGCGCAGGTTCTTTTTCCTGAAGTAAGGTTCCTTACTGAGGTAAATTACCCGGAAGTAAGTATACATACCGAGTGTTGATTGTCCAATCATATGGCTGAAATCGCGCTGCGCTACGTGCCAATTTGCATACATTTGAGTGAAGTTCAATTTCGGTTATATGACATTTTTGATAAATTGTATTGCAAATATATTTAAGTTATTTTTTATACACAAAGACCCAA
Source organism: Gadus chalcogrammus (assembly GCF_026213295.1). Lineage (NCBI taxonomy): Eukaryota > Metazoa > Chordata > Actinopteri > Gadiformes > Gadidae > Gadus > Gadus chalcogrammus. Next base: position 13,098,989 of record NC_079418.1, read on the forward strand.
TGTTTATTACATATATGAATAATAAACTTTTTATTTTTAGATATAAAGCCCCAATGTTTATTTCATTTATACATAATAAACATTGGGGCTTTATATATAAAAAATAACTTGAATGTATATATATATATATATATATATTGTATTTATGCAACGTTTACACAAGTTAAATGATAGATCATGTAAAATATACTTTGTAAACGTGGTTGCTTCATCTATAAGAAGAAAAACACTTCCACGTAGGAGACTTGTTTTCTCAAGGCGGAACCTGATACCCACAGAGAAGCCAAAACACGGACCGCAAAAGGCTGCGCTCCCAAAAATGGCAGGAGTGTTTGAGGTGGAGGTTGATGGTGTAGAACACGACCATGGAGTGGGACATCACCATGAACCGAACCAGGTGAGTTGGCCCAAGGTGCACCTATTACCAGGGCGAGTTAAACGCCATGGATGTAATTGGAACGTCTTCCTAAAGTAGTTGTGTACATCTTGCCGGCACTCCGCACAGCCTGGTTAGCCTGAGCTATCATTAGCAGCTAGCGGCTGTTTTACCATCTGTCTTCTAATGACAGACGTACAATGTCTTCATGTGGTACATAAGGCAATTCATTTAACCTCTTTGATCGAATTGTATACTTTGTAACTGTGCAAGACATGCCGACAACTTCTAAAATGAGGCGACTCATGAGAAGTGGATTGGCCAGTGAGTGGTCTAGTAGAGCTAGTCGACTTAGCTCTTCAGTCGAGTAGTACCACAGGAAATAAGGGGCTTTACTTCGCTGTCATTTATCAACGAGTTCGGTCTCCTTAGCGTTAAAATCATTTAATGAAAACTGTTTTGTTGCATGTATACTACTTAAATTAATAATCTATATACAATTTGCATATGCATTTGTATTTATTTATTGTAGTGACGTGACAATTGGCAGTTCAAAGGTCATGGGTCTTCAGTCTCAGAAACAAGTCTTTATATTCAAAGCAATGTTGTATAAAATCGTGTGTAGTTATTTCCACCGCCGTTCTTCAAAGTAAAAATCGATCTAGTTGGCTTTGCTATTTTAAATAGTTTTGCTGACACTGAGTTTGCCTGCCTATAATAATTTCTTTTTGTTTTCGGCTGATCAGGTTGACCTCTCCAAACTTTCGCCAGAAGAGAAGTGGAGGTCAGTCAAGTAAAATAAGTTGTTTCTCGTGATGCCATCGGAAATACCTGATTAAAGTTATTTAAAATTGTTTATGTTTGCCTTTATTTAAAATTGTTGTGAAGGACTAGTGTTGCAGAAATTATTTTAATATCTTCAGTTTTAATCAGGATTAAGGGATTTGGCCTAGGTTGGCACAATAATGCAGTACAGAACCAATGACAACAAAGGGCAAATGAATAGTACAAGTTTGGCAATGGGTCACATTATTCTGAAGTCCTTACACTGCAATGAAAGCGTAAACTGCAATGGCTCAGAAAACGCAGCCATTGAGCTTTTTCTTTGGAAGGAGAATATTTGGGTGTGTTTTTTTTCATGTCACTGTCAACGTTCCCTTTTTACATTTTCTTTATTTCGAAGCATACCCAAACCCCCTGAGGATAATTTGGATCATTGTGGACCATCTGACTGTAGCCAACATGGCACCACCCGCCCAGCCTATGGACAGGTGGTGCTGTGGCTAATATTCAAATAATCAAATTAAAGAAGTTATTTCAGCTAGATGTCTCTTAATAAAATATCCTATAGCTAGGTCTGCTTTCTAAAGCCTCTTTCACACAGAGTTCCCGGTTAATTACTGGATAACCTTTCAGGCATCACAAGAGATTTCACCATTCATACACACAGCTATATACCCGAGCATTGGTATCTTGCACCCTTTCACACATGGCGCATAAATGCTGACATAGATGGGCCCGGGGAATGTCTAGCAGACGGCGGTAATGCAACAATGCAAGCACTTAGGAATGCAAGTCGCCATAAAACTAGCGGACTGGGAAGATTTTCCAATCGTGGAATCTGTCCACCAGTCCTTCTTAGAAGAAGGGTCTTGATTGTGAACACGATTTTCAGTATTGATAGCATTGGGGTGTTAGGGTAAACAGTCGCTGATTCAAATCAGCACCCGTGGAGTCTTGTGATTGATTGGTCGCTCGCCCTAGGCTTTCCGTCTTACCGGAAATGTTACTGCTTTCATTCACAACACGGCCGTGCTGACAGCAACAGGGTAATATTACTAGGGCTTCAGCAGGCCAGTGAAGATTTCATGATTCTCATGACCACATGCAGGAAATGTTCCGGAACATTGCACAGAAAGACAATGTGTGGAAGGTGCTTAACAAAATAAACTAGAACTACTACTCTATTGTCTCGAGAGCATAGGCCATGGTTTTATTGGTAGTAATTGTGCCCGTCTCCTGTCGCTCAATGGCTAGGGAAATCAGTTGGATGGTTAGTTTAGTTCACAGCATGGAACAAAATAAGTTGTTTGCTTACTTTTTTACAGTTCATGTCTCTCACCATTCACAATGCCCCTTAAAAGAGAAACCAAAAGAAAAAGGCCAGCCGGTAGCTTAAGAGGGAAGACAAGCTGCCGTCCAAGAGGACTGTATTGACTTTGAGTCATTCCAGATGATTAATAGTGAGGGTGACTCTACTTGGCTTGGTGGTCAAGATGGCTGTGGTGCTGGTGTTCCTGGTGACTGTTAACTCACTGTGTGCGGGTCTTTTTGCAGGGTGGAGCATGCAAGAATGCATGCCAAACACAAGGGCCACGAGGCCATGCATGCAGAGATGGTGCTCATTCTGATCGTCACCCTCGTCGTCGCGCAGCTAGTGCTTGTCCAATGGAAACAGAGGCACTCAAAGTCATACAACGTAAGGAAACACACACACACACGCGTGCAATTACTCCTTAGATTGAGGTATAAAGGGTAGCTACACTATTTTGCTATAAACTCAGGTTTACCATTTGATTAAGAGAATACCCACTGTCTCTTCTAACGCTGACCTTCTCTGCGCTATCACAGCTGGTGACGCTGTTCCAGATGTGGGTGGTGCCGCTCTACTTCACCACCAAGCTCCACTGGTGGAGATTTCTCACCACGTGGTTCCATTCTCGTGGTCACGGCGTTCGTCTCGTTCCGCGCCACTCGCAAGCCTCTCAACTGTACCACGCCCAGGTACATGCCCGCCGACACCCCACTCACACTCCAGCAACGCCCATGTTGCATGTAGACATGGGTTCAGCCCTACCCATGCCCTTTCCTAAGTGATGTCCTATTGTGATGATGGTTTAACTATTGGCTGTTTCTCTGTTCACCAGGTTGGTCTATAAGTGGTTCCTCCTGCTCTATAAGATCAGCTATGGTACGGGAATAGTCGGCTACACGGTCGTCATGTTTACCCTGTTTGGTATAAACTTGATTTTCAGGTATGTAACGTCACCCAACCTCTGCTTGATTTAAGGTGCATTGCTAACTAAATATAACGACAAACATGCCCACTGTTAATAAACTACAGTATGCTCATGCATCACAAATCCATGCCCATGGATTACTAAACTGTGCACATATTATAACCTAACCGTACTCGGTTTACTAGATTGATCTCGTTCCAAGATTAGTAAATCGTTCCCAGATAACTTGATCGCATTTCAAATTTGCTTACTGGTCACACTGGTTTCCATTATGATTATTCAATCAGAGGTAGAAAACCCAATTCGCTCTGAATCCAAATTGATATCCATATTGCTGTGTGCACAATTGATAATTGTCAATTATGCAATGTTTCATTTATCGTGTGTTAATCTCGAAAAACAACAACCTGTTTTCATTGGATAAAACATGGGTGCACGATACAGCAGTTTGGTAATCTTTAGGTATGGTTTGGTAATCCCTGGCTTTGGTTTGGTAATCCCTAGGTATGATTTAATAATGTATAGTTATCCGTGGGTATAGAGATCGGTCGGTATCGGTTAGTAATCCATCTGTACGGTTTGGTAATCCTTCTGTTGAATCCATGAAGAGTTACCCAGGGATTTATTTTCTTCTATGTGACCCCAGGAATGATCTGTAACAGTCATTCTGTATTTATAAGCCTGTGGTGTAACCCCCGCATTGAAGGCCATGGAACGATAAGCTTAGCAATCGGTATGTTTCTGTAGATGTATATAGTGCTTATGACACCCCCTAGTGGAGCATGGCAATTACAATAAACATGCAGCAATTCATGCCCATTCAAGACCAATCATAGCTCTTAAAACAAGATGCCATTTGACCTGTCCTTAGCTAACCTACTATTAAGATCAGGTATTCCCTTCGTCAGCCATTATCTCTACCGGTGTGTACTCTGCCCCGCAGGTATACGATATGTGACGGTGACACAGTATTGGCATAAGGTATCGGATTCAGATAAGGCACAATAATTAAACCATTTTTTTATCCAGGCGATTGAACTGAAAACATGAGGAGAACTTGACTACACAATGTCCAAAGTATCATTTACAGAACAATTGAGCAATTCCAAAGGTGGATTTCTGCCAAGTTTATGAATATAGTCGACGTCACTGCATTCCCATAATTGTGTTCACACACCCAGCATTTCTGTAGTCTACTCTGAGGAATTGCTTCCAACAGCAAAGCAGTGGTTGTATTTATCTCTTATTGAACATGTGTTTTGTTCAGAATAAAGCCAGAAGATGCAATGGACTTTGGCGTGTCACTGCTGTTCTACGGGCTGTACTACGGAGTTTTGGGGCGAGACTTTGCCGAAATGTGTGCAGACTTCATGGCTTCAACAGTTGGGGTGAGAGGACTATAACACTGTGTTACAACTACTTGTTGGAGACAATTTTCATTATTTTTTTTAGATATAGATAATTAGATTGTGCCACCCGGTGGACGTATGTACACATTACAGGAAGTGAGGCTGAACCGCTGAAGAATCTGGTGTGCCTTTTTATAAATAGACACACATGAGTAGAGGGATCAGGGAGTTTCCATTGAATACTTGATCAAACTGTTGCTATGTTTCGTTTCATGTCCTTAATCACAAGTTTCAGATCGTTTTTCCTAAATTTCATACATTGTGACATTTGGATTTCTTTGATATTTTCCTACTGCCTAACAACGTGTGTTGTGTTCTATAGTCGTCGTAAACACTAAGGTTACCGACCTTGGAGCCTGTCATTAGGAACCCAATCCATCGTAGTCATTATTGAATAACCCTTCCCGTCCCGCTACGCCATCACCAAATTGAGTTGGCAATGCTTTTCGGCATCTACACAGTACCTCAATTGTCTCACCAGTTCGGTGTAATTGTCAAGAAATGGTTCATAATAACTAGGGATGCACCGATCCGATATTTGTATCGGTATCGGTACCGATATTGAAGACATTTCTAGATCGGGTATCGGTGACAAATGGGCCGATCCATATTTAAACATTTATTATTATTATTTATTTTTTTACGTTTATGTACATACTTGAATCCTATTCCTACTACCTTCCCACGAAAATGTTCTCACGGGATTAATAAAAGTATCTATCTATCTATTGGCTGATCTATTCAGTTTCTATGCTGTGCGCTGTGAGTGACGTCATAAACAAGCAACACGCCGTGCGGAGCCTACAGTGATTGCAAAATGGAGCGAGCAAAAGGATCTGCTATCTGGAGCTATTTCACTTTACCTAAGCCAGCAAGCTCCACGGCTACATGCAACATATGCAAAGTAAATGTCCCGAGGGGTGGTACTAAACCTTCTAGCTTTAATACCACAAACCTTATAAAGCACCTCCAAAAATTCAAGTCTCATGATCCCAGTCTTTTCCCCTCAATGAAACTTACAGTTTGTAGCCGTAATTTCGCGCTGTTTTTCTATAACGGTATCGGATCGGTATCGGCCGATACTAAACCTCAGATATCGGTATCGGTATCGGAGGTGAAAAAAGCGGATCGGTGCATCCCTAATAATAACCCACAGTTAACAATTAACCGGCCCCATGTTGTTTCCACCTTCTAGTATTACAGCGCATCGGGGATGCCAACCAAGCACCTCTCAGACAACATCTGCGCGGTGTGTGGTCAGCAGATCCTGGTAGACGTCAGCGAGGAGGGCATCATCGAGAACACGTACAGATTGTCCTGCAACCATGTGTATCCTTCAATCTAAACGGACCAATGCGCTCTGTGGAAAGGTAAAGCTTCATTGTAAATGAGGGAATTTCCTGCAAATTATTATTTAATTCCTCCGAATATCAGTCTTGTGTTATACGGGAGACACTAATCAGTGTGTTTTTGTATGATTAATTTGTAAATGTGAACATCCCAACGTATTAATAGTTATGTAATGGATACACTTAACAAAATAATAAATTCTTTATCTTATCATAGTTTGTTTACGTATGCATCAGTTCCGTTTTCCGAAGTTGACCTTTATTTGGCAGGAAGTCGACCTTAAATCACTCTTTAGATTCCATGAGTTCTGCATAAGAGGCTGGTGCATTGTGGGAAAGAAGCAGACTTGCCCGTACTGTAAAGAGAAGGTGGACCTGAAGAGGATGTTCAGCAACCCGTATCCTTTCAATGTTTGCTCGTATTTTCAATCACAGCCCTTCATCTACAACATCCATCTACAGATATCATGGTTATATATTGTCAATACTGCCTCATGACGAATGAGTGACTTGAGCATGTCCTTCACCTGCGCTATTAACACACCTGCTGGTTTCAACACCTTGTGTGTCTGTTGATGATCACTGTGGTGAATGTGCTTGAATAATTTAAAATTAATGATCCGTATAATGTGCTCAGCTTTTGAGTCATTTGCAGGTCGTGATGTAGACTTGGAAGCAATGATCCACAAAAAAAAGGTATACCTTTAAAAAATATATATATATTCTTTCAAAGCAATATATCAGCCTGCAAGTTTTTTTCCCCAATAGCATAGATGTCAGGCAAAATGTAAGTTGAAGCCAGTTCAGACTGGACACCACTTTTTCCCAAGTATTGCTGAGGCGTGCCTAGATACGGCTCGTCTCTGGTGTCTCTGTTGGCTGCACGTGACTAGTGGGTCTGGTTTTGGTCTGTAAATGTCAAGGCAGCTCGTGATCAGGCAGAGGTGATTTCCTCTTCCTTTTTTGTGGCTCCAACTAATTTTGACGCCTCAGGTTCCCATGGCAGCCAACGTGTCCAAATGCACGTTGTACGCAAATAAACAAGACATCGATGACGTCTCGACCCATTGTCCGTCGTGTTTCCCGTTTCTAATTATAGTTCAGGGGGCATGGCAGAGCAGTGGCTAGGCTGTTTGGCCTTGAACCTGAGAGGCACAGGGTTCAATCCTTATTGTCCACTGTAAGCCTTGCGTAAGCTGCCCCCACAGCTGGATCTACGTTTTGTCAAACGCACGTAAGCGCACACAAACTGCCCTGGCTGCATAATCTTTTCCAATAGTGCTCTCAATCAAATTCACACATTTTTGTGTTGTCTTGCCGCTGCTCACGGAGACGAATAGGCCTGCAGTTAGAATTCTTGGTTGTTAAATTGCCGTTTTTTTTGTCTTTTCTTTTTATCGCTGCGTACCACTGGTTGCAATGGACTGCCTCATTTGGGAAAGAGTGATATTTGTGTTCAGTTGTTCATCTCGTTCTATGCAGATTAATCAAACTGGGAACTGAGCTCTGAGTTTATATTCAGAGGTGAATGCTAAGGCTGCGTTCCAATCGGTGGAGTGCCTCCTCTTACACGTAGCGCCACTTATTGAAATGTTTCTATTTCCTTTTGAATTGAGAATTATCAGACTGCCTAAAACGCAATCTTCATCTCCGCTCAGAATTCATGTCTGTAAGCATGCATAGGGGCAAGTAACGTAATCAAAAAATCTAAAATGTAAATGTTTGTGGGCACCATCCTTCAATAGACGATAGCCTCGCCAACTGCCCAATTCTTAAACGCACCTCCACTGATGCAGCAGGTGAGAAAACAACATAGACGTCTCAACATAGACACGTCAAGAATTGACGTGGGTTCTTAACAAACCGATCAAATCCTTTAACCCCTACCTGCTTTTTTGTGACCTGTATGTATCCGAACGTTTTTTTATTCCTTAACCCATTTCTAAGCTGGGAGAGACCGCACGTAATGTATGGACAGCTTCTGGACTGGCTTCGGTACCTTGTCGCCTGGCAACCGGTTATTATAGGACTTGTCCAAGGAATCAACTATATCCTTGGCCTTGAATGATTTTTATTTTTATGATTTTTGGGTGGCAAGATGGACACACAAGATGGAAAAAGAGGAAAATGCGCTGGCTTGCTGGACCTAGCAGCCGAACTAGAACTCAAAAACAAGATTTTCAATCTTGTGTCTAGATATGTACCTTTTTGTATGTATCTATAGGCACAACATATCCGTATTTACAGTTTATTTGAATTTTACTAGTAACATGAATTTGGATGTCTGTCTCAGATTATTAGAAATATTTTCTGAACACATCGCACATCAAATACACTTGAATGGTTATTGGTTGGTTGATATGCAGGATCGCTTGTTTTAAATGGAGAGGTGCTTTTCCCACACCGAAAGTATGTCTTAAGTACTGTTAATGCATTGGGTTTCAACAATAAATACTAAATGATCTTACTGGTAACCCCCCCCTGTCCCCTTACACTTTTTTTTTTTCTGAACTATGCCTAACTATATTAATCACTAAGTGAAATTCAACTTCCAAACATTTTCTGATGATATTGTGAATATCATGTATCTCGTACTTGGATACAATATTTAATTTAATTTATAGTGAGGTTGTGTCCTCTCCCCTTTTGTGCTCAAATATCATTTGTGTAGTAGCAGATAGGCTTTGTTCTCTCTGCTGTCTCCTTTTTGACTTTTCTTGTTTTCTTCACAATCGAATTAGAATTTCCATATGAATATTTAAGGATGAGGAAGACATAACACTAATGAAAATGGTACGGTGAGGTTCTCCTCTCCTTTGATCTTGTCGTTCAGCCTTTTACTTTTAGTGTCACAATTGCCATATCCCCTATGTAGTTCTTACTGGTTAATAATTGGATTCGTGGAAGACCTTTTTAAAAATTGTACTTTGACATAGCTGTCGGATATTATGCAGAGTGCCAGTCTTATTTGTTTTAATATTTTGCACTGTGTGCTGCACACTTTTACAATAGTTGAGGGGTTGACTTGAAGTGGTCCTAAAGCTTCTTCATGTGGTCTGAGATGATCACTGTCATTCCTCTGAAGGTGACACGGTTCCCTTTGTAACTGCAGCACAGAATACCGTATTCAAGAAGAACTGGACGGATGGTGGATTGGCATATACATTTATTTATCTATTCAGTCGTCACCCTTTGTTTTCATGAATATTTGTTAATAAATGTCACCCGGTGTACAAATATATTGAACCAAGTCTTTTGTGTAAGGACAACGCTACAAAGCATATGAGACGGGTTATGGGGGATTTGCTATGCCCTGTTACAGCTGTCCCTGAACAAAGAAAAAACTAGATCCCCAACATAAACAAATTTAAATTGTATGAAAATACCTTAGTTTATTAAATGATCACTGTTCAATTGCACGGATGTAAATTAACTCGACAAATGCCACAACTGGGATTTGGAAGGGTTCAATCAGTGTGGATTGAATCTCATCCAGTTAGATTTAATGTTTAAACTTTTTTTGAGTAAATGTGATCTATCCATTAAATATTTTTCTTGCATTACAATTTGTTGGCTACCCCCTTTGTCATGTATGTATGGTACTATTCCATACATTTTGTAACCTGTACATATTTCATAAAATCACCAATGTTTTAGTAGTTGACACATTGAACTATATAATATAGCCATTGGCTATTGACTGTTTTTTTATTTATTGGAAAATTTGTTTTCCAGTAAATAAACACAAAACGTTAACAACCATGCGATTACGGTCAACCCAAACATAACGCAGAATTCCCCTACGTGTAGATCCGTGGGCGTAGGGGAAGTGACTTGTGTATATAAAGCACAACTGATTGTAAGAGGAACACCAAGCCAACATGAAGCAGCCACATGTTATAGGTAATCTCTTGTTTTTAACCTTTTCATATTTGCTGGCCCATTAGTCTTTAATTAACATTTTGTCTCTTATCCTCAGCTCTGCTGCTTTGCCTCCTGTCTTCGGATGACTCCCTTGGTGAGTTGTACAGATGACTAATCTCAGATTCTATGTATTATGTCATATTAACGTTAATAACATTTCCACAGCAAAATCTCCTGAGATAATTGGTCCAGTCCGCACCCGAACAAGAGCTCGTCTAGGTAATCTAGACAGGCTATGCAATGCTCCCTTCAATGAAACAGTGCTACGTTTATGTGTCATAATATTCGATGACATCGAGCATTTTAAATATAGTCTCTGAAGAAAGTTTAATGTATTTTTTTGTGTTTGTTTTTTGCGTTTACTCGACAGGGAGGACGTTGGTTCTCACCTGCATGGCGAACCCCCATGGTGATAGCGACCTGACCGTGATCTACTGGCTGGTCAACGGCTCCTTCCCCGAGGCTCTGAGCACCTCCAGGATATCAGAGATGGACGAGTGAGTGGGGTGGAGGGTTTTATAACTTTTATGCATAGCCTAGGCCTACTTATTTATTTTTAGGAGAGACTTTAAACAGATACAATATTGTTTATTGTTTACTTTTAAGATGGTGTGTAACGAATACCAAGACAAATTCCTAATATGTGTAAATGTATTTGGCAATAAACCTTTTCTGATTCTGATTAGTTGAAACACTTCAAATATTAACTGTAGCCTGTCATATGTGCAGTTAAATTGTTTCAGTTAGCGTTTCAAAGACCACGTAGGTTTTGGCTTTATTGACTGCACTGCAATACATACTTTGTCATTGTTTATTGACTGTAGAGCAATACATCATATTATGGGTAGTAGCTCTAATAATGAAGATGGACTTGTTGCAGATCCACCACTTCAAATGGTACAGTCCAGCGGAATCTGAAGCTGAAAAATGTGACGACTGAGGACTTGTCCTCTACTTATGTTTGTGTGGTGATGAATCCTGAAGGGATCGCCAAAAAGCATGTCACTTTACGAACACACAGAAAAAAAAAGAGGATTAAGAAACACTTCAGTGAAGTACCATTCAGTAAGCAATCTGGATAAAAACTTTACATGTAACCTTGTGAACATTATGTTTATTTGTTACTGTGTTAAGCTAATTTGTAGTGGTTCAGTTGAAAACAGGTTAGACTTGTTTCGTATAATATCTTTAGGAATGCGTTTGATTAAAAAACTTGATCTGTTTTCTTTTCCTAAAAGGGTATCCCAAAACGAAATATTAAGTTGGGCTATTCTTTCTGTTCATCAAACCAAAAGATGTATAAAATGTGACATCATATGAAATGTGGTGCATAAAGCCATATTATAATAAAAAAGTTCATATCAAAACAGTAGTGAAAATGATTTATTGCATAGTGATATAACATCTGCAATCAAGTTATATTATATTTGGGTGGGTTTTTATGTAGGCATATGCATTTCCATGGGGAATTAGGGAGTATTATGACTTATAAATGATCAACCAAATAAAAACAATGCTGTAGCTCTCAATTTTTGGCTGAATCCGAATACTCATACTTGACTGCTATATAGTATGCATTTTGTAGTACGCCACAAATATAGCGCGTCCGAATGCTCAGTACGCATTGTGTAGTCCGGAAAACGTTTCCGAATCCGTACTACCGCCACAGTAAACAACGGAGTTCACTACGCTATCCCACAATGCAGATGCAGCAAACCGGAGTCAGGTAACGAACGAAGAAGAGATGGCTGACCCGACACCACCAGAAAGACGTCGTAGAAAGCGGCGAAAAAAGAGACATTAAAAAAAGTAAAGTAAATAATTAAGTAAAAAGAGACTTTTAATTTAATAGCAACGATGACAAGACGGAAAACAGGTTACTTATCAAGGTAATTTTGCCTGCGTCTGAGGGGAGATACGTCATCTCCAAACATCCGGTGGAGTTTCGGCGGTGTTCGGAAGCGTTCGGAGGCGTTCTACGCATAGCTGTAGACCGTACTACACAATCAAGTGTGGTACAGTCAAGTAGTAGACACTGAACAGAAATAGTATGTACTAAGTATTCGGATTCAGCCTTAGTTTTCCGGGGTCAGTTCATCCAGACAGGACTGCAAGAGGGCTCTAGTTTCAGGATGATTCTGAAGCTTTTCACTCATCTTCTTCTTAATAAGAGCAACAGTGTCCTTAACGACAGATGGCCAATTCTCTGTAGAACCGATGAAATGTTTGAGAAGCTCAACATTGCTCTTTGACGCCATGCCAAAGAGAAAACGTAGGAAAAGGTTAAATCTCCCATCCTCACAGAGTAGGGTCCTTTCTAAAGCACTTGAGTAAACCTGTTTACTGTTCTTTAAGTCCTGGGTTTGCTTTCTTTTTGATGATTCCTTGAAGACACTCATTCCCTGGTTCCTGAACTCTAGAAAAACATACAGGGCGGCCATGTACTCCTGAACGGTGGAGTGAATAAAGCAGTGGACCGTCTCACTATACATGACAAACTGTTTGACCGTAAACTCTGTGCACAAGCCGCTATTGACCACCGCCTCGTCCATCGCCCCCCCAATGCCCGCTTTCTGGTGGGCCTCGGTGATCTTCACCTGTCCCTGTTCCAGCGCGAGCCATGCCGTCTTGCCCAGGCCCACCAGGAAATTTCTCTCCTCGCTCGGGCTTCGAGCTGGCGCTCTCAAACGTCGCTTGGACAGGAGCACGAGAAGAAGCTGGGTGTAGATGGGTGTGATGCTTTGGGGTAGATCCCCCCTCTGCCCGGCAAACCTACGCTCCCACAATTGGCTCAACACCGAGCAGAACAGGGGCAGGTGGCACATGATGTGGAGGGTCTTGCACGAGTTGACATAGTCAATCACCCGACCTGCGTGTACAGGGTCCGTAAACCTCCTCTTGAAGTATTCCACCTTCTGGTCATCAGTAAAGCCCCATACCTCCGCTACTTGATGCACGCCCTCCGACGGCATGCACTTTGATCTCAGAGGCCGGGACGTGACCCAGAGCAGGCCGCTGAAGAACAGGTTCCCTCGGAGGAAGTTGACCAACAACACATTGAAGGGTGTGGCTTCCTTGAAGTCGCACCAGATCTCTGTGTATTGGAAGTCAAGCTCCTGGGTGTACTCATCGAGACCGTCCAAGACAAACAGCACATGTCCACCGACCGCGCATATGTCCTTCAACTTTTTGGTTTCTGGGTAGAGCTGGTTTAGTAGGTGCAGCATGCTGATCTCCGATCCCTGGAAGGCATTGAGCTCTCTGAAGGGCAGCGGGAAGAGAAAAGAGATGTGCTGGTGGGACCGCTCCTCAGCCCAGTCCAGGATGAACTTCTGCACTGCCATGGACTTTCCTGTTCCTGCCATGCCGGTCATCAGGAGAGCCTTCAAACATTTCTTCTCGATCCAATTGCTGCCGAAGATATCTTTAGATGAGATGGTGGGTTCTGGTTTGTGATAAGAGTTTAATTTTTCTATGTTCCTGTATTCGTGCTGAACATTGGGTCCATTGTCCAACCCTTTGATCATGTGGAGGTCGGTGTATATGTCGTGGAAGAGCTTCTTCTCTCCCTGTATCGCCGAGTCCTCCTGGACGTCCCTGTATTTACACTTCAGATTCTGTCTCAGCTCAAAACGTACTTCATCTACAAAGAAATCAGAAAATAAGATTTTAGTTTGAACGTCCAATATGAAGGCTAGACACATTTAGAATTATGAATAAGGGATTTAAGAATGATTTTGATTTGAAGACATCAGAGGAATAAAATGGGATGTACATACTTTGAACGCATAACTCCTGGAGGTTAAGAACAAGCTGCTCCTGCCCCATCTCCTCCAGAAGGTTTTTGACTATCTGCAGAGAGCCCTGGATGTTGAAAGACCCAAGCATGCGGTCCACTAGGTCCAGCAAGTCCATGCTTTGGGGAGAAGCAATGAGGGATTGTGGGTAACTCCTCCACAGAGTTTCTTTGAAGTGCCTCAGATGCCCCTCTGGCATCTTCTCAAGTGTTTCACGGATAGCCTGTTGACAAAAATAGCATACACAAACCAAATTATTATTTAAAAAGAATAAAAATGAATGATTATTCGACAGATGCAGAAATGAAGAGTCACCTGGAAGGTAAACGCCAAAGTCAACGAGGGGTGTGGCGGTTCAGTGAAGTCGCTGAGAAGAGGAGGTTTTTTAGGATGCCCACGCACGGGATGTGCTTTGCTTCCGATCCTAGTGCACGATTACACAACGGCGGGGAAAGGGTTAAATGCATGATTTCAAGGTGGCGCATAGCAAAAACATATTACATGTTGAGGTATGTCCCAAGGTTATCTTTACTTGCGTGTGGTCTTCTCACAATCACTGTTGAAGGAGTAGTCGCTAGAGAAAGAACCGTTGCTCTCCAGTAGAACTCTGAAGACACACACATTCAATGCAATCATTATCATGTAAATGAACAGTACCCCTTCAAATTAAAAACACATCCAGTTGTGTTTAGATGTATGTTTATGCAATTCATATATTTGTGCTTCATCCATAACAACACTTCAATGTCTCTTTCTTTTGTTTCACCTTGATTCATCTTGGTCCTCCATTGACTGTTCTCGGTTCCTTTCCTCGTCGCTCCCCATAGTAGTATAGCTCAGAACTGCCGGCTGGCACCTTTAGAAATCATTAAAAAATATGCGTGTTCATTTGAAGGAATAGCTTCGATGTGCAACCACATCTTTGTGCTTAAGTATTCACTAAATGCTATTTCTTATTAGAAATAAACAAATTGTGTTGGATAATTAAACGCAGCATAAAATATTTTAGATAAGAATCTTACTAGTACCATACGACCAGTACACATCCTGATCATGGGAGTCCCATGATCAGCATGTGAGCTGGTCCTTGAAGGACCCTAAACAAAATATAACTTAGTCAGAAGTGTTCCAACCATTTTTAAATAAAAAAGGTATCCAACCCAAACTTCTAATCAGAGTAATAAAGTAGTAACATCTCGTCTCACCACCATTGGGCACCATCTCCGGGTGAAGACTCCTGCCCCAGATCCAGAGAAGCTCTCCTCTCAGGGATGTAGTATAGGTCATCATCATCATCATTTCCCCCCTCATTGGAATCCCCTCCACGCCCCGACACGCCTTCCCCAAAGGGAAGACTGTCCGAGTCCGTATCACCCAGTTCCATTATTTTCTTTTTCAGTGACACGCAGTAATGTTCCTGTTCAACGGCAGAATGACAAGGGAAGGTTGTCTGCAGTGAAACAGAAACAACAAAGCCCTGGTTATTATCTTAAACCAATGATCCAATGTTTACCCGTTACGCACGCGTGACCAATTAAAAGTACTCTAAATGTGTGATATTTTAGACGCAGAAACAAATCGAAACGTTTCGGGTAATCAGTTGCACCCTTAACTTCCTAGTTCACTTGTCTTTCTTGGGTCAGATAGTAGAGCAGCCTTAACTGCACACCGCCACCCACAGCAGGGAGGCTGCAGTTCATGATCAACGCCAGATCTTGTTATTTCTGGGCCGTGGGAATAGATATATCGATGTGAAATAGAAAGCGCGCCAAGGGTTGGTGTGTTTGTGTTGCCTCGTACATCACCCGGGGGGAGGTCTCGCTGCAGCCCAGTGGCGGTTTTATGTACGGGCGAACCAGGCAGGTTCGCCCGTACATATTTGTGGGGGGCGCCAAATCACATGGGGGCGCCACGAGCAGTAAAAGTCCCATTAATTGTTCTCATTTTAATGCTCTTATCAACATGGAGTAGTGCATCGGTCTGCCTTGTGCAAATGTTTTTTTATTGATAACAACATTGGCATATACAGATCAAAACAGGACGATACAAAAAAAAAGCCTGCAATTAAACGATGAACATACAAACATGCCTTGAATATAGCAGTCAGGTGACTGCTTTTTTTTTTTTTTTTGTTGTTGTTGTTGTTTTAATAATAATTGACGTTAATCGCGCGATAAAAAAATTAACGCCGTTAAAATTGGTTTGCGTTAAAGGCACCCAGTGCAACTTTATGTAAACATTCAATGAAAAATAAACATTCAATTTCTAGTCTTTTTTACACTTAGTAAGTTTCAATAACTCCATACCATTACATATCGACATTCAAGGAGCAAAGATGAGACGTCACTGTGTGGTGAGAAGAACTGATAGAAAATCGTAAACAACAACAATCGCCGGTGGGGAGAAGCCATTTTTCCATTGACTGGAAGCCTGCTTTATTTATTGTAGGTTACAAAAAATAAAGAAAATGGCGGCATTGTTGTTGTTATCGATTTTCTATCAGTTCTCACCACACAACGACGTCTCATATTTGCTGCTTGAATGTCGGTATGTAATGGTATGGAGTTATTGAAACTTACTACGTGTAAAAAAGACTAGAAATTGAATGTTTATTTTTAAGCCTCGAAAGTTGCACTGGGTGCCTTTAACGTCGTTAATAACGCGTTTAACTGACAGCACTAGTTTGTATACATAGACATCCTATATCATATCTATATGATATAGGATGTCTATGTTTGCATATCCTTTAATTATACTGTGTCCATTAATCCCTGATATATGGACACCTACTAATTAATTCCAGTCAAATTATCTGTTCAGCCTTCAAATTGAGAGCTGGTACATTGTGGAAAATGCATTAAACTGTAATCAGAAAACGTGGTTATATCATAGACCCTGGAGTATCTGTGGTATAAAGGCTGCGACGAATTTCGAATTATAAATATGTACAATGTAGCCTATCCTTTAAATACGTCCATGGAACAGATGGCCAATGTGATTAATAGATAGGCCTACGTGTGGACTGCTGAAGAGGTACAACTTTTCCTTGCTCTCATCGAAGAAGAAAAAAACATTACAGCTATTTTAGATGGAAATCAACGCAATTCCACTAGGCCTATATATCAGGACCTAAGAGAGGCTGTTATCAAAAGGATACGACAAGCCCTGGAATGTGTGTAGTTTCTCGCTCCCACCACTTGATGGAAACGCACCTAATTCGAATTTCTTTTTTGCAAACTTCCTAAAGATTGGCATCACCTTTTAGATGGAAACGTGACTACTGATATGAGAAAACACACACATTGTTTTGCTGACGGTACATTTTCCAAAATATTTCACAAATTCACCTACAAATTATATTTGATTATATATTTCCTTCTTTAATAGGTCCATGTATATTTCACCGTTGCTAAGCTGATCGCTGTCCAGGAAAGTGGATTTTTTGCCGTCTTTCGTACCACTCCGCAAGTGGTTCGGTAACTTGTCAACCCCAGCGTCTTCGGTTGCTAATTAAAGGGGACATATTATACCACCAGGTGTGAGTGTCATTAGTCTTACAATTATCGGAAATATCCCCCCCCCCCCCCTGTAGGGGCTTATTTTAATGATAATGACAGGGGTTCTATACATTATCCCTTACATGGCCTATATATTATATATATATATATATATATATATATATATATATATATATATATATATATATATATATATATATATATATATATATATATATATATAAAATCTGTTAATATTCAAGGATATGGTGAAATTAAGAAAGAACAACTTAATTTTAAAGCTTTACAATACAATTAAGGTAGGCGACTTAATATTATAAAGCATATTTATTTCCATTATTAGGCCTATTTATTTACACATAAAGTACAATTTAACAAACGAGGTCAGAATATTAAAGCTGTCTGTTAGATTCATTTATTTCATTGGCCTCGTTCATCCCAGCATATTGTTGACATGTCCTGGAGGAAGGTGTTCTTTACACTTTATATAATAACAACATAATTACATTTAATAAAATAGTAGGCCTATTGTGGATTGCGTAGGTCCCACCATAATTCACACAAAATTAACACACACAATTAACAACATGATCTCCGTGAAAAAAAAATTAACAATAATTTCAACCATTGTTTGGCTACTTCAGTTGTTAATTTTCATCCAAATAAAAAAGACATCATCTATACTATAGCTAACTAAACCTGCTTCTTTAACACATCTGTGTATTAAACAGTGTTTTTTGTATGGCACCAGATCAGAGTTGGTGTTGTGGTGCGTGTGTGCTCCATCCCTACTACTCCACCATCGTTTCCACTCCACTGCGCTTTGTGTGATGGCAGCGTGAGCAGATACAAAGGGCAACAAGGCGAGGGGAACAAAAGAGAGGAACCAAGGGGGTTGCTGCGAGGAAAACGTTCAGAAACACCAAGTCGTGCAAAACTGCTAAGCACGGGTTGGCTTCGCAGTTATCCGTAGGCTGGAGCTCGTGTCTGTCTTTTGGGGAGCAGCGAATCAAAGCTTCCCAGACGCCAGCGAGAGGCAGCAGACTGTGCGTCCTCCTCCGCCGCCGCGCACGGTCCTGTTGATGATGAATAGGGGAGCAGTAGTGGCACACCACTTCCAACATCTCCGAGTCTGACGGGAATGACAAATAAAGAATAAAGGAGCCCTTTCAGCGGACACACAAGAGCAGAGGAATGTGCAGAGGTCCGTGTGGCTCGTTTCAAGCTCCCCCAAAACGGCATTTTTGGATCCTATGGTGCTAACTGATTGCTTGTAAACACAGTACACACTGCACACCAGTATTTACTGCGAGTTGGGGTTTTTGGGGGTCTTCTTTTGTCAGAGAGGGGGGGGGGGGGGACAAACTTCTGCAATGGCACTGGTCATGGAACCTGTAAGCAAGTGGAGCTCGAGTCAAGTGGTGGACTGGATGAAAGGTAGGATATACCAAATATCACTAAATGTTCTTTAATTTGAAGTGTTTTGTGTATCATTAGAATCAACACTTTTGAGGCGAACGCGTTTGCACCTGCTGATTCTCCCTTTTGTGTTCCCTGAAAGGATGTACGTTTTTGGTTAATTGCGCCTTTCAAAATCTTGGTAAACCTTTCAGTTTTAAGTCAATCGACATGTTCTCCTGCATTTAAGATGTAGGCATTTGTGAACCAGAAAAACTACGTTCCATCATCCAGTTATTATCTTGCCCTTGTGTTGCTGCAGATTTCATATCATACGCATTTTCATCAAATCTAAGATAAACATATTTAACGCCACTCCATTAAGCTCTTCATTCAAAACGAGTATACTGGACAAATCGCCACTACACTGGCTTTCTTGAACTTCCAGGGTTTTGTGATCTGACTTACGCAACGACAGGACTTTGAAAGCAGTTTACATGAAAATTAAATGATAATACAATAATCTAAACAACTTGTGTACGAACACAACTTTATCAGAATTATAACTACCAGCTGCAAATATTTAATATTTTATGCACTGAAGCAAAATATGTCAAACAACTGTTATGATACTTATCTTAAACTTAATTTAGGCTTAATGTTAAGCCTAAATTGACACACAACACAACACACATTTCTGTTGAGCTCTACTTTTCTGTTGAATAAACAGTAGGCTAGATTGTGTATGATATCCCAATTACAGACTCTTGATACAGATAGGCCTATATGGTTGAAGGAAAGGTTTAAAGCCCGGCCATATTTAGGATGAAACATACAGGATATCATGTTTATTTTAAACCTCTGGCCAGCAAACAACCAGAGCTCGAAGATGACCTAAGATAAATGATAGCCGCACTAAAACGTCACACTTTGACGTTGATTAATCATTTTTGGAACACAGGGTTTTGTGTGCTTGCAGTTTTTCAACTTATGTATTTATTCCTAGTATTTTGCATTGGTGATCCATAATAATATGCTCCACTGACAGAATAGGGGTACCACTGACTGTCATAACGCATTAGTCATATATGTGTTGATATGTATTGATGTTACCTCAGAACCTTCCATTAATAATCCATTAGCGAACATGTTGTCTACATTCATGCACAAAGATCAGAGGCCAATAAGTAGGAGTTGGTTTGCAACCAGGTTTACATATTTGATCACGTTGCACTTGACAGTTCATTTGCCGGCCATGTGTGAGTGCAGCTGTGTGATGTACCGTCGGATGTATACACACACATCAGGAAGCACTGACTGTAGAAATCGTGCTCAACATCATCTGGGTTTTTACAAATATGTATGTGGGCTGACTGTATGCATCCCCGACGCAGGAGGCACAGGATTGGTGGCTGGATGAGAGGCCATGTTGTGACATCACTAGGAGCTTCTTCGTGGCCCTCGTGTGATAAGTGGAGCAGAGACAATCCGTCCCCACAGCTCAGTGACGGTCATTTAACGTGATGGATAGAAAGGCACTGAGACGCACGCACACACACAAAGAGGTGCTGAAGGGGTTTTGAATCTGGTCTCACGTTCATTCCTCTCCCCTTGCATCATTCTTCGATCAGACAGGATGCTTGCTTCCGCTTTATTTGCATATGTCACCAGGCATCATAATCTAAACGACCTATACCCAGAATTAAATTCTCGAACCTATTCCAAAAATCCATTTCCACCAAGATTCCGATTCCCTAGCCATTCCAAACGTCCAGGGTTTCTGTTTCCTAATATAAATTAACATGCATGCATTTGTGTTTTTATTTGTTGGGCACCTGGATTTTTTTTTTGGTGTAAAAATAACAGAAAGTCAATATGGTATGAATAATGTTGTGAGAAGTGTTTAGACATCTGTTCGTACAAGATTGCAATTATAAGTATATTATGATGAATTCTTCAATCTGTTTTTCGATCGGTCAACAGGGCACTACCACTTTGGAAAATACATGTTTACAGTGCTAGTGCTACAGTGCACTTTCAAATAAAAAACATGTTATCTAATCTGAGGATGTAGCGGTTTATAGTTCCTTAGAGTGCGTGGGTCTCATTGCGACCCCATTTGGGATGGAGAGATTACTTTGCACAGTTCATATGTTAATGGAGATGTGACCCTTTTAAGGACCATTTTTATTGCTATTATTAATAAAGCATTGAAAAGTATCAGTTGAGTTGGATAAATGCAGTGTGCCTCCTCAGCATGGTTGTTCCTCTCTCTCTATGAAATAGTGAGGTATAATATTGTTGCTTTTAATTTTTTCTTTGAGCTGAGAGAGCCAAGTTATTTTATTTCTATAGGTAAAAGATATGATTAATAAATAAGGTTTGGCTTTAGTAAGATATTCTTTCCATTGCTTAGTCTAAGAATGCTCTGAAAAGCACCCTGCCCCCTTGTCCTGGTTCTTATTTGCTGGTTTTGTCCCGTTGTCGAGGGGAATCCCTGCCAAAACCCTGTGCTGGGGTTTCTATGGTTACGGCGGGAATTCTTCATTGACACAAGGAGTCTCAATTAACTTGGTAAAAAGACAGATTAGTAAAGCCTTAACATTTGATAAGAACCATGAACAACCCACATTTAGAGGACAGCTGAACTCAAACAGCATGCTTGATGAGCTTAAGGTCCACCCCAATGCTTAACCCTGTGTAAATAACCTCTATCTATAAGTAGTCTGGGTACCATCTTGTTTTCGTTAAAAAGGAAGAACACCACTGAGGAGCCATGAACATATAATTGCAGAGCCTTTGTGTTGTGGGTCTTTTGTTCATCTCGTGTTCATAGATTTGAGTGCAACCTTTTTAATTAAAGCTAAAAACGTCCCCAGCAGTTTAGTCATGACTGAAATAGGTCATCTGGTAGAGCGAGGTCCAAGTGACCAAGGTTCTCCACCACTCTCTCCCTTCATGAATCCATTCTGAAGTGGATTCTAGTGGGGTAAGTTTCAGTTTCAGTTCAGTTTAATACATTTAGTACAAATTAAAATGTATATACTTTAGGGCAACTTTGAGGGTGAAGATTTAAACTGTGTGCCCCCCGAACACTCATATTATATTATTTTACGAGTCATCATATTCAATCCTTAGCAGGAATAAAGTCTACATTCAAAATACAGTATATTGAGTGTACTTAGTTATGCTATTTCAACTGGATTTGGTTTCCCTGTATTTACCCTTTAGTTGATGAATTACAGTTTGCGCTGTGACTACTTAGTAAGTGACCATAGGCCTAAAACAGGACACCATTAAAAAATAAATAAATCTAGAACAAACAAATATAAATGTTTGAGTTATTATGACCAAGAACTTTTAGCCTTTTAGAGAGAGCCAAGTTGAATGAAGAGCCTTGAATGAAGAACGCCACAATACTCGTTATTTGAAGTGTTTGGCACTGAGGGAATCTGAACGAGCCCCCATCATGACTCATTGATCCAAACGGTTTCTTATTCTGTTGCTGTCCCTCAGGCCTGGACGACTGCTTGCAGCAGTACACCCAGACCTTTGAGAGGGAGAAGGTGGGGGGCGACCAGCTCCTCCGCATCACCCACCAGGAGCTGGAGGACCTGGGTGTGTCCCGGATCGGCCACCAGGAGCTCATACTAGAGGCTGTGGACCTGCTCTGTGCCCTGGTGAGTCTCCCACAGCCTCCGCATCCTTCTTCTTGCTCCTCCCCATTGCTTCGCTGTGACTGGTTGGTTCAAACCTGCCCACATGCATCCGGCCCAAAGCACAGGCATCCCTGGAATCTAACCTTGCTTGGGAATGTTGTTGGGAATGTTGAGAACCATGACGATGATTTATCCATGAGGAGGTTAAGCAGGCGTTCATAATGATCTATAAATTGAAATCAGGTAACCTCCCCCTGCCGTGGAGGAAAAGGAAGATAACTGGTTGAAGATGGGCAAAATTAACATCATTAGCAACCAGTTTGACTTAATTAGTACTAAAAGGCCATCATGATAATGAAATTCATAGAATAATTTAAAACTTAGATTAATCAGAATCAGCTAATACCCGATTCTGACCGGGCTTCTGCAAGCTTACTTATGATTGCAAAATTAATTGGGTCTTTCTGTAGTTTGTAGAAATGCTTCTTCTAAAGTGAACTTTAATAAGGCAGCAGTCACAAAGCATTTCAAATCCCTACTGAGAGTTGTAGATACAGCAGTGTATTGGCCTGCATACTGATATGGATACAATCCAAAATGAAAAACGGAGTAGTAAGCTCAGCAATGAATTATCAATTTTTATCAAATGTCTATAAAAGATAATCGGTTGTTGGACTGCAACCGATTACAAAATGACAGCTGTACTCTTCCAACCTATGATTGGAATAAACTTGAGGCAGCAACTTTCCTATTTATCTATCATTATTCTCATTTTATCAATATTTTAATTATCATAATTGTTTTACTTATAATACAAGTATTGTTTCAAAATTGATGCAGACGTAGCACCGTAATATAGTTGTACTTATTTTCATTATTTTTATATTCACATAATATGTTATTCTTTATTCCTTATTAACGTTATATCACTTTCGGACTTGTTGTTTTGACCTAATATTACATATTGATGCTGTTGATATCTTCCCATCATGTAAACCACACTATCTCCTTGATAATATTTCGTATTGATCCTTTGATGGAGGATGGTGTTGAGTATGCAGGAGTTAAAGTGTCACCTAAAAGATTAATTTTAGGACCGCTGGCACACACCCCTCCTCCTCGCTCAGGGATCTGACTCCAGGCGATGCAGTAAATAAGCAGAGTGAGCAAACGCAGGGGAAGAGTGGGCGGGCGAGGCGCTAGAATAAGTCATCATTCACAGCAAAGTTCTGGTTGGAGGGAAGTTGGGGCTTGCTGACTGGGGCGTGGATGAGATGCTTCCAGACAGCGGAGAGAGCGGCAGAGAAGAGGTCCAAATGGGAATGAAACGGCAGGGGGGGGTGGGGTCACAGATGTTATCACAATCTAAAGTCTCCCGATGCTGCGTGGTGCTCTGGCTTGAGCCCGGCGGCCAAAGCCCCTTATGTAACTGGGATTTAGCTCTAAGTCTCCGGCCGCGGCCCCCCCTCCCCCACCCACACGCCCACCGCCCTCTCCGTCCCCACAGTCCCTCCCAAGAAACGCCGACATGACAGACGGCCCAAAGGCCTGCTGCCATGTGCAGCAAGGCATTGTGGGTAGGCTTGTTTTGCCGCTCTCTCTCCCCTGACATGCAGAGTGACAGCTGGAAGGGATAGAGGTGTGTGTGTGTGTGTGTGTGTGTGTGTGTGTGTGTGTGTGTGTGTGTGTGTGTGTGTGTGTGTGTGTGTGTGGGGGGGGGGGGGGGGGGGGGGGTGGGGGGGGCGGAAATGGGATTGGATGTGTATGTGTGCGCAATGGATGTATCATTAGGTTTGTGCCTCAAACACACACACACACACACACACACACACACACACACACACACACACACACACACACACACACACACACACACACACACACACACACACACACAAACATACACTCGCTCGCGCACACCCCACACACACACACACACACACACACACACACACACACACACACACACACACACACACACACACACACACACACACACACACACACACACACACACACACACACAAACATACACTCGCGCGCGCACACCCAACACAGATTTCCAGTGAACCCCACTCCCCTGTCTAACGTCGTCTAACTCACAAGCCAAAAAGCCCCCCCCCCCCCCCCCCCCCCTCTCTCGCCCCCCACCCACCGCCTGCTATTCACTACGGGAACCAAACAAACAAAAAACACATTTATTTCCTGTCAAATACCAAACGTTCCAAACCCCTCCGCCAGAACTACGGGCTGGAGACGGAGAACCTGAAGACCCTGTCCCACAAGCTGCACGCCTCGGCCAAGAACCTGCAGAACTTCATCACCAGCCGGCGCCGCAGCGGCCACTACGACGGCCACGCCACCCACAAGCTGCCCAACGACTTCCTCACCTCCGTGGTGGACCTCATCGCCGCCGCCAAGAGCCTGCTGGCCTGGCTCGACAGGTGAGACTCACGGGAAGAACCCGCCCCCACGCGGGGGGGCGTGCCCCGCGGTGGGACGCAGCGGGAGGCAGGACCACTGGGACCAACCCAGTGGGCTGCCTCCCGGGCATCATTACCCTGATGGCGTCCTTTGAGCGAGGCGCCCTCACTCCCATCACTGTGTCTCAATTCACTCTGATGGTTACTCCGGTCACACCGCCCGCTGAATGACAAAATAAATACTTGCGACCTTTTCCACCCAAGTCTGGCGAAAGAGAACAGTATGATTGTAACATTAAATATGGCGGCGTTCCATTTGGCGGTGCCAGGGGTGCACCGAGAGGTGGAGGAGACAAAAAAAAAATGAACTACTGCTGCGATGTCTGAAATGGAGCCATGTCCTAATTCACATTAAAGTTCCCACCTGTGAACACCCTGCGATGGGGGACCAGATGAGAGGAATCAACAGCAGTTTTCAAAGACAGTTTTCAAAGATCCATTGCCTCACAGGGACAGAGCACTAGTTTCTATACACTTAGATGCTAAAATAATATTGGCTGATCATGCAGTTTGTTTTGGTGAATATTCAATAAATGTTTAATAAATCAATATTTGATACCGTAATGCTTCGGATATGTTATTCAGCAAAACTCTGCTATAAATATTAATCTTACTAGTCAGTTTTAATGTTTGACCTTAATAATGTGTGTGTGTGTGTGTGTGTGTGTGTGTGTGTGTGTGTGTGCGTGCGTGCGTGTCTGTGTGTTTTGACTAGTCTGTACTAAGGAACTCTGTTTGAGGTTGCACATTGCATTGAAGATTGATGTTACTATTCATCTTGGATATTTAGCGATCAGAACGTGCACGGCAGCATCATGTTTGTGAGGAAGATGAAGATGGCATACTAAGTCATTAAGATAATATAATATTGATCCCAGGGAAATTGGGTTCACTCTGACTGTGAATGATGTTTAGCTGACACCATTTGATGAAGCAGGCCTGAGGCACACGGTTGACTAATGACCCAGGCATGCATTAAGGATGATCTAACGGTTCATTCCAGGTGCTACTTCTTTTTCAGGTCACCGTTTGCGGCGGTGGCCGACTACTCCTTGACGAGGAATAATGTCATCCAGCTGTGTCTGGAGCTCACTACGATTGTGCAACAGGTAAACAAACACACACACGCTAAGCCACAGGTCCTCTCAGTCAACTGCGTCCCCATTTTAAAACACAAATCTATGCAAATGAGCGTTATATAATCTGGTCTTTTACTGAGGTCCATGACTTGTCTCCATGGTTTCTTCTTAGTTTTACACGCACTGTTTTTATCGTGCTTGGATTCTTCCTCTATATTTACAGATTGAT
Organism: Gadus chalcogrammus; assembly: GCF_026213295.1. Taxonomy (NCBI): domain Eukaryota; kingdom Metazoa; phylum Chordata; class Actinopteri; order Gadiformes; family Gadidae; genus Gadus; species Gadus chalcogrammus. Next base: position 13,125,230 of record NC_079418.1, read on the forward strand.
AACACAGCATGATGCACGACAAACTTAAACAACACCAAACATCAACACCTTTTGCCTGCTAACAAGAGTTTTCCGTTTTGCCAAACATGCCTGTCTGTGTGTGTGTGTGTGTGTGTGTGTGTGTGTGTGTGTGTGTGTGTGTGTGTGTGTGTGTTTGAGTGTGTGTGGTTGCGTGTTTGTGTGTGTGTGTGTGTGTGTGTGTGTGTTTGAGTGTGTGTGTGGTTGCGTGTTTGTGTGTGTGTGTGTGTGTGTGTGTGTGTGTGTGTGTGTGTGTGTGTGTGTGTGTGTGTGTGTGTCTGTGTGTGTGTGAGTGTGTGTGTGTGTGTGTGCGTGTGTGTGTCTGTGTGCGTGTGTTTGTGTGAGTGTGAGCGTCTGCCTCTTTAACTGCTCCAAGTGAGTGCACACATCTCCCCTCTCAGACCACTGCAACAAAAAGCTCATCAAATATCTCGGGAAGATAATTTCTCAATTCCCCGTTTCCCTTCTTTCCCTCCCACAGACGACGGACACTATGTCGAGTTTCCATCCCCATAATACATGGATGCAATCAAATTGTGAGGCTTCAAAGTCTTCTCCCCACTTCTGCTCATTATGAAGTGTGCAGCAAAACATTTGCTTTGCTTAATCCTCAGAGGCAGGCCAGGTGGGCTTGCGAGTGTTTGAGCGCAGTCATCCTTGGCGGAGCTACGCAGAGCTCTATGCTGGGCTCCCCTGATGAGGCTTCTATCGGCGCTGGCTACATGTGTTGTGCGTCCACTGCTTGTGTTTACGAGCTAAAATTAGAACTCATGGCGAACATCCCGACTCACGCAGTGGGTGTTTCTTTAAAGGGAGTTCTGAAGTATACAGGCAAGCTGGCAACATAGAAACACACGCTGGAGAGGAAGAAACGTTGACGTTCTAGTTGCTAGTTCTATTCAGATATAGGGTTTTGTATACCTGACTTATTTTATTTCTTCGCCTATTTATCGGGTATTAAGACGATCCGTCGTTTCCAAAGGGAAGTCGTGTGTTGTGTCTTCGCCTGGGAGTCACGGTCGGTTTGAAGCGTTGTCGGCGCGGGAGGAGGGGGGGCATGTAGGAGGGAGCGGTAGGAAAAAAAAACAACCAGTTTGAGGCCGGGATGGACAGATATAGCAAGCGAGAGAGAGTGGGAAAGGATTCTGTGTTTTCTATGCTGGTGGTGACTCACTGGTGTTTGTCTTTCTGCCGGGTACGTGTAGGCGTATGGGGGGGGGGCAGGTGCCAAACTGTTTTTGTCTCAGCAGCACACATCCTGTCCACCTACACCGATGAGAACCAAGCAGTAATAATAACTGTATTTTGACACATTCCCACCGATTGACCCCCCCCCCCCCCCTCCCTGTGCTACATGTCTCTACAGGACTGCTCCGTGTACGAGACAGAAAACAAAATCCTCCACGTGGTGAGTTAACCCCTCTCCCGCCCCCATAACATTCTTCTTCATTTCTCAACTGTTTCATCAGTTGTCCTACCTCCTTTCTGAACTCCGCCCCTACCCCCGTAGTGCAAGACCCTTTCGGGAGTGTGTGACAACATCATCTCCCTGTCGTCGGACCCCATGGTGTCGCAGGCGGCCCACCTGGAGGTGGTGAAGCTGGCCAACATCAAGTCCACGGAGGGATTGGTACGTCCCGCTGTCAATCAGGCCCTCTGTGGGCCGGTTGGCTGCCGGCCTTGGGCTTATGTAAAGAGACACCTCTCTCACGGCTCTATGTGGGACAGGATGTGTTTCTATCCTTCAGTAGAATTCTTGGATCATTTGTGCCGGGTACTTCACACTCTGTTAATGTGCCAACACTCCTAGAACATCAAAGTTGATTTTATTTCATCTTTATTTAGATTGAGCAACTCCCTAAAGCATGAGAGACCTAATAACGACAAACAATACAAGACATGATCGATGACGTGTATGTATATACAGTATACAGTAATAAACTGTATACAATTATACTTTGTGAAGTCAGTACTGGGCGCTGCTTGCTGAGATCAACTGGTGAGTGACGATCCATAGCCTGACCAGGAGACATCACAACATGGTGAACTAAAACGAGTCAGAGAGACACGACAAACAAGTTCCTCCCCGCGTCCGACAAACAGACTTCAGCTTAGACCGCGAATGCTGCAGAATTTTCTCCAGGCTTTCCTTGGCTGGGTTGACACTCCGATGGATGAAAGGGGGAAGAGGTTTAAACCCAGCACAAAGGAAGGGCTTATGCTTGCAGTGCAGATGCATGAATACAAGCATTTTTATTATCATTATGATGATTATTATTATTTTTATGGATACGCAGCCGTGTCAGATATTGAATCCTTGAAATCCCTAGACTATTTCTATGTGACAACTGGGATGCAGGCAAAGTACCAATATATAAATATCCATCTAGGACACTTTTACCTGCAGGATGGACACAGTCTCTGTGTCGCCCTCCCTCCTGCACAGAAAGCTTCAGCTGCTGCGACACTCCTTTGACTTCAACCAGTTTGTATCTGAGAACCAACTAAAGAAAACGGCATAAATAGCTTGAGTGTCATTTTGAGGGACGATCCAGAGACTACACTGAGTGGTGTGGTCCGTCCACGACGGAGCTGTCTTCATGTGTCCCATAACAAGGTTTACATGAACTCATGGATTCACGAAGAGATACAGAACCAGAGCCAACTATTTAATATAGCTATAGGATACATGGGAGTTATTCATGTGCCATGTTATTAATAGTGATAAAAGGTGTTCATTTATGCATGAGGCCGGATGCAGGACACATTGAGGTGGACGGCAGAGCAGAAACGTCCCCTTTGAGCGGGCACATCGCCTGGAGCCGGCCACCGTCTCCTCCATCTTAGTGCTGACCTACACTTCTACATGACTAGGTTGCCGGGGGCTACAGTAAGCCCCTCCCCCTTATTAATGTGGGTAGGGGCGGTGGAAACTCTCTCAGCCGTTCAGTAGAACCTCAACGGTGTCCTGGGTCGGGGCGGTGCCTCAAAACAAAGCTATCACCCTCCTCTCGGGCCCTTGGCATGTGGCTGATTTGGGTGTGTGTGTCTGTGTCTGCTGTTTGGGTGTGTGTGTGTGTGTGTGTGTGTGTGTGTGTGTGTGTGTGTGTGTGTGTGTGTGTCTGTGTGTCTATTTGTGTGTATGTGTGTGGGTCTGTATCTGTGTGTCTGTATGTGTGTGTGTGTGTGTGTCTGTGTCTATGTGTGTGTGTATCTGTGTCTGTATGTGTGTGTGTGTGCGTGTGTGTCTGTATTTGTGTGTGTCTGTGTCTGTGTGTCTGTATGTGTGTGTGTGTATGTGTGTGGGTCTGTATCTGTGTGTCTGTATGTGTGTGTGTGTGTGTGTGTGTCTGTGTCTATGTGTGTGTGTGTGTGTGTGTGTATCTGTGTCTGTATGTGTGTGTGTGTGCGTGTGTGTCTGTATTTGTGTGTGTCTGTGTCTGTGTGTATGTGTGTGTGTGTGTGTGTGTGTGTGTCTGTATTTGTGTGTGTCTGTCTGTGTTTCTGTATGTGTGAGTGAGAGATTATTTGCAGGTAAGAGTTGTTTTCTTAGTGTCGTTCTGTTAGGTGTTGCGATGGGTCGCTGAACATGGCCCTAATAGCTTCCCTCTAATTGCCGAAAATGTCATCCCGTTTGTTACTGGGGGGATGTAGTTAAAGTCCACTATGTTGCTCCTGATTTAATATAGCCCTGGTCTTCTCTGCACCAGGACTGTGAGGATGGCTTCTCATGCCTGCATTGGATTTGGCTAAAGCTCCACTGAGGAATTAGTTTCACCATCTATTGAACTTTAACTATGCATTTAGTCATAGTAATAATTTCCCAGAAAAGCATAGAATAATATATAATAATAAACACTCATGTATATTTTATTCTTATAATTATGAATATATATATCATATATATCGTGCATAATATATAAACTAAAGTTTACATGAATAGCTAATTTTACCTATCAAATAAGGTAACTATAAAAACAATACCTAGAAATATTGACATGGGAACATGAACATGTGTACTTCTGTGTTGTTTCACCACAGGGAATGTACATCAAATCCACATACGACGGGCTTCACGTCATCACGGGGACCACAGAAGGAGTAAGTCCTACCTAACCTAACCTAACCTAATTTGGCATGACCACAACCCATGTTGTAGAAGGTGTGGATCCCAGTGTCCAGTATCCGTGGGTGGTTGTGTTAGTGCAGCAGTGTTTTAAACCGAATGTCTCTCCCTCTCAGTCGCTGGCAGACCGCTGTAAGAAGATCCATGCTGGGGATGAGGTCATCCAGGTTAATCACCAGACAGTGGTAGGAGCTCTCATCACATACCATACCACGCCCAGAGGATAATGGTGCATGTGTGCTTGTGTGTGCGTGTGTGTGTGTGAGGGTGTATGTGTGTGTGTGTGTGTGTGTGTGTGTGTGTGTGTGTGTGTGTGTGTGTGTGTGTGTGTGTGTGTGTGTGTGTGTGTGTGTGTTTGTGTCCATGGTGGTTTGTGCAATAGTGTGCGTTGGTATTCCTGCATTGTGTGTGTGACTATCATGATTCATGTTGCGTTGCCTGTGTGTGTGTGTGTGTGTGTGTGTGTGTGTGTGTGTGTGTGTGTGTGTGTGTGTGTGTGTGTGTGTGTGTGTGTGTGTGTGTGTGTGTGTGTGTGTGTGTGTGTGTGTGTGTCTGTATATGAATCCCTCATGCAGCAGGACTTTCGATGTCCTGGCCCAATTCTGTTCCTCTGTATTTATAATAATGGATGAAGATCATTCTTGAAACAAATAGATAACACTTGGTGAATTATACATTTATTTACTATTACTATTGAGTCGTTAAGTAGCCGGTAGGGGTCAGGAAGCCTACAGGTATGCAGTGTAAACATTGGGGATCGAATCCAGTATAGAATCAGAATCAGAATCAGAATTGCTTTTATTACATCATATTGTAAAAGCACACAAAAGTACAATTCTTGGGCTTGGTTCCTCAACAGCCACAAAGCAGCAAGACAAAGTAAATAAAGATAAGTAGAAAATAAAAATAAGTTAAGATAAGTAGCAGCATTGATCACAATAATAATAATAATAATAAACTTAAGTAGGTTATAATAAGAGAAACTAAGACATCGGTAATAAGTAATAATAAGTAATAAGTAAATAAGTAAAAGTGTAGTAAAGTGTAAAGTGTAGTGTTGAGTGTAAGTACCTTTCAGAGGGGAAACCCAACCTGGAATACAGCACTTCATTTTGCTCCAATTATGTCTGGTAAGGCATAATGGGAAAGCTTTACTATAAGGTTGCATCGTATAACTTTTCCTGTGAATTCCTTTGAGACTCTAAGACTGTGACTGAGGGCTACAGGGATAAAGTATTCAATTCAATTGAATTGTATTTGTATAGCCCTTAATCAAGGTACAGTCTCAAAGGGCTTAACAGGCGTTATATTTATGACACTGGTCCCTGACCCTGGCCCCCCAGAGGGCAAGAAAAACTCCCTTAATTAGCAAGGAAGAAATCTTGAGACTAAACGCAGAGTGGGGGATCCCTCCTTCCGGGGATGATCAGAAGTGTAATGGGTGCAATAATTGACGCACATACATGCATATATACAGGCAAAGCACATTCAATCGGTGATGGGGTGCTGGCCTGTTAACTGTAAGGAGAGTCCAGGCATCCAGTCGCAGTCACAGCAACACGCTATAGAACAGACAGAATAATGAATTAGAAGGGAAAACATTATCATGATCAGACAGAAACACTGACACACAAAGTAAAGTAGGGTGGACTGCGGTCGCTGTGTCTCAGGTGGGCTGGCAGCTGAAGAACCTGGTGAACTCGCTGCGTGGAGACCCCTCTGGTGTGAAGCTGACGCTGAAGAAACGGCCACAGAGCACGCTCACATCTACCCCCGCGCTGCTCAAGAACATGAGATGGAAGCCCCTAGCGCTGCAGGTGGGTCTCTCTCTCTCTCTCTCTCTCTCTCTCTCTCTCTCTCTCTCTCTCTCTCTCTCTCTCCCCCTCCCTCCCTCCCTCCCTCCCTCTCTCTCTCTCCCCCCCCCCTCTCTCTCTCTCCTTCTCTCTCTCTCTCTCTCTCTCTCTCCCCCTCCCTCCCTCCCTCCCTCTCTCTCTCTCTCTCTCTCCCCCCCTCTCTCTCTCTCCTTCTCTCTCTCTCTCTCTCTCTCTCTCTCTCTCTCTCTTCCTCCCTGAGTCACCATTACTCACTCCCGCATCGACACACCATCACTGACTCCTGTCTCTAACACCAGCCCGCCTCGAGCCTCCTCTTGGTCTGTCTCTCGCTCTCTCTTTCTCTTTGTTGTCTCTCTCTCTCTCGACGTCTGCTTCTCCCCATGCACTCTCCTCTCTCATTGTGGGCTTTTCTTAGGCAGATCTTTCTTCTAAATCTGGACTTAATGCGCCCTCCATCTGGTACTTTTGCTTCGCCAAACAAAATCATATTGTGTTCTTGAAGACTGAAAGGCACCATTTTCACAATCCTCTCTCTCATAGCTCTCTCGTTCTCTCTCTCTCTCTCTGTCTACTGCTCCCTCTCCCTCCTTCCCTCTGATGAACAGCCCATCTTCCCTCAGAGTCCCAGCAGTAGCGTTGCCACGCCAACAAGCACCCTCACCACCCCGTCCAGGAGAGACAGCTGTGCTCTGCAGGAACTCTACATCCCCCCTCCCCCTGCTGAGCCCTACACACCCAGGTACACAAACACAGGCACGCACACGCACGCACACGGTCTTGTCCATCTATATGTCTGTCTCAGCACCTGTCCATCCGTCTCTCTGTATGCCGGAGAGACGGATGGACAGCTAGTCTTCCGTGTGTGTGTCTTGGCGTCTGCCGCCTAGTGTGTGTTTCTGTGTCTGTCTTTCTGTCCATCTTTCGGTCTTGAGTGTCTGTCCGTCCCAGCGACTCTCTGTCTGTCCGTCGGTCTGTCTTGAGTGTCTGTCCGTCCCGGCACCTCTCTGTCTGTCCAGCGGCCTGTCTTCGTGTCCTCATCCCGGTCCGTGCTAGGGTTTGGCCCCTGGTCTATGAGACCCTGAACGTGAGCGTCTCCGGGCGGCAGTGGGTCAGGGGGTAGAGCCGGTCGACGGGTAACCGGATGGTTTCTAGTTTGATCCCCCGGCTCGAGTGTCGAGGTGTCCCCGAGCGAGACGCCTCACCCTGAAGGCTCCCGGGGAGGCGGCTGCGCGGTGGACTCCGCCGTCGGTGTGTGAACGTGCGAATGAACGGTCGTAGCTCGCTTTAGATAAAAGCGTCGGCAAAAAATCCCCTAAATGGTAAATAGTCTTAACGTCTCCGCCGCAGGGATGAGAAGGGCGAGCTGCCCGTGGACGAGCTCCAGCAGGACGTCCCGCTGGCCAAGGGCTCCGAGTCGCCCAACTCCTGCCTGGACCTGGAGTCCCGCGGCCGGCGCTTCCCCCCGCTCGAGGAGGACGCCGTGCTGTACTGCTACGAGTACGACCACAACCAGCGGCTGTCCCCGGGGCCCCGGGGCAGCACGCCCACCTACGGTGAGATCCCAGGCCTGCAGACACACACACACACACACACACACACACACACACACACACACACACACACACACACACACACACACACACACACACACACACACACACACACACACACACACACACACACACACACACACACATAAACATATATGTGCACACTCGCATGCACGCGGATTCATGCACACACGCACGCACACACACAAAAGCTAACTCGGCCTCTCCGAGACTTAGTTGCCAGCCTACATTGTTGTTCTGTCATGGTGTTACTGCTGCTTTGTTATGATTCTGTAGGTTATTGGTACAAGCAGCTTTCATCAATTCCATGTTAGTTTGTGTGTGTGCGTGCGTGCGTTTGTGCGTGCCTGTGTGTGTTTGTGTGCGTGCGTGCGTGTGTGCGTGCGCGTGTGAGACGTTGTTGGGCTCGGCCTGCTGTCCCGTACCGAGCCTGTGTGCGCTGTGTGCTGCAGGCAGACTCAGGCCCATCTCAATGCCCCTGGAATACAACTGGGTGGGAGACTGTGACGAGCCAATGAAGCTCAACAGAGAGAGCAGGAGAGGTGAGTGGGAGAAGGAGGGGCGGAGAGACGGAGAGAGAGAGAGAGGAGCAGAACACAGGAGCTGATGGGTAGTGGGTGGATGTCTCTGGATGTGGCCAGGGGGGTGTGTCTTCACCTCCACCCCTCACTCACAGCTAGCGGCAGCCAGTCGGGGCTGATCACATGCTAGATGTCCACCTTTTCCCTGTTGTCCGTTGCTATCACGCATGGGAATCGATCGCCTCCCCACAATCTCCACTCCTCCTCCTCCTCCTCCTCCAGCTCTTCGTCATCCTCCTCCTCTTCACTTCTATCCCACTCTTGATGTTCTCTCTCTCTCCTCTTCCTCCTAATTTCTCCTCCATCTCTCCCACTTCCCTTTGTCACCTTCTGTTGCTGATGCTGAAGGTATGCTGTTGCCTTGGTTACCGTCTATTTCTCTCCCCACATTTTGTCAGTTGCTGCTACAGTCGGCGTGGTGTGTGTACGTGGGTGTGTGTGTGTTTGTGTTTTTAGCGAGTGCTATGACACCAAACATGCTTATTTTCAGCTGCTGAGTGACGTATGTTTTGCCTTCAGAGGGTCTGCAGATATCAAGCTTGTTTATTTCCTTTGCATTTTAACTGCAGGATGTGAAAATATTTTATCTGAAAGACCGTCTGACAGCAGCCTCCATTGCACATAAAAAAAGGAGAAAAACCAAGATAACAACTGAAAGCTGCATTAAAAGTTGCCCCTACTACGTCACGACGAGAAAGATGTTAAGCGAACTAAATGTAAAGATCCGTCAAAAAAAGAAAATGAAGGAAACTAAGGTGTTTGTATCTGTGTGTGTGTGTGTGTGTGTGTGTGTGTGTGTGTGTGTGTGTGTGTGTGTGTGTGTGTGTGTGTGTGTGTGTGTGTGTGTGTGTGTGTGTGTGTGTGTGTGTGTGTTTGTGTGTGTGTGTAGATAACTCTCTGCTGCGCTATGCCAGTGAGGACCGCAGCACAGGCCAGGAGGACTACATGTCGGCACGCAGCCTGGGCCACGGCCGACGCAAGAGTGACAAGGCAGCAAGCCCCGCCCACTACACGCTGGTCCCCGCCCTCCAGATGGACGTCTCCATGTCCACGTCCAGCTCTGACTCCGCCTCTCTTTACAAGGTCCCCGCCACACACCCAAACGTCCCCGTTGATGAAGTCACACATATTAAGATGTGTGTTTGCACAGGAAACCCACGAGTCCCATTGGACCTCATTATATCTGGCTCCTCCCCTTCACAGGTGTTCGAGCGCTCCTCAATCCGCTCCAGGTCCAAGAAGAAGAGCACAGGTGAGACACTTTGATGTTGATGCCATAAGACGGCAGGTGTCAATGAAGCGGATAGAGTATGAGTTAACACTGTGTACTTTGTTCTAATAAAAACAATATAGATCATCAATATATAATTATATATAATTATATACAATATATAATAACAATAATATAGATACAGTAATTCAGTACCTGGGCCTTACCTATCTAATAGAAGATATGATAAAATATATTTTTAATACATTTACTTCATGTCTTTATATTATATTTGATGTCTAGTTATGTCCATAATTAAATTCTATTAAAAAGATTTTATTCGTATAGCCCTTAATCACCGGTACAGTCTCAAAGGCCTTAACAGGCCATATATTTATGACACTGGTCCAGGACCCTAGCCCCCCAGAGGGCAAGAAAAATTAATTAGCAAGGAAGAAACCTTGAGAAGAGACGCAGAGCGGGGATCCCACTCTAACCCTTCCAGGGCTCATCAGGAGTGCAATGGGTGTCATAATTGACATCCATCCATCCATATATACATGCATAAGCCATAACCATCCCAAAAAATACCAAAGCATGTGCAGCATCCCACTATAGGGCGTAGGCTTCTAAGGACGTCGTGAGAATACCATTTCTTTCTGAGGGGGGGGGGGGGGGATTATTACTAGTACTACAAAGGCCCCGCATTGAGACGACACCGCGTATGGGTTGTTCTGACCTCCTTTCCAGTCCTCTCCGTGCCCGAGAACCCCATGTCCCTGGTCAGTAAGAGACGCATCTCCTGCAAGGACCTGGGCCAGGGCGAGGAGTGCGAGGGCTGGCTGTGGAAAAAGAAGGACGCCAAGACCTACTTCTCCCAGAGGTGGAAGAAGTACTGGTTCATTCTGAAGGGCAGCTGCCTGTACTGGTACCGGAACGAGGAGGTGAGCGCGCCGGGCGAACAGGGCCACCAGGGTGTGTCCGGAATGGAAGGAGGGAAAGTAGACGAGAATGAGTTTAGTGTTTGATCAGTGTTTTGTTTACCTTTTTGTGTCGCAGGACGAGAAGGCGGAAGGCTTCGTGAGTCTCCCCGAGTTTAAGATCGACCGTGCCACCGAATGCAGAAAGAAGTTGTGAGTGTTACACGTTACACATCGTTGCTCCCTCAGAGCCAGGTGGAATAAGGATCCCGTTAGCATTGTATTATAAAACGACTGCAAATTGTGCTATTTATGTAGAATATCAGCACATTTGCACTGCCATAGTTGCCAAATATGTGGCTTTATAAATATATAACTATATTTAATATTCCAATGAAAGACATTTCAAGTGCACAAGTGCACTGACATAGCAAGCCATTGAAATTGAATCATTAAATGGTGCCGACTGTTATTACTCTTGGGATTTGGATTGTGTTGCGTGTATCACTAAAAATATTGTGATAATCATAGCAATTGGTGCTGTAGCTGTCAGCTAGGCAATTATACATTCGAAACATAATTGCTTTTATATTCATTTTAGTCCCATTGCCTTCCTCCGTTCTGCTTTGTATTCACATTCTAGTTATTCATACCAATTTCCAATAAAAAATGAGACGCACTTTCTAAACATGTCTCGGGATAACAACCTGTTTGTGAGGGCATGCTAATACTAGGGCATGGTTTTTGGATTTTCCTTCTAATATGAGCGAGAGAAATTAAAGTAAAATCTCCTCATCAGTGCTCGTGGAATTCATTCTAATTTGAAATAACGACGATGCCACATGGATCACAATTAGCAGATCAACAAACAGCCCCCTCTGCTCCTCATGCAATGTTCCTCCATGTGTTGCTCATCTCCATGACGCCGCTCTCTGCACATCCACCTCCAGTGCCTTCAAGGCCTGCCATCCCCGAATCAAGAGCTTCTACTTTGCTGCAGAAAACGTCGATGACATGGTCCGGTAGGTTCGGTGTGTGTGTGTGTGTGTTTGTCTGTGTCTGTGTCTCTGTCTGTGTGTGCTTGCGGGTGGTGAGAGAGGTTAATGTTAAGTGGTTGTGACGGGGGGGAGTGTGTATAGAATAGATGTGAGGTGTGTGCGTGGAAGTGAGGCGTCAGTGCAGGGTCAGTCTGTGGGTCATGGTCAGGTCTGTGACGGTCGTGTTGTGGTTGTGTGTTTTGTGGTTGTGTGACGGTCATGTTGTGGTTGCGTGTTGTGGTTGTGTGACGCTCGTGTTGTGGTTGTGGGTTGTTGTTGTGTGACGATCGTGTTGTGGCTGTCTGTTGCGGTTGTGTGTTGTGGTTGTGTGTTGTGGCTGTGTGACGGTTGTGGTTTTGTGTTGTGGTTGTGTGATGGTTATGTTTTGGTTGTGTGTTGTGGCTGTGTGACGGTTGTGTTGTGGTTGTGTGACGGTCATGTTATGGTTGTGTGTTGTGGTTGTGTGTCGGTCGTGTTGTGGTTGTGTGACGGTCATGTTATGGTTGTGTGTTGTGGTTGTGTGACGGTTGTTTTGTGGTTGTGGGACGGTCGTCTTGTGGTTGTGTGTTGTGGACGGTTGTGTGTTGTGGTTGTGTCTCGGTCGTGTTGTGGTTGTGTGTTGTGGTTGTGTGTTGTGGTTGTGTGTCGGTCGTGTTGTGGTTGTGTGACGGTGGTGTTGTGGTTGTGTGTTGTGGTTGTGTGTCGGTGGTGTTGTGGTTGTGTGACGGTGGTGTTGTGGTTGTGTGTTGTGGTTGTGTGACGGTCGTGTTGTGGTTGTGTGTCGTGGTTGTGTGACGGTCGTGTTGTGGTTGTGTGTCGTGGTTGTGTGTCGGTCGTGTTGTGGTTGTGTGACGGTGGTGTTGTGGTTGTGTGTTGTGGTTGTGTGACGGTCGTGTTGTGGTTGTGTGTGTGGTCTGTGTCGGTCGTGTTGTGGTTGTGTGTGTGGTTGTGTGTCGGTCGTGTTGTGGTTGTGTGACGGTTGTGTTGTGGCTGTGTGGGTCCGCAGGTGGCTGAGCCGTCTGTCGATGGCCGCCGCTGGCTTTGCCCCGCAACAGGAGAGGGTCCCCCAGGACCAAGGTGAGGCCAAGCACACACACACACACACACACACACACACACACACACACACACACACACACACACACACACACACACACACACACACACACACACACACACACACACACACACTATGATAGTGCGAGTTACAGTCCCACTTGCCGTTAGACTATGAGGCTGTGTTCGTGTGCTATCGGTTCTCAGTAATATGATTTAAATGTAACACTGTTCCAACCGCCCACCCAAAGCACCGTTTTAAACCGACCCTGAGATGTGTTGAGAGATCCTGTGGACATGTCGCCTGATCGAGTAGGTGTTTATCGCGGCGCAAAGTTGTTTACAGATTCTTCGCTTTGCTTTAGATCTAGTGAAAGTACAGCTTGAGTCTGGACTAAATGCCACGCAACCAACAGGGTCAAGTATGCATCATCTTCCAGTCTGGCCGTTTAACAAAATCAACACTTGGACCAAGTTTTATTACTGGGAAGAAGTAGGCTAATTGGTCTGTGTAGGCTAACAACTTAAAGGGCGTTCGTTTAACTCCCTGACCAAAGGATCTTGGTTCAAACTCAACCCCTAACCCATAACTGCTTATTGATAGTTAGGTATCTCTGCTGTGTACTGTGCATAAAAGGGTCTGCTATATATTAACTTAAAAGATGTGTCTCATTCTAGACATGTGTGTCTCTCTGTGGCGTTGTTAACACCAATGTTTCCTTGTTGTCAGACTACTGGAGTGAGAGTGACCATGAAGACACAGAGCTGAACGCAGTGCCTAAACAGGACAGCCCACCTCCACCCTACGACACCTACCCCAGACCCTCCTCGGTCAGTCTGTATGTGTGTGGGTGGTCTGTGTGTGTCTTTGTGTGTGTGTGTGTGTGTGTGTGTGTGTGTGTGTGTGTGTGTGTGTGAGTGTGTATGGGGTTGGGGGGGGGGGGGGGTGTGTGTGGGTGTGAGAGTGTTTGTGTCAGTGATTAGTGAGTGAAGATGTTTGATTGTGTGTGTTTGATTGTGTGTGTGTGTGTGGTGTGTGGTGTGTGTGTGTGTGTGGTGTGTGTGTGTGTGTGTGTGTGTGTGTGTGTGTGTGTGTGTGTTTGAGTGAGTCACTGTATGTGTTTGATTGTGTGTGTTTGATGGTGTGTGTGTGTGTGCGCGTTTGAATGAGTCACTGAAAGTGTTCGATTGTGTGTGTGTGTGTGTGTGTGTGTGTGTGTGTGTGTGTGTGAATGAGTCACTGAAAGTGTTCAATTGTGTGTGTGTGTGTGTTGTGTGTGTGTGTGTGTGTGTGTGAATGAGTCACTGAAAGTGTTCAATTGTGTGTGTGTGTGCGCGTTTGAGTGAGCCACTGTTATTATTTGATTGTGTGCGTGTGTGTGGGTGGGTGTTTGATTAAGTGCACATAAAGCATGCTTAATGTATAACGCACCCGATGTACACGCTGACTTACTCTGTTTCCTTTTAAAAAAAAAAAAACCTCCACCCACCGTCGGACGGGACGTAGGCGAGTCCTTACATGGAGGCCAAACACAGCCACCGCTCCTCTTCCGACACCTTCCACTCCCGCTCCTCCCACGAGGACTACCGCCCCTCCTCCTCCCAGGACTACCTCCCCTCCTCCGCCCACGAGGACTACCACCCCTCCTCCGCCCAGGACTACCACCCCCCCTCCGGCCATGAGGACTACCACCCCTCCTCCCAGGACTACCTCCCCTCCTCCCAGGACTACCTCTCCTCCTCCGCCCAGGACTACCAGGAAGGCAGCGTCAGCAACAACAACGGCAGCGTTTCCCCGGGCGACCTCCGCCACCCCCGGCCGGACCGGCAGTCCACGCTGCCGTCCCACCGCACCGCCCTGATGCTGGAGAGCTACGTCCCCGCCCGGCTCCCCCCGAGACCCTCCCTGGACGGGGAGGGGGGCGGCGGTGGGAAGCACCGCAGCTTCACCCTGCCCCGGGACAGCGGGCTGCACGCCATCCTGGCGGCGGCGGGCAACATGGCGGAGCGGGGGGAGCCGGGGGGCTACAGGATGGAGCGCCCCGCCCACGGAGGTCGGTAGCTGCCCAGCACACACACACACACACACACACACACACACACACAGCACACACACACACACACACACTCGATGGGTTGATGCTCCATCAAAACCACAGGGACACTCGCACTCTTATGGCTCAAGATCTACTTTTACATTTCGGGGGTTTTGCGGTCGCTTTTATCCAAAGCGGCCTACACCATTCGTACACACATACACACACCGACGGCGGAGTCGACCACGCAGGGCGACAGCCCGCTCGTCGGGAGCAGTCAGTGAGGCGTCTTGCTCAGGGACACCACGACACTCAGCTAGGAGGAGCCCGGGGATCGAACTAGCAACCTCCCGGTTAGATCACGATCAAAGAAATGGTTGCAGAGAAAACTGGGTTGACCGTTTACATTTCTTTTTGGGGTTTGTTGTCTATTATGATATGAATTTGAATTCGATCACAACTGTCCCACTTTTGACTTAACATGCACGGACGTCCTGATCGTCACTGTGAGCGTGTTTGTTTCACACCGTCACTGCTACCAACCAAATGTGTGGCCGTGTGCATTCAGCACATGCACTTAGCGGTGCACGTTGAGGAGCGCTATCGCCATGCGTATGGCCTGTGTAGCTAGCCCGGCGTTGTGCGCGGTTAAGTGGCGACCGTCCCGTCTCTGCCTGGCTACACTGGAGCAGCCCCCCCCCCGGGCCCCTCCCGAGGGCCCCTCACAAGGGGCCTACATAATGAGGGAGAGTCCCAGTGTCCTCATTCACAGCACTTTAGCAGGGCAGCACAGCAGCTCTTTCTCTTATGCCCGCTCACCATTTCTCTTCCTAGCTACTGATCTCGCTCTCTATCTCTTTCTCTCTTTCGCTGCCCTGCCATCGCTCGCCATGTTAATGTTTCGATCACCTCTTTCTCGACCCACCCATTACTAACCCACTCAATCTGTCTCCCTCTATTAATGGATCTCTTTCTCTATCCATCTATCTCTCGCCGATTCTCTCTATCCATGTCTCTCTTTCTCTCCCAAGCGCCCCCGGCTCTCTCTCTCTCTCTCTCTCTCTCTCTCTCTCTCTCTCTCTCTCTTCTCTCTCTCTCTCTCTCTCTCCTCTCTATCTCTCTCTCTCTCTCTCTCTCTCTCTCTCTCTCTCTCTCTCTCTCTCTCTCTCTCTCTCTCTCTCTCGCTCCCTCTCTCTCTCTCTCTCCCTCTCTCTCTCCTCTCTCCTTCTCTATCTCTCTCTCTCTTCTCTCTCTCTCTCTCTCTCTCTCTCTCTCTCTCTCTCTCTCTCTCTCTCTCTCTCTCTCTCTCTCTCGCTCCTTCTCGCATCTATCTTTTTATTTTTATTTCTCTCTTCTTCTCCCTTTTTAACTAACCCTCACTCTCTCTCCTTTGGGTTCTCTCACTGTCTCTCTCTCCTCCCCCCTTTCTCTCTTCTGCTCTTTCTCGTCCTCACCCGATATATAAAGATGTCACCGTGCCCCGGGGCTCTGTGATTGGACGGTGAAGCGAGCAGGAGCCCTTTCAGTACACATTAGCTTTGAATGAAGTCAAAGCATTGAGCCCCAGGGAGGCGGACCCTTTTCCATTACCCCCCTGTCCCCATTGGCCCGCTGCGCCGCCATTCACTTTCCCTGCCGCTCCTGGTTCAAAGCAGAATGGAGTGTGTGTATGTGTGTGGCCTGATTCCCAGGACAGACCCAAAGCATTGTCTCTCACTGTGTGTCTCCAATGTAAAGGAAAGATTCCTAGTGCAAGGGATTCCTGGCTCAAGAGCTCCAGAACTCCTCATTATTATCACTTGGAATTTCACATGATCATCACTGATTCAGATGTTTGATTTATGAATCCATCGTTCTATATATTGGTTAGACATGTCGTGTACAGATGCTTTGACGTTTGAGTCATTTAGGTTGCATTAAAATGCAAACATATAATGCTCTATGCTCCAGACCTGAAATGCATACCAGCTATAATTGACACAACAAGAAATTAGAACAAAATAAACGTTTTTTATGATATTGATATTGATTTATAATTGCAATAAGCAATCATATTTAATTGATATCCCATTCCTTACCGTTGGCCAAAAGTGTCTTAGTGCAATGTAAGATGAGTTCCGCTAGAGGGCAGTATTTATTAACAATCATTAAGGGCTTTACCGTCTACCCCCCACAGACAATGGTTATAGATGTTTCTGCTGGGGACTAAGTTAACAAAATGACATACTGACATGGCATTGCATTTCATTGGCGTATCTGTAGTATCACTGGAAAAACCTGGGCAGACCATTATAGTATATTGATGAGGATATCGATTTTTATCCGTTATTTTAGCCATGAATTTGTGTACGGTGACTACTTTGAATAATTAGTTTTTAATCATAAACTTTTTCTCCTTCCAAATGTCCGCCCGGTGTATCTGCCTAGACGGGGAGCGGGAGCGCAGGCTGCAGGCCGACTCTCTGGGGGATCTCTACCGGGCTCTGGAGCGGGCCAGTGTGTCCCCCGGCGCCGACCCCAGGCCTGGCGCGCGCCTGGAGTACAAGCGCTCCTTCGTCCGGCGCACCAACGACCCCCTGCTGAGCGAGAAGCTCCACCGGCTCCGCGTGCTGCACAGCTCGCTGAAGGTACCGCTCACAACCCCTCGATGAGTTTAACGTTAACGTTAACGTTAACGATAAATTATGCATTTCTCTTGTTAAATATATTCAAACATACTATTCAAATAGTTTGAAATAGTACACACTGCAAATGAGTTAATATTAGCAGAGGTGCTGTCAAATTAATGACCATTTGCAGTCATTAAAGGACGACTTCATGGTTTTTCATCCTCAAAATCCATATTTTGAGCCTAAGAGAATAATACAGACAATTTTTTTTTAAATTGGTCAAGTATCGAACGAGAACGCTGCAGTTGTAATCTCTGAAAGCTGCCTTAATGTTATCTTTTAGGGCAGGGGTCCCCTTTCCTTTATTTTTTCTCAGTAATTATTTTGTGGGCCATAAATCTGGGCCGGGTTTGGCCCGCGGGCCGCCTATTGGAAACCATGGCTTTAGGGCGACTAAGCCTGTGATCCTACATCCTTTAATGTACTTGTTTTGGACACTGACCGGTTCTGATTATCTTCCATCATTATGGAACAGATCCCTACAGAGAAATACAACTTTATTCTTTACCCTTCACTGCTCCGGCTGTTTGTTATTGTGTCCTTCACCCAATATTTGAGATGACACTAAGCAATGATTTCTGTAGTCCAACACAACCGACTCTCCTCTCTCCAGCTCTAACCCACGTTTCAACCATTCCCTTCCTCAAACAACTCAACTATCGCGAGACTTCTCTTTGCGCGAGACCTTGTTTGACACAACAAACCAAGGTCGAGCAAAAGGTAAAGAAACAAGGTTAAAGTTCAGATTTGAACATTTGCTTTGCAGAGTCCTCAGCCCAGAGATCCATCGTTGGGATTCTTTGGATAGAGCGGATGAATCCTCCCCACACCACTGACTGACCTGTGCCTCAGTCCATCAGCTGCCCTGCAAACCAGTCAGCCACCCTGCCTACCTGCAAAGCAGTCAGTCAGCTTGACCTTGCCTACCTGCAAACCAGTCAGTCAGCTTTACCTTGCCTACCTGCAAACAAGTCAGCCACCCTGACCACCTGCAAACCAGTCAGTCAGCCACCCTGTCTACCTGCAAACCAGTCAGTCAGCTTTACCCTGCCTACCTGAAAACCAGTCAGTCAGTTTGTCGCCTTGCCTAGCTACCAGTCCCCCTGCCTACCTGCAAACCAGTCAGTCAGTTTTCCACCCTGCCTAGCTACCAGTCACCCTGCCTACCTGCAAACCAGTCTGTCAGCTTTACCCTGCCTACCTGAAAACCAGTCTATCAGTCAGCCAGCCACTCTGCAAACCAATCAGTATGCTTTATTCTGCCTACCTGCAAATCAGTCAGTCAGCCGCCCTGCAAACCAGTCACTCAGCCACCCTGCCACCCTGCAAACCAGCCAGCCAGTGTGCCGCCCTGCCTAGCTACCAGTCACCCTGCCTACCTGCAAACCAGCCAGTCAGCCACCCTGCCTACCTGCAAACCAGTAAGTCAGCTTTACCCTGCCTACCTGCAAACCAGCCAGCCAGTGTGCCGCCCTGCATAGCTACCAGTCACCCTGCCTACCTGCAAACTAGTCCATCGCTAAGCCAACCTGCCTAGCTACAAGTCACCATGCCTAACTGTAAATCAGTCAGTATGTCAGTGAGCCAGTCAGTCAGTGAGCCAGCTGCCCCATCCTCCCCCAGAGACCAGAGGTTTCTTCCAGCCTTCCTCTGCATCTCTGCTCCAGCAGTGTCCCTCAGTACAGGCCTTGAGGGCAATGGACAGGCTCCCCCGCTCGTGCAAGAGCCTCTTCCATCCCGCTCGCCCTCTCTCCCCCCCCCCCCCCCCCTCTCTTTTAAAAAGATGAAAGTATACCGCACAATGCAAAAAATTGAAAGCGATGATCTCTCGTTGGATATTAGTGAAGAAGATAGACGTCGCCGTTTGCACATCTGCACTTTGTGTCCATCTGAATTCAAAAGCCTTTTATTTTGTAAGGTTTATTTGCATGGCCGTTCCCCCTTTTTCTGTGAATGAAATGATTTGATTCAGCTTTTGTACAGTGTTTCTAGGGATGGTGATCTCACAGCTGTACAGACCAACTGTATTTTTCAGGAGTTCATTATGCATGTGTGTATTTTCAATAATGTCCGATCCTCATGTATATAGGTTGCTAGGTATATATATATTTTATATTACGTGTGATACAATGGCAGTGAGTACATCCTGTTTTGGGGTACAGATGTTGTGAATCCAGTGCTGCCCCTCAGTGATTGTACTCTGCCATGAATGATGAAATTGAATAAGTAAAAAAATCGAAGTCTCCAATATTGTGGCACTGAAACATAAACCCTGGCAATAACAAGCCCATATTGTCGATTCTAAAGCAATGATCAGAGTTGACCTGTCTATTTTTGTATGCATGCCTTCCACTTGAATGTTTGTAAATGGTTTTGCAGTCCTGAAGATGTCTGATCTGGATACCACCCGTGTTAACCCAGCTTCTACATTGTGTTTTTTTAATAACTATTCACTGTTATACGGTTTACTTCGAGAAGTACTCTCCTCGAGAGATGGATAACTGTATTTATATAATGTTCAGTGTATGAGCATGCATGTGAAGCTAAAGTGGAATACAACGCCATTGAAGTGGGACTGACAGTGTTCAGTGTGCTATATTGTACGTAGCGTACTTTTGTATTCAATAAAACGAAGTCTTGCTTCATGCCTGTTGCTTTTTCTAAATGGGTGCGTTTTCAATTGAAACGGGCGGAATCCAAATAATGCAAATTGACAGGAATAACATAAAAGTACAAAATGGGCCATCTCTTTGTTATTATTTATTATATTTTTCTTAACAAGCGATATGGTTTAACACAGATAGCAGTGTGACAGCCATCGTTATCACATTTACGTCCCAGCGTGCCCTGCTACATTTCATGACAGCATTTCAAATCAGTCATATGGTTGGTTAATTAGTTTAAATTCGGTTTAGTATAAACATTTAAATCACATTCTTTATGGACCTAAAAGGGGTTTCAAAATGACAATATTTAAGGTAAATTGGTTATTTATAATGGCTACTTTCAGAATAACAACTCTTAAAGGTTCCATGATGTACTTGATGGTGATGCTTAGACCATGCATATCATGTTTCCGAGTTTAATTATTATTGAAAGTTTTATCAAACGTTTAAACATTTTAAAACTGCACTGCGTGAAATTGTGTGTGCCCACAATCATGGTTTGTGGTTTTTGGTGATCAAGCTGTGAAGGATATGAGAAAAAACACACATTATACTCTCCCTCTATCTTTCTCTCTCTCTCCTGCTCCTGCCTCTCCTTTCATGCTACTTTGCCTGTCACATTCTACCATCATAGTTCAATGATGGAAAAAAGCAACAATACACATGATAACTCCAGTTCATATTTTGTAAACAGGCTTTTAACAACATTTATGAAGGATTCTGAACATATACGACTGACACATGCATGGGAACATAATATCTTATAATAAATGCAGTATTGTTTAGTGATATAGGCATAAGGAAGCTTTTTTTAAATAGCAAAATAAATAATGATATAGAGTTTTAGGAGATCCTTTATTCTGTAATTATTCTGTAAAGTGAGCTATCTACATTATAAACAACATAGTTGGATTAGGGTTTTGCCGATATCTTTCTCTTGCCATTGAATATCCTCAAAACAGGTGCCCTTATTCGCTGAATGCTCATGCCGTATATGGCTGGATTAAGAATGGGGGGGAATATCAAAAAGTAGAGAGACATAAAGCTCCTACTTTCAAAGGTCAAATGACTTAACTCAAATCGACTCTGTGCTATTTCAAAGAAGCAGCCGATGGCGTAGTTAACCAGGGTCAAAAGGTGGGGAGTGCAGGTCCGCAGTGCTTTAGACTGAGACTCTCGAGATGAGAAAACACAGATCTTCAGAATGTGCCCGTACGTGTAAAAGATAAGTACTATCTGTGGTACCGTGTACAAAAACACGGATACTATGCCCACGATGTTCATGTACCCCGTGTCTGAACAGGACAGTCTAACCAGCGAGTAGTTAAGACAGTATAACCTCTCGATGACGGGCTGACAGAAGCGGAGGTTGAGCGTTAAGGAGAACATGGCCAGGAAAGCCACGAACGGCAACAGCCAGGTCAGGGTGATGATCTTGTACACCTTGCTCAGGGGCATGGCGGTGTGGTAGTGCAGTGGCCGGCAGATGGCCACGTAGCGGTCGTAGCTCATCGCTGCGAGGATGGTGAACTCAACGATGGCGTAGGTGTGCACGGTGAAGACCTGCAGCAGGCAGCTGGACAGGGTCATCTGGTGAGACCGCGACAGGATGTGTTTCAGCATGGCGGGCAGCAGGGCCGTGCTGCCGTACAGCCCGTTAGCGGCCAGGTTACACACCAGCAGGTACATGGGCTCATGCAGGCTCTTCTGCAGCACGATCAACCCTATCAACGACGTGTTCTCCACAATAATGACGATGTACAGAAAGAAGAAAAGGCAAAAGTACACAGAGTTCAAGCTCTCCATGCCGGAGAAGGAGGCCATAGTGAATGTGGTCACGCCTAATTCAGACACGTTTGTCATGGTGATACAAATGTGTGCAGGAGCTGAGGAAATAAAAACGTAGCCGTTTACACATTGTGAATGCAGAACTTATTTAGAAAGATAAAGAAATTGACATACAATTTACCTTTGACGGTGTACAGTCTCCAGCACCAATCTCAAAAGATGGACTATTGCACTTGTATTTGTATTGAGTTGTGTCTTATTACATGTGTATTCCTTTGTGAAAGTGGGATCTCATGATAATAACAGGAGGGGGCTGGTTATGGTTGATGACTGATTACATAAGTTGTTCCTATGGGGATTCATCTAATGTCTGATTGTCTGATCTGGGATCAATTAGGCTAAGTAAGATCTTATCTACAAGCAACAGCAAGTTAAAGACATTCTCTCATATTTAACACAACTTTATCGGCTGTCATCTCTTCCACAGAAGTCCAAGTGAAGTTAAATAGTTCACAACACAGTGAAATACAAACACACACAGTGAAATACTACGGAACACATTGAAATAATACACAACGTATTCAAAAGGGGACAAGGGAAGCATTGTAGGTCAGCAATAGACACATTCATTTTCTAAATATATATATTCTTGTTTATGTCGCAACAATAAAACATGATAATAATGATTATAATAAATTGCCTTTCTCTGCACTCAAGGACACCATACAAAGGTACACAGAAGTCATTAGAAAGAAACAACAATAAGAAAGAGAAATATAAATTATAATAATAACAATAGTAGGAGAAATAGTAATTGGCATCAGGTGCAATAACCAGTTTTGGCTGATGTCACATGTTGAAGAATATAACTTGTGAAAGGCATTCCATATTATGGAAATGCCATTTCTATTATTTGCTTGATTGCATGTGCTTGACAGCACTATTAGCTTACAAAAAAGGTATTAGATACAATATTGTTGTTTATTAATCAAATTAATTTTAACATTAGATATAGTCAATGTTTAAGACAAATATCCACGTGGGCTTTTCTTACACCGTTTTTTACACACACATATATATATATATATACACATATATCTATATATATTGCACATAATTATTTCCTTTGTTATAATTATAAAATAAATTGCATATGGACTGTGTACCATGTTTGTGAGAGCCCATGCTTCATCAAAGTTGCATCAGACAGAGAGGAGGTCATTTTGTCCTTTGCCCTCCTGATAATTTCTCTTTGCCCACTCGGGCCTTAATTTATCATCAACTTGCTTTTAATTGCTTTCAGGGGACTGAGGACAGATACTCAAGCCTTTCTGGACAGCAGCTCCCCAAAGGTCAAGAGAAAATAAAGAAAAAAGACAACTGTTGACATGCTTATGTCCAAGTACAAGTTTATTTCTAAGGAAAAAAAAATATATATACATAAATAAATAATATAAATAAATAAATAAAAAGGTTTCTTTTAAGTGCTTAAAAATAAGTGTGTTTATTCCATTCCTTCATTTGGTGCAAAGGTAACTGGAATTCATTGTTGCATTTGGTAAACTCATAGACCCACAAAATGTCCCCAAGTGACTGTTTAAAGAATATTTCATGCGTAGTACATATAGTCCTATTTAGTTTCCTATTATTGCGGTAATGGCATATAACAGTTTTGTGGCCACCTGCTATCCCCTTTCGCTACCGTGAACGATGAGCAATAGAACAAAGATTGTATCGCAGTTTTTCTGTCTAATCTTTAATTGTGATGCCCGTCTGCTCCTACAATTGTTTTCTGTTGGAAGTAATCAAAATAATCAGGATTTAAAACGATTATGACCTCTTCCCTTATCTCGCATCCATTGCAGGTAGGCCTATATATGTATCCAGGCTTCTGATGTTTACGGTGCAATGTGTAGGATGTAGTGGCATCTAGCGGTGAGGATGCAGATTGCAAACTCTTTTGAATATCACCCCCCCCCCCCCTCCCCCCCTTGCCAAAGAAGGACTGTTCCTAAATGATGTCATCGTGGACGAAAGTGTATCCGTATCAATCAGGTTCATTGATAGATGAATCTATTGTAACCTATAGTTAAAATCTGTACTATCGGTGTCATAAGAAACAGTTCTGCATTGTGGTAGGGATTTATAGAAAATAGTTCTGTCTCTAGTCGTTTGTTCATTCTGAGCTAATATAGTACACTGGGCTCCATGCTGAGGACCCTTAGATATAAGGTATCATGCAGATGCATCATATCAAGGGATCTTAAACCCAATGATTATTATTCTCATGGGATTGTCTTATTAAAACATGCTGAAGAATATTTTATTCCATTTCTGCAAACCCTTTTGCACTTGATGCCATAAACTTCTGCACATTTCACCTTTATTATTTTTTTTCATTGTATTATTATTGTATGTATAAGGCAAACCTGGTTGGATCAAAGTACATTTATTGAAGGGACTATTAAACATTGCCTGCTATGCTTATTTGGGATAATCTTGACTGCTTCAGTATACACATGAGGCAGAAAACAGAATTTGGCAAAAGTATCAAGTAGAAAGGAAACATGCAGGCTGAATATTCACACACACACACACACACACACACACCACACACACATCACACACCCACACACACACACACAGCACACACACCACACCACACCACACCACCCAACACACACACCACACACACACACAACCCGCCGCGCACGACACCAACATGTATGTTATTGTTCATTAAGGAATTAGGCCAGTCTTTATTAGGTCTTAAACAACGTATGTTGTGTTTCTTTTCATGTTTACTGCCTTTTCAGCTGCTTTGAAGTCCCTTCCTTCTGTTGCTCTCTTGCGTGACTATATTGAATCATTGTAATAAGATGCTGTAGATAACTTCTGTTACAATGAAATTGAATTATGTGACACGTATTTGGCCTTGTTTTATCTCCCTTAAACAGATGTTATTAAAAACAACATGGAAGCTAATAATTTTGTGTGTGTGTCTGTTATGAATGGTTAATCCAACATTCAAACAATGTCAAGAGATTGGATCAAATACTAAATGCTTTTTTACTTAAACATTTGAACACTAATTTAATATTCCATTACAGGTTATTGTTGTTCTTTGTTGTTGCCTTGACAGATTCTCAGTCGTGTTGCATCAGCGGCGTCCCGTGAGTGAGACACAGATTACTGTTCACCTCTCACCTCCCCTCCATTAACTCTATCGGGTAACCAGCAAGACTTCAGTTTGGCCTCACTGTTACATTAATGGCCTTCCCCAGAGATTGGAAACACAAAATGGACTTAATGACCCATTTTGTTCCCTATAGACTTCGAGAGCCTGAAGTTTCCATAATTTTAATCGACTGAATGTTTGTTTTTCATATAATGTCATATCATAACATGACTTCATTATGATGATCGCAGAAACTAAAAATAAATAATATAGTTACATATTAGGTGATGTTATCTTATTAATGTATATTTTGCGCAGCTCTGTGTAACAGCTAAAAAAACGTGAATGATATAACCTTATATACTTATCCTTAACATTGATTCATATACTTTATTAGAATTGAGTGAGTGAGTTATTGAGTGATAAACCAACAGATATAATTTATTTTGACAAAACAGCTGTACTCTCGCTCACATTGAAATACCTTACGAGGAACATGAGTTTTAAATTAGGAGTGGGAAATGTGTTTTTCTGTCTCTTTGACAAGAATCATCCTCCTGTCCCATGACAACCAAATGTCACAAGGTCTTTGGATTTCTAATTATCCTAAATGTGATTAAGTACAGCACGTTCTTTCAAGGCTTGGCATAATTCTATAATAAAAATAGAATAGGGGCTCTTGTGCGCTTTTAACCACACATGCCTCCCCGAGACATAGATAAAGCTGAAAATGTAAGGAGCCTTCATTTGAATACACTACTGCTTCGAGGTAACAGTGCTGTTTAAGGATGTCTTGCCACCGAGTCTGGGTTTTGCTTCTCTTGGCGGTCTTGGCACTGAATTGTAAGTGATGGTTGTGAGTCTTGATACTGATTCTGTATTCTGTGTGTGTGAGTTGTATTGTCCTGATTATCTTCTTTTGAGTCTCTTGTGTTGTGTCAGTGTCTGGGATGTATTGTGTTTTATGCTGTAAAAAACAAAAAAAAGGTTATCATGGATACCAAGGAAACTGACCATCTGTGCCATGGAATTGTAGCCATGTACTGAGCGAAGCGTTGTTTAGTTCAATGCAGCCGCACTCAGCTATGGTAAGGCCATCGGTCTTCTGCTCAAACGAATTCATGTATTTTTTCCTGTGGAGGATGGGAAAGAACAAAATACAGATTGAAAGAAATATGGAGTGAAAGAAAGAAACAGACAGACCAATAACCCTCCGTCCCGGTTGTCCCTCCAGTTGTTGAGAATGAGGCAGCAGCCTTCCCCTGGTCCTGCCCCACTCTGAGTGGAGTTTGTAGGAAAGTCTGTCTACCGACAGAAATGTTCTTCGGGCCTCTGGGCTGTGGGAAAGAATTCCAGTAAGTATTCAACTTTAGATTTTTTTTTAGAAAAAATATATAATCATTTTTTTAATTTCACAAATGGCTGCCTTTCCTGTATTATTATTTTTTTTTTAAAGAAAATCGCATTGCTTGTTTGGGTTTTTCTTTTTGCTCATCTTGTTTTTTTGTCAGGTGCTGTGTGTCTCATTTCTTTTAAGAGCACGTTGAGGCTGTCATGAGGACTCTGCAATGACACCATCTTGGACCGGAGGGCTGGATATTTACATCCACACTCTGCGAAGCAATGGACTTATCTTACATCACATTTTAAATCTATGCAAGCCTTTTCTTATAGAATTTACATCTTGAACTCTTTGCACGTTGAAGTGTTTGATTAAAGTGTTTTGATCTGCTTGAAACGGTTTTATTTGATTTGACACAGCACATGTAATGTCCAACAAACTAAAAGTGTCCCAAAGTATTTGTATCAGAGTGAGTTTTACCGCACGCCAGAATGCAGAATGCAATGATGCATATAAATTATTGATGAAGAATTGCTTATTTTTAGGACACTTCAGTCAGCAGCAAAATATTGGATTCAATTTTAGAGCATGATCATGGGAAGATACAGGCAGCATAGTAACCAAGAGTATTCAGTGAGACAATGGGCGAACAAGATTCTTAAAGGAGACATATTATACCACCAGGTGTGAGTGTAATTAGCCTTACAAGCCGTTTCGAAAATCTGCCCCATATCTCTAGTGGGCGTGTCCACCTTGATCTGTGCTGGATAAATCAGTCTACCAACCTAACCAGTGGACTGAAGTAAACGTTGCTCATCCATCCAGCAGAGATCTAGGTGGACACGCCCACTAGTGATGTCATATGGGGCAGATTTTCGAAACAGCTTGTAAGGCTAATCACACTCACACTTGGTGGTATAATATGTCTCCTTTACAGGGAAACCATTTGCATTGTGGGTATTTAATACAAAGGCAAAAATGGTGAGTGGGAGTGACCATCGTGGGGAAGTTAGGATTGGTCATGGCTGAAGTCAGTCAGGCCAAGTTAAATCGCAACACTATGGGTGAAGTGGACATGTCTGCAGGTTGTAAAGCAAGACAGTTAAAGGATTCTACACAATCAAGAAGACGATTGGCCTCAGTATCAGACTTTGTGGTTCCAGTGGCGATGCAGATGCCAACTATCTTAACACCACTCAGTTAGAGGGGGGGTATCTCTAGGTCCAAGGAGAATGTATAAAATTCCTTTTAAATTGACTAGTTATTATACTATCAAGGTTCATATAATTTGTATTTAATTGTATATTATAGCTAGAATTTATATTTCCACAACAATTAGTGATACGCATAGTAGAATCAAAGCTATGATAATAGGATCTCACTATATTTGAGTTGGTCATCCAGAACTGGATTGTACAGGTTTCATATGCAAACCCATTGAGATAAGGGCTTCATTTATGGTTAAAAACAGATGAGATATTTAATTACACTTCTCAGTTATGGGCATATTTAAATAATTGTGCAAAAGGCATAATTACATATTACATATTTATTGATGGATTTTTGATGTTTAGAGCAAACTGGCCTATTCAACAGATTTCAAGTGAGTCATTGTTCCCAGTTCCCTAAAACAGCATCCTGCTTTCAGGCCCTGCTCCCTTTTAGGCATGAAAACAGGATGCTGTAGGGAACTGATTTGGTTACGGCTATTTGGCTCAACATTGCCACACATTGTTTTTGTATAATTGTTTTGTTCATTAGTAAAATGTATTATCATAGAGTTATCACAGAGGATATATGTACATAAAAAAAGGATACAACCACTGCCGTAATGATAAAACGGTGACTACAATTAAACAATATGCACGTTCTTACCATAGAATGTTTAAAGGGGACATATTATACCACCAGGTGTGAGTGTGATTAGCCTTGGTATAATATGTCTCCTTTAAAGGGAAACCTTTTGCATTGTGGGTAGTTCATACAAAGGCAAGAATGGTGAGTGGGAGTGACCATCATAATAAAGGTAATAAGCCCCAGCAGCCACTCCTGTTGATCATCTAGGGCAATCACACAACCATGTGTATCTCAATCGAGGTTAGGGGATTATTGAAGTCGCGTTAAATAAGGTTTGCTCGTGTTTTAAATATCATTCTTAATTGTCCCATTGTATTTGTGTATTTATATGTATTGAAATGTTGTTCTGTTTGGTTGACCTACTGTTTATATCTATTGCACATTTGTAATTCTCTTTTTTATTTGTATCTTGTTATCAGGGCGTCGGTGAAAAAGAGAGCGTGCTCTCATTGGCCTACCCTGAATAAATAAAGGTTAAATAAAAAATATGGCAGCTGTTCTGCTCCGGACCAGCAGGGGCAGTAGGGTGTTGTATTAACACGACCTCAACACCCAAACCCATCACACAAACAAGGAAGAACTAGAAGAAGAAACAACAACAACCACAACAAAGTTAACGCGACTCAAATTTAAGGTATGCCAACTAAAGGACGGCGTTCTCTGTAATCAATCAGTGTTTTTATAGGTTGACGTATATTTATCCAAATGTGACGATGTGACCATTCGGTTGGGTTCGGGTTGTGTGTTGCTCGGCTCCTTGCTAGATGAGCCTTAGCTAACGTTAACTGTAATCCACATCCTCTGGTTTCAAAGTTGTACTTCGAAATACAGTTTATATGTCTCATTTGTACCTGAAACAGTGTGATTAACGGGTTGTTTCGCTGTGGTTTATCGCTAAGGGGGACATGCAACAGGACCTAACTAGCCACTGATATCATCAGGAACAGGACCCCAACACACGCTGTGTAGTCTCGTTAATAAGTGGTTTTAATGTTGTTTTTACCATCAACCAAGACTCTACATGCATATCAGCTATTCAGATGTGTTGTTTACATTTCACGTGTTGCCGCCCCAATAAACCGATAAGATCCAGAACCGGGAACAGGAAGTGAAGGTCACAATTAGGTTCCCACAGGCACTGAAAATGTGATAATACTCAGGATAAATAATCACGTTTTGTAAAATAGATGCACGCCTCGTGTGGGGGGATGATCTTAGTGTAGTGTTACAATGTCATGGTATCCGCGTACAAAATCTACATGTGCTTCTTTCTCTTCCATGATTTCCCACAGTTCGGTAGCACCTTTGGGAAGGCAGAATGGTGGATTCTGGGGTGTGGGACATCGGCGCTCGGCTGGGCCTTTGTCTGGCTCTTTGCTGCACATTGACACCCTCACCTACGCACGCCTACATCTACGCGGTGAGTCCTTTCCCTTGCATGCATAATCAATAGTATGATATTGTAGCATATACAATAGCATTTATTACTCATATTGCTTGGATATGGATATATTTTTTCCGCATGTTCTTCTTTTTAATTGTTATTACTCTCCTTCCTTCTCCGGTATATTATAGCATTATGTGAATATGAGCGCATCGTTGTTCGAGGACCTGCCGGCGTTGTTTGGCTCCGAGCTCCCCCAACAGGGTCTAAGGGTACGAAAGAAGAAGAGAAACATGATCAGAGCCAAACGATTGTTCTGATCCCCTCATAATGCTAATGTGTTTCCTTCTGTCCGTCAGGGTGTGTTAGTGGCGTCTCGTCCAATGAATGCCTGTTCAGCAATAGAGCCAGCCCCATTGCCCCCCCAAGGCAATGCCAACCTCACTAAGTTCATAGTTCTGATCAAACGTTATGAATGTAACTTCGACATAAAGGTCAGTCATTGCTTCAAATTTAAATCAGACAGCTTTTATTATTGTGTGTGTGTGTGTGTGTGTGTGTGTGTGTGTGTGTGTGTGTGACCAAAAATATTTTAGTTTATTTGTACATAACCAAGATGGCCGCTCGGTACACAAGTACAGTAAAATAATAAGTCTATGATTTTTTTTCCTAGGTCCTTCATGCCCAGCAGGCTGGCTATAGTGCTGTCATCATCCACAACATGTACTCGGACGTCCTGCTCAATATGAACGCCAGCAATGGTGAGGCCTTCCCTAGCAAATGTATTTCATTCATTGGTCCTCTTTCCCCTAGTGGGCTCCCACCAAACTGGCCTTTAGAACCAAGAGGGAACCAAGTTGGCCTGGAGGGGATCTACGACCACCGCTTGGCTTCAAACAGATTCAAAGTGTTCTTAATGATCTGAATAATTGTCTCTGTCACAATTTTTCTAGTCATCATTGTGAATCATAAAAATACAAAAATAAATTGCATGAAAGTTAAACAGTTAAGTCAGTAAATGCAAATACACATAAGAAATAGACATATTCATTAAGAAGTCTTCTTGCGGTCAGGTTGTGTATATTGTCGATGGTAGGCTCTACTCTGATCTGCCTGTAGAAACCATCGCGGAGGAGATCGACATCCCTGCAGTGTTCACCAGCTACTATGCCTCCCAAGTTCTCCGGAAACATATAATTCCAGATGAAGGGTAAGTGCATAGGCCCACGAGGGCCTGTTTGAAACCTTCGCCGTTATTGTTTTTGTTTCCTTTTTTTAATTTTTTTTATTAAATCCATGATTTAAGGTATTGAAAAATGTATTTTTTAAGATTATTTAATTATCACAACACATTAGACAAAGCTTGGATTTGCCACAGCAGGCAAATCCGGTTGACATGCCCTTAAATATCTCAACCTGTGGTAACCCTGTGTAATGTGTTGCTGCTTGTGTTCCCAGGGCTTATGTGATTCTGAGGCTGGAGGTGGCTTTCCCGCTTGTGTACTATCTCATTCCCTTCACGGGAGTGGTGGGCCTCATCATGCTGGTTATGGGCCTCGTCATGGTATGTGGCCCAGTTGTGTTACCATGGTGATGATTTTCAATGGCCTTGCGGGTTGTTCTGGAGGGTACACCTCACCATTGAGTTAATAGATTTTTCCTTCAAAATGTAGTGAGAAATATTTATACACGTGCATCTCAATAAATTATATAATATTGTGGTTAATGTACTTCATTTCAATAATTCAAGCGAAACTATATAATATAGATTAATTCAATGAATCTATATTAAAGATATTTTTTTCTTTTGCTATGATCAAATAGGTAAATTGTCCTGTATTAATATTTTCTTTCTTCTGACTAATTTAATCAGGTTGTACGCTGTGTGCAGTACAGAAAACGTTTGAGGAGGAATCGCCTGTCCAAGGAGCAACTGAAGCGCCTTCCAATCCACAAGTTTAGAAAAGGTAACCTTTTGGCCTCAACCAGGTCATCCGCATGCTTATACACGGCTATTGATTATTCTGCTTATTACTGGGAGAATTGCTGGACATTTCCTGGAAATTCCTAGAAATAACTAATGTAATTTCCATGTGATTAACCCACAAGATACATTGGCCTTGGAGTAGTCCATGATTTTTCCGTCGCCTGTTCTACGGAAACAGACACACACACAGACACACACACACACACACACACACACACACACACACACACACACACACACACACACACACACACACACACACACACACACACACACACACACACACACACACACACACACACACACAGTTTTTTACATTATATTCATGTTTTTTGGTGTTCATCTACAGTATCTTTACTTCCTAGCAATAAACATGGTTCAAGGGCCATTCTCGGTTCTTAGCGCCACGTTATTTAGGATTATGTTTTACAGTTTGGATTGGACTGAGCATGCTTCTTTCAATTCAAATCTGCCTTGTATGTGTGATATGTTACATGGCAGAGTTGCATTACCATTGATGATATTTTACATATGATGTATTTGATCTGTGATCTTTTTTAGGTGATGACTACGATGTTTGTGCAATCTGTCTGGATGACTACGAAGACGGAGACAAGCTGAGGGTATTGCCGTGTTCTCATGGTAATTCACTTATTCACTGTGCTTTGCATTTTCTACGGTGTTTATCATTTTTGCAAAAAAGCACAGTTGGTTTGACTATTGCGTTATTAAATTGTCTATTTTGTGATAATTATTCGTATTTTTTGGAACGACCAATTTTGAGGAGTCCTTGAACACTGAAAGGTTGTCTCAAATTTAATGAACATGATTATTATTTTTCTGCTTGCACAGCCCTGGGTGCATAACGCCAAGTATGTTCAGAGACATCCATTCCTCTCCCATTGATATACACCCACCATCCTCCCCCTTCTCCAGCCTACCACTCCAAGTGTGTGGATCCATGGCTCACGCAGAGCAAGAAGACCTGCCCCGTGTGCAAGCAGCGCGTCACCCGGCCCCACCCGGACCACCCCGAGTCCGAATCCGAGGAGGAGGAGGAGGAGGAGGAGGTGGTGACCGCCCGGCGCCGGGACCCTGAGGGCGGCGGCGGCGCCGAAGGCGACTCGGAGCGCACGCCGCTGCTCCGGCCCTCCAACCCCGGCTCCCCGTCCGGCAGCCTGGCCAGCTCCTACTGCGCCACGGTCACCGTGACCACCGCCCAGTGCCTGGCGCCGTCCCCCCGCTGTGACTCCCCACTGCTGGGGGGCTACCAAGGCTACTACTCCCCCGAGGAGAGCTCAGACTCGGAGGGCGAGGGCGCCGGGGAGGTCGCGCAGCCCACCGAAGACGACACCGCCCGGCTCTTGGGGACAGGTGGGCTGAACGTCTGAAGGGGGGGGGGGGGCGCACGCACAAGCCCCTGGTCTACTCTGGTCCCGAGCCTCCTAGGTCGTTTTGTCCTGACGGGGATTCCGTCTAGAGGCCCCTCCCCTCCCCGCAGCCTCTAGCAGTCCGTGCGCGTGGATGTGTAGTCGTCACTCGTGACCCCGTCTTTAGCTGTGGAGATTTTGGAAGAACACTCGTCACTTTGGTGTGATTGTGTCAGAATACTAACCCCGATAATCTGTAATCTGTTTTTTGACGCATTCATCGAATATTTCATAGAGCCAAAGCAACTGTTTAATTGAACCACCACCACTACCACTGACACGTATGGATATATGTAGCGATCGTATCACACGTGAAGTAAACCTGTAATTTATCCTAAGCCTGATTAATCAAATGACAAATGGGTTTGAGGTAGTATAAGCAATAATGTAAAGAAAATAATGGATTACACCTAAATGTCGGCGATACTCTTTGCTGATACCTGGCCCTTGTGTAATTATTTTAGAAACTGTGCAATGTATCAGAAATATTTAACATTTCAGATTTTTCTTGTGTTATTGAAGTCGGTCAATATTTGGTAAAAAGTTTTCTGTTTTTATTGAATACACAACTTATTAAGGCTGGTAATGGGGATACATTTGGAACAGATGAATCTAAACTAAAAAAATTCAGTGCTGGTAAAAATTATGGAGAAAGCAA
Organism: Gadus chalcogrammus; assembly: GCF_026213295.1. Taxonomy (NCBI): domain Eukaryota; kingdom Metazoa; phylum Chordata; class Actinopteri; order Gadiformes; family Gadidae; genus Gadus; species Gadus chalcogrammus. Next base: position 13,158,579 of record NC_079418.1, read on the forward strand.
TTGTCTACGGGAAGGAATTTCCATAAGCACCAACCGAGACAATATAAGGGTTTTCTGGACCATTTTCAGCTCCAAACTATTTTTTTAACTAAAATGTAACATCATGATGTCCCCAGGATATCTATGTTTTTAACACTTTCTTTTAATTGTTATTCATACTCTAACGTGTTAGTATTGTTTTCAAGCCTTTGTAAATGGTTAAAAGGTATTGCATAGTAATGGAGTTCCTATAGTTAACAGTTCTGTGGCTTTTACTCAACACTATTGAGTCTGTTAATGATCTGTGTACATAAATAATTTCTTAGATTGATCCAATGTGTCATCTGTATTAGAAACGTTAGTGGGTTTGTAAATGGTGCAGCCTGTGAAACAGATTTTCTTTTTTTTTTCATTATGCATTTGAGAATGCATAATCATAAAAACTGCAATGTTACTACATTTTTGGTGGACTTCTGCAAAATGTATAACCATAGAATTTTTTTTAACTGTAAGAAAGGAACTGCAATTTATTATTTGCAAATGGAAGAGACAAAATTTACGGGTGTACGTCGGCAGTGACTACGTAGCCCGTTCGTAATAAAAACAAACAAACAGGAAGTTAGCATCAGACACATTCCAGTCAACTGTTATCTGACTGCTTGCCAGCCATTTCTACTGCCAACACAAATCTTTAACTCAGTCTTGATTGACACAACATTCTTGCACTTTTTGTGATGCGGCTTGGAGGAACACTCAGCATCACCTGTTGAAATCATTCTGATGGGCCGTAAACTGACTGCAACATGGTGTAGCTGCTTCGAGATTTAAGATTAAACTGCTAATGCAGCCTACCACTTGGAGTGGTAGGCTGGAGAAGGGGGAGGGTAATGGGTGTATATCAATGGGAGGATAACATAACCACACATTTTAACGTTTTCTAGCTAGGATAAGAAACATTTATGTATAGTAGATGTCTGTTTTGGACCATCAGGAGAACAAGTACACACACACTCCTGGGTACTTCCCTGGTGCCACTCACAGCTTAATGCTGCTTAAATTGAAAAAAAGAAAAGAAAAATTATAGCATGTTGTTTTTTAACTCCAGTAAATAGCTTTTTCTAAGTCTAACCGTTTTGTATAACCTAAATCCAACTGCATCTTTGAGTGTTGTTGGTTCAATGTGGTTGAATTGATCTCGTTCTGTCTGACACCTTTCGGAATGAAAAGGAAGAGGGCAAATATTTATTTTTTTATGCTTCCGACATAATTGCTACTCAACGGCTTGTTGAAAAATGCATGAAGAATGATTTAGGGGGCGTCCCGATGACTCACCGGGTAGAGCTTGTACCAACCCTCTCTCTCCCATACCTTTCTGTCTGTGTCACTATCATAAAGCATAAAATAATATAATGATTTACGTTATGTTGACTAATTAAAAATTACATGATTGAGAATGATTATTTAAGGTAATTCAAGTATTGTGTGGGTGTGTGTATGACTTTTTATATATATATATATATATATATATATATATATATATATATATATATATATATATTTAGGGCTGTAACGATACGCGTATCGAAACCGAAATCGCGAAACTCAGAGCCACGAACCTGTCTCGCGGTGTGAGAAGGCAGAAGCGCGATACGCCCTTTCTAACTCTCCGGTCAAATTGTCAGATTGAAATTTGCTAATAATTTGTCGAAGTCCTCATAGGCGATATCAACGACATTTATCCAGAGTGGGCCAAGCGCGAAAAAAATTGACTTTGTGATCCCTGTCTCTATTGTTTTGTGTGATTTGACCGGCAGTTTGTCTACTTATAGGTCAGAATGAAGCGGCCACCGATTATTGACAGGATGGGTTCTTTATTCTACCGGACTCGTTCTGACGTCACTCACACACACACACATACGCACACTGCCATTCTCACGCACACACATAGGCCTACGCTACTCGTAACACTATGAGTCGTTATTGCGACGTTCGTGTTAGACGTTTTTTCCCATCTATTGAAAGTTAGGATATTAAACATGTTGCATTCTATACGGCCTCATTATTTAAGCTACATAGTCTAATAAGGAGCGCTAATAGGATATTTGACTAAACCAACCAAACTAGTTGAGGGTTTTTGCCTACCTGCAAGCATCCTCCAACTGCAATCTTTGGTTATTTATTTATTAATTTAGCTATACTTTAATAGTATTCTTTCTGTTCAAATCTGTTCAGTGTTCCAAATTATTTGTTATTAAATGTTAAGTTAAGTTAATTGTTATATTGTTGTTTAAATAAAATGCTTTTTAAATTAAAAAAATCGTGGGATGTATCGAACCGTGGGTCAAAAATCGTGATACAAACCGAATCGTGAGTTTGTGTATCGTTACATATATATGTATAATTTTTTATTTTTTGACAATCATATATAGCTATATATGTATATATCTATATATATATCATAATAGTTTGAGATATAAAATGCTCAAATGTAGTTTGCTGGTCACGCTATGTCTTGGATTCAAAATGACCAAAAATACATTAATATTGATTAATATATGTTAACGGTTAGGATGGCCATTGTAGGTTCTCCGCTGGCTTCCATTTGGAAGTGTTCCATGTGTCTACATAGCAGCTCACCGTTCACTATTGACTTAATAACACTTGATCTCCTCCCAAAACCTGACAGTCCTCCCTTCTCTGATCTCTGATGCCTCTCAACCTGAAAACAGGGTCTCCTCACACTCAGGCCCTAACTTCTGCCCATAAGATATCAAAGCTTTTTCCTCCTTTTTAATGAGCTCTTGGTGTGTAATGCGGAGACCTTCAGCGGCTGATTAGGCAGCGCTCTTAATCCTTGCATACAAACAAGGTTTCCATTAGGGCTCTGCATGACCCAGCTTGGCACCTTTCAGGCAAAGAATAGCAGGTGCTGATTGGAGGACTACTTTCCCATAATGTGCTGGCTCAGTAGCTGTTTGCATGTATATCTCAATTAGCAGGATGTGTGTGCCTCCAGAATGTGTGAGAACAATAGTTCATGGTTTCATTTTCTTATCAAAGGCTGATAAGGTGAATAGCATATGGGCATTCATTCAGCATGAAAGTTGACATTATATGAGACTAATCCGTCGTTTGCAATACCTGGGAACAATGAAAACTTTACCAAGGACGAAAAAAACCATGTTCTTGTCCACGTCATCCTAATTTCATGTAGCTTGAGGCTTGGGCAAATTTAAACTCTTTACTGAAGTCGTTAGTGGTTGGGAACAGAGATGTCTGGCTCCTTGCCTTCCTGGTGTTGTAGACCGGGGTCCTGTTTGCTTCTTCTGCTGCTAGTCTCCTCGTCAGTAGTGCTCTCCTCTGAAGAGCTCCTCCAGGAACAGGTTGGTGACCATCTCTAATGTTGTCTTCTTATATTGGATGTACCAATGCTGAAAAAGGGACTTGGGATTATTACATAATTTTACTACTAAATTATTCAGAGGAGACACTTTCTAACCAAAGCTTACTGTGAATTCAATTCAGATGCAGATACTGGGAGTTTCAAACTCACGGCACTTTACTATCTTGTAACCGTGTCAAGTTGTGACAATTATACAGCAATGCTTCTTTTTGAGTAGAAAATATTCACAATTTGTGTGAACAGTTGGTGTGTGCAGATGTGAGTGTGTAGATATAAATATACTTGTGCAGATATAATAGGCCTACTTATTTATGAGATAAAGTCATCAAACCCACTTAATTTTATTTGAGGTTGTTCAGTATAAAGAGGTGGCGAGAGATAAGCAGATACACAGCACATTCAATGCGGGTCTGAATGGCTCATTATGGAGTTGAACATCTTTTTTACAGTCTGAATCAGTGTAGCCCAGGCCTACTTGATGCAAACTGAATACCAAATTTCCACTACAACTATTTTGTATAATGCAATGCATACTATATTCTAGTGTCTATAACGTGTTGGTAAATGTGTTATCTATATTGATATATTCATACCGTTCATTCATCCTTTCATTACTCACCATTATGTTTGTGCTGATAATAGGTTATTTCAGATTATGCCTTTCACCAGAACATCTTCTCCATCTGCCGGGACCAGTCAGGGAGGAATTGTGGATTGGAGGGAGAATCTAGAGATGGCCGGAGCGCTCCACAACGGGCCCAGGATGTGCTTGAGGTTGTCCTGGGAGACCGACCAACAGGCACGCGTGTCTGGCCTAGCGTTCTTCTGGATTACATGAGGAAGCAATGGAAATTCAGAGCAAGGACAAAGAAAGGTGTAACAAAATAAACGTGAAATATGAAATGCCTCAGAATGATCAGTGCATAGATAGCGATAATGTAGTAGATAGTGTTCTGTACAGGTGTACATTACGATTTTGTATTTGCGTAATTTGGATTGGTGTTGAATGTAAATTATTTGTATTGTGGAAAAGTTAATCAGTGGAACTTAAGCATAATTATTTCTAATTTCTTGCAATAAAAAAAACAATACTAAATGATTGAGTGGAGGAACACAATGAGGGTGTGTTCCAGTTTTTTCCCTCCCTGCCCCACACCGCTCTGGTTGGAGACACTTCTGGAGGTTGTGGGACCTTCGAGCAAGAATGGCGAAGCAAACACCTGTGATGGATGTGAGCTTGGATTTGAAGAGGAATAATAAACACATCTCAGTATAATAAAAGAAAAACAATGCTTCTATCACATAGAAGCCTAAGGATAAAGACGGGACATGGAAGAGCACAACAAAAATCCCTTCTATTCAGACAATAAGCATATATTCATCCAATGGACAACAATACCACCGTATGTGATTGTGGAATACATTCATAAAGCAGATAATATTCAACTTTGATAGTCACATTAACTAATTGAACTTAACACATAAGTAAGTATAAGTTAAATGAGAACAAGAATGAAGAGGGCTCCCTTCTTCTTTGTGGCCATCATAAAGCCCTCCCCGTCTTGTCCTGTCAGGATGGGGGTAATCCAGGTATAGAGAGGTTTACAGCTTTTAGGGGTCAATTTGGAGTCAGCTGCGTGTCCAAGGTTAATCTCAGGGGCACCGGAAGGTTTTAAATGAGTTAAGTATGTGGATGTCCCTCACAGTGTAGTCCTTCGTTGACTCTTTTTCCACACTTTATTTCATTCCTATAGGCAAGATAACGATTATACTACCTTTAAACATATGTTTAATGTCTCCCATGATAGTAGGCTTGCCTACAGCAAGCAAATAAAGAAATCCACTTATGGGTAATAATGTAACTATGGTCTACTCCTAGTCAAACAGCATATTGAAATGTCTTAAATAATACCAGCTACACTACCACGTCTTACAATGGCTACATACTTAGACCATCCATCCGTTTTACGTTATCATTGGTGATCATGCAAATTATGTATAATCAAACCTTCAAACCCACAATTATACCTTCATGTATATTTCAGACTAATTCAGGTAGGCTTATAATTATACCAGTGCCACTAGCCCTATGAGTTACATTGTACTGCACACTGCTCTGTGTATGTGTTGTTAATATAAAGCCAATTACTTGCATATGTCACATTATTTGGCCAATTGAGGGGGAAAATACTAATTCTTGGAGCATGGTGCTGAGGCCCCTTCAGGGCCCTGTGGCACGAGGGGAGGATGTGTAGTCGACTGAGTATGACGTCATCATTGTACGATACGAAGAGCTGAGCAGAAGATAAAAGAAGAAAGGGGGGGTCAGACGAAAATCGTACAAGTAACAGGTATTTAAAGCTTTTGAAGTTGCTAACCGTTTGCTACAGTAATATGTGTATTTCGCCACGGCACAATTCAATGTTATAATTATCTTAAAGATAGCGGTTTTATTTTAATGGATGATGTCTGCAGCTAGTCGCTAGCTTGTAGGCTAACGTTAGCTAGGTGGTCCTCCAAGTTCTAGTAGTAAACCAGTGAAACCAAAGCCAATTGCATCTGGTGCCTTGTCGTAGTGTTATCATTTGGGTAACCGTTCCAGCGCGGCACCCTCTCTGAAATTATTATCTCCCAGAGTCGTGATTGAGTACGATAGCAGTTCTTTGCGCATTTACAACTGCAAACAAGTTGGCTTGTTAGTTTGAAGAGCAGTCTCACATCCGACCTACTCGCGCTACACTAACGTTACACCTGTTATAATTGCTGCATTAAAATATATTATTTAATTGAATCACCCTATCCCCAATTAAACTATATTTATTATGTTTGGCTTTTGTTCCTGGGGTATATGTGTAATTTACCTATACAACTGTTGGAGCATTGATATTTATTTTGTGGTCAGCCTTGGTCTCAGTCCAACCTAGAAAACGCCTGATCATCCCCTTCTCGCTATTAATAGACTAGCTGCCCCCTCAATGATCAGACTCAAAGCTACTGTTAAGAAAACTGACCTGGCATTTAAGTTAAAAACCAAAACAACATAATAATAGGAATCACTAGAATAATAATATGTGTAATCCCCTTTGGAATGCCTAATGTCAGAATGAGACTAATTAATCATACCTCCATGTTGCTAAGCTATCCTGCCTCCCGTGGAGATGGGTGACAGCGATGACGAATACGATCGCCGGAGGAGAGATAAGTTTAGGCGGGAACGGAGTGACTTTGATCGTTCAAGAGAGAGAGAAGACAGGCGTCGGGATGATTGGAATGACAGGTAAACTACAAATGGTGAAGCAATCGATCCCAGACACTGCACAAGGATCCCTGAATAAACAGAACATTGTGGAAAGACGGCCGGTGTATGGTGTGTAACCCAACCTTTCTTGTGTGTCAGAGAATGGGACCGAGGCAGCAGGGAACGGCGAAGTCGGGCAGAGTATCGGGATTATGACCGAGGTCGTCGTGAGAGGTTCACCCCTCCAAGGCATGATATCAACCCACAGCAGAAACGCATGAGGAGAGACTGGTAAGGATTAATTTGTCCCCCATACCCGACGGGAGCGGGGAGTGTAGTCTAGAGGCTAGGAGGTACAATTCCCATCCCAGCCAGAAGCTAACAGGATGGATCCCCAAAGTATGCAGCCTAACCTGTAAGCGTCCTTGAGCAAGATAAACTTCTCCCTGTATATGTATCTGAATTCACGCTGCTGATCTTTATCCAAAAGCGTGGTGGTGGTGGTATATCCTACTTCCACTGTAATCTTGTTTTGAAGGACCAATACATGTCCCCTATATTCTTGTTTCAAAAGAGTAATCAAGATCCAGTGTATTCTTGTTTTAAATGAGTACAGTGATTACGCATCCAATGTATTCTTGATTCAAAGCTCCGGTCTCTATGTGCAGGGATGACCATGGTGGGGACCACTACCATGGGGGCTATGACCTGGGATACGGTGGTGGTGGCGGTGGAGGCGGTGGGGGGCCAAGCTATGCCCCTCCACAGCACTGGGGCCACCCAGACCTGCACCTGATGCAGCCTCATCATGGCATCCCTATCCAAGCAAGGTAACCAAGCTGTGTGACCTGCTATGCTGAATGTGACCTGCATGTGGCCCGCTTTTTGAAGTCCCAACAGCACAATCCTAATATGATTTTTTTATTTAAATTTTTTTATTTTTTTTATTTTAGAGAAACCCTGTAGGGTCAATAATGTAAACCTTTTCCCTAATCTGAAAATGTTACACAGGCTATATTAAACTCTGGGTGGGCACGTCCCTTTGGCTGTAGCATCACAACGCTTACTGTGATGCTAACGCTAGATATAACCAAGAAATATTCAGCCAAATGTTTTTCATATGTTTTTCAAATGTTCTCATTTTCTTTTATTCGTAATGATATATATAGTAATTTAAAACATATGTTTTTGTGTGCCTGGGGTTCCGAGGCTGAACTGTACATTCCTGTGTGTCCTTGGTTCCTAGGCTAGGCAACATCCATGACATGGACCTGGGCCCTCCCCCTCCCATTATGAAGAGCTTCAAGGAGTTCCTGGTGTCACTGGACGACTCAGTGGATGAGACTGACGCCGTCAAGCACTACAACGAGTACAAGATCGACTACCGCCGGCAGCAGATGCAGGACTTCTTTCTGACGCACAAAGATGAAGAGTGGTACGGGACCCAATGCCTTTTACTGCGTATTATATGCTCATAGTGCAGGCCGATAGGTTACTAGTTTTTATAGTATCCTTGTTGTATGTCTCTACATCTGTGATCGGTTTATCCCAGCACTTGATATTGGAGGACATTGTGCCCTCAAAAGAGTGACAAGTTATTAAAAGGTCCTCTCGTTTATCTATGGGCTCTAATGGGCCCAGTGGTCCATGGGCAATTAGTTAGCTTTTCACCTTTTATCTTTATTTCAAATTGGTTATGTGACGTCCCACTGAGCCACCACAATGCTAATATTGAGCTTGAAGTCGTTATAGGAAGGACCTAACATTTGTCCCAACAAATCACATGGAAACATTATTTACATTTGTACACATTACAAACAAGTTTTTTTTGTAACTTGGCAATCATTAAGAAAATAAATACACATTTCCTTGCTTGATTAGTGCTCTGATGTTATCCCTAGATTGAAGTGCTGCATACTTGTGAAAATGCCAAAGATCATGTTTTTACTGTCTTCTGTTCTGTTGTGTCATAACCAATCCTTCCTCCCTCCGCTCGACGTCCACTTCCTCAACGTGGACAAGTGTCGCGCTCTTTTTGTTTTTGTTTTTCGGCGATAAAGAAAAAGTGGAAACACAACCGCGCGGGATTGCGTCGCTTAGTCAGCCAGGGCACGCGCTGCGCACAATGCAGCCGCACTTAGACACACAGTACCAGGGCTCTTAGACAGACAGTGAAGCACAGACGACAACGCACGCATGGAGCTGCCATTTTTATTTTTGGTCCGTTTCATGGTTTTGACCTTTGCTCCCCCCTCACCCCTCTCTCCATTGTCTTTTTACATTCGGATCAGTAAACCAATCCCCCAAAAACAGAGTATGAGTGTGTACAGTCACACCAGGGCCGTGAAGTGGAGCACACTTTCACAGAAGAGACCACTCTTGGTATTTATTTGTTATTAAACTGGGAGACCCGAAGGTAAATTTAGTCCACTCAATGGTTGTTGTTGTTTTTAATTCTTTCTGTCAAAATTCTGACTTTGTAAAATGTTCGAATGATTCTTATGCAATGCATCATGTTAGCCGTCTCTGGTGAGCTACCGAGAGGCTCTCTCATAAAGGCAGTGAGGCAGTATCCATCCTCACTTAAGGACCACCTTAATTTGAATGGATATATAAATCAAATAAACATAATTATTCTTAACACAAGCAGATATAAATATTCCCCAATAAAATACCTAGATTGGCTGAATGATTCTAATCTATGAAAATCAATAGTTCTGTTTCTCCTTTTGATGACATTGGCAGTGTGGGAACAACAAGCAGACATTTAATGTGTACCTCCCATCCATTCCATCCTCCATTCCCCCCTCCCTCATCCACTCCCTACACCCCCCCCCCCCCCCCCTTTCTTTTTGTTTGGTATTTCCCTCCCCCGCCCCCTCCGTCACCTGGCCCCTAGGTTCCGCTCTAAGTACCACCCTGTCGAGATGGAGCGGCTGGCGGTGGAGTCCCGCGGCTCCCTGCAGAACCGCCTCAACGTCTTCCTGTTCCTCATGGAGAACAGCTGGCTGGACAACGTGTCGCTGGACATCGACCGCGCGCAGGCGATCACCAAGGTCCTGGACGCAGGTGTGGTGTGGCCGACAGCCTGAGGAGTTAAACAACAAATACAACTCATAGTGACTCATAGTGACTCATAGTGCCCTGGGACCTTTTAAGATGAACTTGAACACCCGAGGCTTGAATGCTTCCAGCGTAGCTCCTGTTTCGCCGGACAAACGTAACACTTATACTATTAATACTTATTTTTATTGCATAGATTTTTTTTAGATTATTATTGTTTTTTTTTATATATCAGCATAGCAAGTCACATTATTATTATTTTATTATTTTAATTACATTGATGATCGATTGTAACTTATTGTACTATAATTATTTAATTATGCTCTGAACAACCTACAAGCAGAAGCTGGTGGGTATTTTTGCCTTTTATGCGATCGTTTTGATAGTTTTTGGCAATTCTTCCAGATTGATTTGAGTCCACTGACAGATCCCCGTACCCCATCCGTCCCGTCCCTGATGAAGGCCTCGTTCATATACCCTGCGTCTCCCTTCTCTGCCTCCCTGCAGCCGTGATCAAGATGGAGGGAGGCACCGACCACGACCTCCGTATCCTGGACCTGCCCTTTGAGGAGGAGGAGAGGGAGCGGGACCGGGAGCGGGACCGGGAGCGGGACCGGGAGCGGCCGGCCCCCGGTCCGGGGGGGCCAGAGTCCTCCAGGAGGGAAGACCCCAGAGTCGGGGAGGGAGAGCGCAAGCCCCCGTCAGATAAAGACCAGAACAACAGGGTGAGCTTTGGACCTTGGGCTGGTTCTGAAATATGAATCTTGCTCTATTATGGAAGAGGTTAAAACGTGGCAGGCGAATGCAAAGTTGTGGGGTATAGGATGTCAGTTTACACCTCGTAACAAACAACATTTTAGACGTATATTTCCTAATAGTTGTGGGAATTGGATTGGCAGGGGGGGGTTACTTACCACTCTATCTGTAACACGGGGGGGGGGTGGCTGTGCCGCAGGCGGAGAGTAATCCAGCCGGCTCCAAGCAGGGCGGAGCGGCCCGGCCCGGACAGGGCAACGGACTGAAGGCGGAGAAGGGGAAGGAGTCCCCGAGCAAAGAGCTTCCTGAGAACAAGAAGGTCAGTGGGTCCTGCTGCTGGGCTGGGCCTCGTCCCCACCGGCCAATCCGACTCTCGGCGAGTGACGTGCATTCATATCGGCGTTCTCCGCTTTTGTTCAGACGAGGAGAAAGAGGAAGAGGAGCGGCGACAGCGAAGACGAGGCCAGCGCCTCGGACAGCGAGTTCGATTCGGATTCGGACTCAAACTCTGTGTCCTCTGACAAACCCGCCGAGAAGGAAGAGCCGGAAAAGAAGAAGAACAACAACAACAACAAGGAGGAGGAGGGAGAGGAGGGAGAGGAGGGCAAAGGTCAGTGCCGCCAAGTCCCCCCCCCCCCCATGCGATCCCAGTAAGAAGACGGTTATCCCGTTTCACATTAAGCTGACATTCATTTCTCCTGCCAGACGACGCAAAGGAAGTGAAAGTGGAGGAGAAAAAACCAGAGGAGCCCGAGGAAGAGGAGGACAAGGAAGAGAGGGTGAAGGAAGAGAGGGAGGAGAAGAAGAAGCCCAAAGACGACGCGCCCAGGCCGCGGCCGCTCCACAAGACCTGCTCCCTCTTCATGAGGAGCATCGCGCCCACTATCTCCAAGACTGAGATCGTCTCTGTGAGTGATTCTATGAGCTAGGCTCTCGGTTTTATTTTTATGTTAAATGTTTCTTACTCGGTGCCAACTTTCTTTAATTCAATGAGAATTTCCCTTTGGACAATATTCTCATGTAAACAGTATTACAAATAAATGTATTATAATGGCTACATTTGTTATATGTTCTTGGCTATCCTCACAAAATAATGGTTAGACTTTATTTAATAATGGATAAATATAATAATTATAATGTATAATTTTTTTATTAATGACTACTTTTATAGAGACATTTTTCTTACCTTCTCTCAGCTGTGCCGGAGATACCCCGGCTTCTTGCGCATCTGCCTGTCGGACCCCCACCCTGAGCGCAGGTGAGTGGCCAGGTTCCTCCCCCATCATAGGGGTGAGGATGGAGATACTACAGATACTATTTCTGAGCACCCAAGTTTATTGGGATTCTGTAAAAATGCTATCCAATATTACTAAATTTGGCCGAGATTTGATCCTTTGTGTGGTTTGAACGTATGGTTCAACCTTGGGAACGGTTTGTCAGTGTCCGCTATCGTTTTCTATATGGGAGAGTCCAAACAGAATAGTTAAATACAAATCAACCATAGGCAAATACACTCCAGCGCCCTCTGAAGACTGTACTGTGTTGTGTCTTTGTGTCTTGTTGACTTTAAGTGTACCTGATGATACAGGTATTATAAAAGTATCGTGTCCCCACACTCAACCCCACACAAAAGTCTGATTACAGTACAGCAACGTCTAATGAAAAGGAGAGTATTGGACAATTCAAGTCTTAAACCAACTCCAATGTGTCCAGGTTCTTCCGTCGCTGCTGGGCGACCTTTGACCGCAGCGTCAACATCAAGGAGATCTGCTGGAACCTGCAGAACATTCGGGTAAGACGCTCCCGCTGGACTGTTTGAGAGTAGCCTGCTTTATTGATCCCAGTTAGGTCTCACAGGGCTCCCCAGGCCCGTATCAGGTGACACGCCCTCTTAATCCTCCACCAAGCAAGGAAACCGTAAAGACCCCCTTGGGAGCGGGAAGGAAACATGAGCAGGAGCACGAGGGACGGATCTCCTCTTCCAGGCAAAACTAGGAGGGCAATAGGAGCCAAATGGGCAACCGTAAAGTAGTAGCAGGGAAACTTTTATCCAATTACAAAGTGTGCACATTATGTAAGTGTGCCATAACGACCCCCAGCTGAAAGAGAGTGGGTTGGATGCCTACTTGTAGGCATCCTGGAGAAGGATCCTTTAACCCTACCTGCTCCATCATGACCGGTATCTAAATGGCCTCCTGCGATTCCATTTGGATCCAAGCTCTGCTAAAATGACCAAACGGTAATGGTAGAGCTACAGAAAGAGCCACGGTGAGGTCATTTGTAAACGTTGGTTTCTTCATGTCCCCCTTTGGTCTCCTTCCGACTCCCCCCCGGTCCTCGTAGCTGCGGGACTGCGAGCTGGCGCCGGGCGTGAACTGCGACTTGGTGCGGCGCGTCAGGAACATCAACGGCATCACGCAGCACAAGCTGGTCCTCCGCAACGACATCAAGATGGCCGCCAAGCTCATCCAGGCTCTGGACGAGAGGGGGGGGCTGTGGAGCCACAAGGCCGACGAGGAGGGCCAGGCGGGCGAGGTGAGAGGGGGATAAGAGAAGGGCAGCGTGGGGACCACTCTGGAGCTCTGCCCTTCAAGGCCTCATCCACCTCCCTGCGGCGGGGTGGGACACCCAATTTAATTAAACCAACACCTCGTTTACTTACAAGTAATAAGGGCTTGAGACCTATTTCTTACACAGAATGATTTGTCGGAAAGACCTCTAAATATGAACACAATTGATTTAGAATCTATCCTTTTAAATAATTGTGATCTTAATGGCATGTCGAGCTGGACATTTGATATGGCATGCACAGGTCTAACCAAGAATAATGAACATTACCCGAGTGTTAACATTACCAGGTCAACCTTTATGTTTGAATGTGTCTTGGACGGTTGCATGGACTCGTGGCGGACTCAAACTCAAAGCGTTTTTCCGTGTCTGCTCTCTCAAGCTGCCAGCGCAGAACCCCATCATGAAGAACATCACAGACTACCTGATCGAGGAGGTCAGCGCCGAGGAGGAGGAGCTACTGGGCAGCATGAGCGGAGGGGACTCTGACGAGGGCCCCAAGGAGGGCAACCCCACCGAGACCCCCGTGGAGAGGGACGACAAGCTGGCCAAGGTGGGTGGACGATGCCTCCTGTAGGTCTTTAAACTGGCCATGGTGGGAGGACCATGGCTACTATAGAGCTGAATGCTGGCCATGGTGGGAGGACCATGGCTACTATAGAGCTGAATGCTGGCCATGGTGGGAGGACCATGGCTACTATAGAGCTGAATGCTGGCCATGGTGGGAGGACCATGGCTACTATAGAGCTGAATGCTGGCCATGGTGGGAGGACCATGGCTACTATAGAGCTGAATGCTGGCCATGGTGGGAGGGCCATGGCTACTATAGGTCTTTCAGCTGGCCCTGGTGGGTGGGGTGTGCTTTACAAAGGCATTTCAGCTGATGCTGCTTTAACGCAATGCTAACCGTCAGCGTTCCCTCTCCCCTGGCTCCAGGTTCTGGACCGCCTGCTGCTGTACCTGCGCGTGGTCCACTCCATCGACTACTACAACACGTGCGAATACCCCAGCGAGGACCACATGCCAAACCGCTGCGGCATGGTGCACGTGCGCGGACCCATCCCCCCCAACCGCATCACGCACGGAGAAGGTCCGTGTCGCCCCCCCCCCCCGACACTTGTGGAGCTGGTTCCTTTATCCAACTCTCTATTTGGGAATAGAAAACAAATGGGCTTAAAAACAGTTTCTACCCCAGAGCTGTTATTTCTCTAAATAATGCAGAATTATAAATTATTGCATTATCATACCAATCTGACCTTTAAAATTGGCTGACATTTTAAAATATATATATTTGTTGGAGTTCTTTAACATTCTATATATATTTTTTAAAAATAACCCCTTTCTCATTTAGTTTTTGTTTTAAAAAGCAATTATTTTGAGAGCCTCTACCCCAATTTCGTTGCACTTTGTGCAATGACAATAAAGAGATTCTGATTCTATTTAAGCTGGGGTGGGGATAGTGACAGTGTTTGCCTCCCAACCGAAAGGGTTCTGGGTTCAAACCCAGCCCAATATCTACCCCAATGTCTCCAGGCCTAGAAGGCCTGGAGACATTGGGGTAGACATTGGGCTTCCAGGCATCCTAGAGCACGCTTTAAACCCCCTACCAGCTCACTGTTCCAAGTGACACGTCACTTTGGATGAAAGCTAAATGAGTGAATGGACCGTGAAATGGTTTTAAACAAAATGGTTCTGCATCCGTCCATCTCTCAGTGAGCCAGTGGCAGAAGATGGTGGAGGAGAAGCTGGCACCGCTGTTCAACTCCAAGGAGCTGCTGTCGGAGGACGAGGCGTCCAAGATGGGCCGCAAGGACCCCGAGCAGGAGGTGGAGAAGTTTGTGTCGGCCAACACCCAGGAGCTGGGCAAGGACAAGTGGCTGTGTCCACTGAGCGGCAAGAAGTTCAAGGTGTGTGTGTGTGTGTGTGTATGTGTCTGTGGGGCGATGCGGGATACATCGGTGGCACGGGTCACACAGGTCAGCAGCACGCTAAGCAGTTAGGGGCTAGAGGGACGGGGTGGTGAGGCAGCTCGGCTCCCAGAGGAAAGGTACCGGCATAGATCCCCAATATCCGCAGCCTATCCATGTATTTGAACGTCTCTTCGGATAAAATTGTCGTCCAAAATGCTTAAATAGAAATGATCCCGCTTAACAATTATAGCTAATTGTGTGGTTCCTAGTTGATTGAGGACTTTAATGAGTTCATGTGGAACTCATTAAACTACTGTTACAACTACTGTTGTAATGTTAACGTTACTGCACAGGGCCCGGAGTTTGTGCGTAAGCACATCTTGAACAAGCACGGGGACAAGATCGAGGAAGTGAAGAAGGAAGTGACCTTCTTCAACAACTTCCTCATGGATGCCAAGAGACCCTCGCTGCCGGAGCTGAAGCTGCCCCCCCTTCCGGGCCCGGGACAAGGTGAGGAGAGCCCTTTGGCGTCCTGCCTCATGACCAACGCCTGTGGGGATTGGAAACTAACTGGGGGGGATCTTCACTCATTATTTACTCATCCAGTCCATTTAAAATCCTGCTTGAACGCACTGGCATTATGAATTAACGTTGATATACAGGATCCTATTCAAACCACTCTTCCTATGTTTTCTAGACACCGGAGCGTTCAAACATTTTTATGCGTTTGTTGATCTAATATTGATTGTACACTTTGCTCTCATCCCAGTCGCCTTGGCTCGGTCTCTGCTTAAAGGGGGGATATCATGCTTTTTCGACTATTCCCTTTGACTGTTAAATGACGTATGTATACATGTTTTACGTCTGCTAAGCTAGAAAAATCGAATTATGAGCCAGGGTATTCGGGCCCATGAGAACGCCCCTCATTAAGTGCATTAAGCAGCTTGTTTGCTCTCAAAGTATACTTCTGTATTAGTGTGACGTCAGACTTGGCAGTGAGCAGTACTGAAGGGCAGAAGTCCCGCCCTCCGGCTACCGGCAATGTTTACAACTTCTCGGGGGTGTGAAATGCAGACATGCGCACAAAGCGTTCGACCAATCGCAATAGACAGGGCTACTCGGGACGGGGTTCTTAGATCGACATGATACATAACCAAACGTTTTAGGAAGACTGAAATTGGTTTTGCAGAAATAACCAGTGATAGAATAATAAGGTATTTCTAACATACAGGCATGCAACCCTATTCTAGTAGTACCCCCAAAAGCAATTATTAACCCTAAAAAGCCTGATATGGGATCTTTAATGACCTCCAATGTTCTGCAGGTGGGATGGGCCCCAACATGCCGTTTCCCCCCCAGGGGCCCATGGGCTTTGGCCAGCCGCGACCACCTCTCATGGGCTTTGGAGGTAGGCCTGTTATGATGTAAACTGTTCCATATGCCGTGGTGTTAGACCCAGATGAGGAGGTCCACTACCAACATCCTCCCATTGGACAGGTTGACTGATGATGACGATGAACAGACCATTACCCCAGCGGCTCCTTCTAGTGTTCCTTAGGGGATTCATTGATGGCTTTAACTAAATTATTCACGTTGTGGTCTAGTAATTATTTAGGATTTGTGTTAGCATGTGTGTTTGTGTTAATTAAAATGAACAGTAGATGTTAGGTTGCATACTATTATATTTGAATGTTAATTTTAATAGTTTGGGATAGTTATACAGCTGGTGTCCAATCACAGAACAACAGCATTCATCAGCGGTTGGTTCGGTTGTAAAGGCCATCGTACCACAGCCTCTCCCTACCACGTCGCGTTCAGGCTTCAGCAGAGTAGAAATCCCTCTTTCGTACCTATGTGTAATGGAAATTCCCATAAGACATGTTGTTCCCAAGACACCGTGACCCCTTAGTTATTTATTATCTGTAGTAAGTTAGTAACCATTGCACTGTTTATACCGCGCTTATCGCCATTGAGGGGAACTGAGACAGCCGCGGCTGCCTCAGACGCAGCACACCAGGAGCTACCTCCTGAGAAGGCTGACGGGGGTAGCGGCGTTCCTTTCTGCAGCTGTGCCCTCGAGGACGTTTCCCACCGTTCGGGGCCCTCTACAGCCAACCTTTGTATGCTTGTCGTGCTGTTTGGCCTCTCTGCGCAGACACTACTTTGATCTTATTCTATTTTTACTCCATTTTATAATGCACCTGTTCAAAGAACCCCCACCACGCATGGCGCTACCAGAATTCTAACGTTGATCATCTTTGCCCGCTAGGTGTCCCTGCGTACCCACCCAACCAGTACGGTGGGGGGGGAGGTGGAGGGGGTGGGGGTGGGGGTGGTGGTGGTGGTGGCGGGGGTGGAGGAGGAGGAGGAGGCGGGGGCCGGGGTAACTACGACGGCTTCCGGGGGCCCGGTGGATACCCCGGGAAGCACCGTAACAACAGGTAAAAGCCATTGTAAGGATCGCCTCCGCGCTCCACCTCACCCACCGTCCACACAGAGGTCACTCCCAGAAGGAGAGGCGCCGCGTGATGTTCTCAACCCTGGTGTTGTGTCCTCGCTGTCTGGCAGGATGGCCCGGGGCGACCCGCGCAACGTGGTGGAGTACCGGGACCTGGACGCACCCGAAGACCTAGAGTTTTTCTAATCCAATCGATCCCTTTTTCATTAATTTGCCGTTTTGTGTGTTTATTCAGTTCCTCCTTCCACTATTGCCCCGCCCCTCAAAATCATTTGCTTAATTAGGTATGGAAATTATTGTAATCCACTGCTTTAATGTTATTCCTCAAGAAATAAAAACGTATGAACAAAAATGTATTTGTCAAATTATAAGACTTTATTGCCACTGTTCCCATATTTTAAATCACATGTGAATTGTCATATATTCACATTGAAGATATGAATACTGCATTGGAACCACGTAAACAATACAACACAAATAAGGCATCGACAATATGTGCAGAGCTGTAGCATTATTTTAAATATCTAGTTTGTTGCACAGGATTTCTGATGCCTGTTGTCATGAACCGAGAGACCAGACGCCTATGAAGACCTATTTTTACAGGGTAAATCCTTCACTTGATCAGAGCAGGGCTGTCGTTGAAGTAGTCCCATGGTCGAGGCAGCGTGGAGAAAGTCTGTCTGGTTTACCCAATGCGAGTCCTCTAAATGATCTGCAGCTCGTGGCTTTCAGAGAGACCGCAGCTGACCTTATGCTCGTGGAACAGTTTGGAGAGCGACTCCATGTAAAGGTTGTGGTAGTGGTCCACTTCTTCCTCTGTAGGGACCAGAAGCTTCGGCACAGCGATGGGAGCTCCCACTGAAACCAGAGGGATAGAAATGTGGTTGATGGTTCCGGATCTTCAATCAGAGGCAGAACCCCCTGATGTTCCCTGATGGGGCTCAGTTCAAGGCTCATCACCTTGGATGAAAGCATCAACTGAAACTTCAAAATGCATTTCCTGCAGAAAATGTGGCAACTGCTACAGTGCAACGTGAGGTTGAAAATATGTTTTTAGTAAATCCACAAAGTTTTAAGGCTTAAAGAAATGTTAAATGGCTTAAATCGAGTAAAGGGATTTGAACATAGTCGAAATGGAGTTAACAATGTAAACACACCATTTAAGAAAAATTCAATTGGTTGGAAACAAAGTGAAGAGCTCAACAAATAGCTAATGTGATTAAGTTTGAATACATTTGAGATAGCTGAGCTGTTCTGATAATGTGTGTGTGTGAGTGTGCCTGCGTGTTGACCTTATTCCTCCACATCTAGTGGATCGAAATAAGCTTACAAAATTATGAGGCTTATAACTTTGGACTCCTTTGAGTCTCAGCTTTCATTTGGCATATTGTTTGTTTAGATAGCATGATGTTAAAGCTTGTTTTCAAGCATTTAGCTTCTACCGTGAGTACAGATAGATATGTAATATGTAATTCTGACATTGTTCTACTCTGACATCAAAAATGGTTAGCATTTGTGGTAACTGATTCTGAAAAAAGCATACATTTTATCAAAATTCTGTCTGTTTGGGAAGTTATGAAGTCTGAAGTGTCAGAAGGGTTGGATGGTGTGTGTCAATTGACTTGCATTGTAAAAAATTATATTTTAAATGTAGAATATCTTAAAATGTTTAATATATATATAAATATTTGAATTGAAGCGTGAAAATTCCAAGCTAATCTGAACATTTTAAAGATCTTTGTGAAAAATTGTGGAAGGAGTACGAGTCTCGAAGTTTGTAGAGAATATGAAAGAAAGAATAAAACCGAAGAAGAACAATAGTTGGGCGCTTCATGCAGCACTCACCTAATGAATCGGCTAAATGATCCAACAATGAATTGGGTTCTGGTAACGGGTGCTCAACTCACCCACAGACGTGATGGGGGTCCGGTAGGGAAGCAGGCCAAAGCGGTCCCCAAGGAACAGACACGGGGCGAACCCTATCAGCCTTTTGAAGAGGTCCTGTAACCTCCGGCCCACGCTGCCCTCTGAGAAGATCACCTGGCGGAACAACTCGTTCTCCCCAAACGAGTACACAGGCACCAGGTCGGCCCTGAGGGCCAGCAGAGAGGGACTGGTTACACTGGGCGTCTCAGTTATTATGGGGGCTTCAATGTCTCAAGAAAGTCCTTGTGGGGCCCTCAAGAAAGTCCTTGTGGGGCCCTTTTAATCCCAGTTTGAAGCCTATACTAACGACTTGATTTACAGTGCACCTTAAAATAAAATAAACACTTTAAAATGAACTGAACCTCACCCGTGCTCCAGCGCCATCCTGACGAACCCTTTGCGATGCCTCATGACCACCGTGTTGACCCCGGGAGAGGAGGACAGGGACTCTTCAGCGCCACCTATCACTATCGACAGCGCGATGCCTTTACCACTCTTGGAAAGGACATGAGTCAGACTCGCTCTGCTCACTGAAAGCAGGCCTGGTCAGAAAGGAAAAATAACAAAGTTATTTACACGTGTATTGTTGCTATACTATCTTGTCAACCACGCAAGGCAACAGTCAGCTTGTCCGGGGCAGTTAGTGTGTTAGGTTTCTTGCTCAGGGACAAGTGTGGAAGAGAGGGCCTTTTCTGGTACAAATACCTGCACTCATGATGTACTCCCTAAAGAGCGGTATCCGGAAGAGTCCGGCGAGCACGGCCAGGCTGGAGCGCATCCCGGGGAAGGCCTCGGCGAAACCACAGCTCTCGGTGCTGAAACACGTGTAGCCTCCTGCACACATGATGCCGTGCGGGTGGATGCCCAAGATGTAGTTCTTCTTGGGGTCCAGCTCGGCTGTCTTCACCAGCTGAATGACAACACAAAACATGGATTTAAGTCATCATCATATGAACCATTAACATAAGATGCTTGAATATAGACAAATATGGACACATTCACGCAGAACTAAAAGGCCAAAATTAAGATCAAGATCAAAATAATGTCTGTACATTGGAATTCAAGCCCATTGTCAAGTTTCCCCGGAATAGGGATTGCAGGGAAATTGCATTAATTTGTGTATATATTTCTATAATATTATATATTACCAGAGGTGTCAAGTAACAAAGTACAAATACTTCGTTACCTTACTTAAGTAGACATTTTGGGTATCTATACTTTACTGGAGTAATTATTTTTCAGCCTACTTTTTACTTCTACTTCTTAAATTTTCACGCACTTATCTGTACTTTCTACTCCATACTTTTTAAAAATGGCCTTGTTACTCCTATTTAATTTCGGCTTGTTTTTATTCTGCCGGCGTTCAAAGAAATACAAACAAAAAAACCTATCCAGATTATTCGCGCCATCGGATAGAGTGAATTTGATTGGTTGGATGAGAATCGAAACATATACCATTCTGACACCCTATTGGTTTATACGCGATCCATGGCACCTGCGCATGACCAGAGCCCGTACATTCTCTGACATGACATAAATCGCGGCACATTCCAGCTACGAAATAGCAGACGTAGATGAGCGAAATGTCCCAACCAAGCACCATTGAGGAGGTTGGTAGCCAAGAAGACCAGCCAACCCTTCTACGTCACTGGCCGTACCTGGAAGAATTTTTTGAAATGGTTGTATAGTCCTTAGATGGCCTTTAGAAAAAAAAAAATTTGGGGGAAGTGGGGCAGTGTGCTATAGAGGTGTGTTGTGTGTGTGTGTCACTAATTCACGGATGGGATAAATGCAGAGACCAAATTCCTTGTATGTGTGGGCATACTTGGCAAAAAAGCTGTTGTAATCTATAGGCCCCTGTGGCACGGCCTAAGCTTTTGTCCTTAATGGCATTTTTCCCCCCTTGCATTACTTTTACTTAAATACTTTAAGTAGTTTTGAAACCAGTACTTTTATACTTTTACTTAAGTAAAAAGCTTGAGTTGATACTTCAACTTCATTAGAAGTATCTTTAAATGCTAGTATCTATACTTCTACTTGAGTAATGAATGTGAATACTTTTGACACCTCTGTATATTACTGTTCCAACATGTATAATAATCATGTGGTTAGACATTGTTTATGTGAATGTGTCCAATGTGCACTTAAGCAGTCATGTCAACATGTCTTAAAATCAACCTCTAAGTTTAGTCATCCAAGAGCGAAAGATAAAGTCATTGCATCTGCATCAACATCATACCTTGATGGGAAAATAGTCTCGGAGGTGTCCCCATATCCGCCAGTTCCTCACGAACTCTGTTCTTCTGCCCCCTAGTGGTAACATCGTAGTAGTGAACACCTTTTCGATGCACCGTATTCTAAAGCCATTATGTATACATGATTAGAAACATCTTCACAACCTCTTTCAGGAGTATGCCAGTCCTTCACGAGCCACACGAAGTAGAGAGCCGAGAGTGGCCACAGAGAGGTGAACATGAGCGACACCACCAGGGTTAAACAAGTCACTCCTGGATGTTGTTGATGAGGTCATCCATGATAAGGGACAAAAGAGAAGTGGTAAATGAAATTAAAAGATTTAGTGGAGCAAGTTTCTGAAATACATTTTCCTATTAAACATTGTTTATCTTTGCCATAAACCTTTACATTTTCTTTACCAGAAATAGTTTGAGAAACTACACTTGAGCATAACCTAAACATAACCTTAAAAGTGATTACATACTGCTCACCTAGAAGGACGAAGGTGAACTCCCATTGCGCAGCACTGAGCGTCTCCAGAAACAGTTTCCACTGAGTTTTTTCTTGCTTCATGATGGCAACCTGCAGGCCATCCAATGAGCAGTACTCATATTGTTTTTGTTACTCACTTGCATTGTATTACAAGCGAGTTCAATGTAATAGTGCAAAGGGAATGTGAGTTATCTTAACGAAGATAACAGCTTTGATATGACATTGCGCATCACTGAACTGGACTTGGGTAAAGGTCGGAAACAAAGGCTTCAAATAAAGACCATCAAATTAACACATATACTGCATCCCAATACTTCTTCCCTGAAACAGCCTGTGGATCATTCAAGATATTTTTGAAGAAGTATTGGTCTGTGGATATATATAATTGGGAACACCTTAATGTCTAGGACTACTGCATGTACATAGAACAGAATACATAAGGCTAAACATATGCATACAAAATTATGAATTATTAACTAACATAACTTTTCTATGACTGAGCAGTTCATAAGACAAAACAACTTGACATATGTTTTCTTTACCTTAGGGGACGTTTGAGATGATCACGGTGGACAGTAGTTCACAAGTGCAGGCTGAGCACAATGACAGGGTGTGCACTTTGAGCAGATCAAATGAGCTCCTGATAACCGATCCACTCGCCCCTTCTTCAGCATTTACAAATAAATTCCTCATTATGACAAACATATACAAAGTGTTTGTAACTATCACAGGCCTCAACGCAATATGTCCTAGGTTGTACAGCTTACAAAATGTTCAGACCCACAAGGACTCCCTTTTCAGCATTTTTCTTTTTAAAATTCTCTATCAACAAATGGTCTGAGAAAAGGAAATAATAACTTCCTTTGTTCCAAGTGCCCTACCCAGTTGCTTGCTCAAAAACTATGACTGGCATAAATGTGCAAAACTGTAAATGACGATACTTGTTCCTATCAGGATTAAACTGTTAAATATTATAACACGTAGCATAATCATAATCATAATCTTCCGTCGCATATAAGATCTGTATAAGTGATCTAGTGATCCAAGTAATATTATAATCTTAAAAAAAAGAAGGTAATCATCTGGTAGATAGGGTTAAGGTTAAATGACTGTGATAAGTAAACACTGTAAATCTGACAAGGGACAAGTTCTGATACAAATATAAAGCGCGGACTCACTCACAATGTTAAACCCAGACCCGGCAGCGGGCTGGTCCTGCTCTCTTTCCGGGTTCCAGAGTAGGGGGCGTTTCTGTCTCTACAGGCCATGTGCAGACCCAGTCATGTGACACAAGGGTGGAGAAAAACACAAAAATGAGCGTGTAGCAATAACTTTTTTTAGATTACAGTCGAAAAATATTGCATATAAGTCAAAGATAAAATATTTTATATTATATTATATTGTAATATTATAATATACATAGGCTATAGGCCTATATAATATATATATTATATTAAATATATATTTAATTAAATATTTAATAACATTTTAGTAAAGCATTAATGCCCTTCGTAGCTTACAAATAAATAAATAAATAATAAAGTATGGATGGTGTAACAAAAGGGTGTTTGAATGACAGTGCGAGCGTCGTTATCGGCCGTGGTAGCCTGCCATTCCACAAGCAGATGGAATATAACGTTGACATTTACCTGTTATTGTCAACCTGAATGCAGTAGGCTCCAATCCACCTACAATTCTTTGTGTGTGTGTGGGTATGTGTGTGTGTGTGTGTATGCGTGTGTGTGTGTGTGTGTGTGTGTGTGTGTGTGTGTGTGTGTGTGTGTGTGTGTGTGTGTGTGTGTGTGTGTGTGTGAGCGATCTTCACTCATTATTTTCTCATCCAGGCCATTTAAAATCGTGCTTGAACGCACTGGGATTATAGATCAACGTTGATCTCCAGAGGTTGTTATCCAGGATCCTATTTAAACCCCTCTGTTCTGTGTTGTTTAGACACCGGAGCATTCATCCACTTTATGTGTCTGTTGATCCGATATCGATTGTACACTTTTCTCATCCCAGTCCCCCTGGCTCGGTCTCTGCTTAATGACTTCCAATGTTCTCTAGGTGTGATGGGCCCCAACACGCCGTTTCCCCCTCCAGGGGCCACAGGGGTCCATGGGCTTTGGCCAGCCGTGACTGCCTCTCATGGGCTTTGGAGGTAGGCCTGTTATGATGTGAACGGTTCCATATGCCGTGGTGTTAGACCCAGATGAGGAGGTCCACTACCAACATCCTCCCATTGGACAGGTTGACTGAGGATGTCGATGAATAGACGATTACCCCAGCGGCTCCTTCTAGTGTTCTTTAGGGGATTCATTGATGTCTTGACTAATATATTATTTATGCTGTGGTTTATTCATTATTTAGGAATTGTGCTAGTATATAAAAGCAGGGAATTTATTCAAACTAACGGTATATGTTGTGTTGCATACTGAATAGGACAAATCTATTTAATGTCGAATTTAATAGTTTGGGATAGGTTTACCGATGGGGTCCGATCACAGAACGACATTATTCATCAGCGGTTGGTTCAGTTGTTAAGACCGTCATACCACAGCCTCTCCCTACCCCGTCGCCTTGTCTTCGTGAGAGTCGAAATCCCTTGATCAACCCATGGTGCTACCCAGACTTCTAACGTTGATCATCTTGGTTCGCTCCCCAACCAATCTCTTCGGGGGGGGGGGCTGGAGGAGGAGGCGGGGCCGGGGTAACTAACTACGACGGCTTCCGGGGGCCCGGTGGATCACTATTGTTCACCTTGTAGCGACCCAACAACAGGTAAAAGCCATCGTAAGGATCACCTCCGCGCTCCACCTCACCCACCGTCCACACAGAGGTCACTCCCAGGAGGAGAGGCGCCGCGTGATGTTCTCAACCCTGGTGTTGTGTCCTCAGGGGCGATTCTAGGTAGTGTGGGGGCCCTAGGCAGAGGATTGTTGAGGGGGGGGGGGGGGGGGGGGGGGGGGGGGGGGGGGGGGGGGGTGGAGCAATTGTTGACGGGGGGGGGGATTTATTTATTTATTAATTTTTTTTGCTCTAGGGGGCCCCCTAGTAGTGGCCCGGGGCCCCAAACAATTGCGGGGCCCCAGGCAGTTGCCTGCTAATGGGATGCGGCGCCTCTGTGTGTCCTCGCTGTCTGGCAGGATGGCCCGGGGCGACCCGCGCAACGTGGTGGAGTACCGGGACCTGGACGCACCCGAAGACCTAGAGTTTTTCTAATCCAATCGATCCCTTTTTCATTCAGTTGTCGTTTTGTGTGTTTATTCAGTTAAACCTCCCCTCCAAATCATTTCATCAGTAAGACATGGAAATTATTCTAATCCACAGCTTTAAAGTTAAAAATTAAAAGACCATTAACACACTATTTATTTGTCATAAAAGTGTGAATGTGTGTGTGTGTGTGTGTGTGTCTGTGTGTGTGTGTGTGTGTGCGTGTGTGTGTGTGTGTGTGTGTGTGTTTGTCACAAACTATAAGACTTTATTGCAACGGTACCCATATTTTAATTCACATGTGTGAATTGTCATATATTCACATGGAAAATATGCACAGTGCATTGGAAACACGTAAACAATAGCGACCCAAATGGGCAACGACAATTTGTGCAGAGCTGCAGAATAATTAAAAATACATCGTTGATTGCACATATGTTTGCTGATGCCCGTTGTCATGAACCGAGAGACCAGACGCCTATGGAGACCTCTATTTTTACAGGGTAAATCCTGCACTTGATCAGAGCAGGGCTGTCATTGAAGTAGTCCCATGGTCGAGGCAGTGTGGAGAAAGTCTGTCTGGTTTACCCAATGCGAGTCCTCTAAATGATCTGCAGCTCGTGGCTTTCAGAGAGACCGCAGCTGACCTTATGCTCGTGGAACAGTTTGGAG
Source organism: Gadus chalcogrammus (assembly GCF_026213295.1). NCBI lineage: Eukaryota > Metazoa > Chordata > Actinopteri > Gadiformes > Gadidae > Gadus > Gadus chalcogrammus. The sequence continues at coordinate 13,184,489 of NC_079418.1, forward strand.
AGCGACTCCATGTAAAGGTTGTGGTAGTGGTCCACTTCTTCCTCTGTAGGGACCAGAAGCTTCGGCACAGCGATGGGAGCTCCCACTGAAACGAGAGGGATAGAAATGTGGTTGATGGTTCCGGATCTTCAATCAGAGGCAGAACCCCCTGATGTTCCCTGATGGGAAATCCCCTTGGGTGAAAGTGTCCACCTAATGAATCGGCTAAAAGATCCAACAATGAATTGGGTTCTGGTAACGGGTGCTCAACTCACCCACAGACGTGATGGGGGTCCGGTAGGGAAGCAGGCCAAAGCGGTCCCCAAGAAACACACACGGGGCGAACCCTAACAGCCGTTTGAAGAGGTCCTGTAACCTCCGGCCCACGCTGCCCTCTGAGAAGATCACCTGGCGGAACAACTCGTTCTCCCCAAACGAGTACACAGGCACCAGGTCGGCCCTGAGGGCCAGCAGAGAGGGACTGGTTACACTGGGCGTCTCAGTTATTATGGGGGCTTCAATGTCTCAAGAAAGTCCTTGTGGGGCCCTCAAGAAAGTCTTTAATTTCTGTTGGAAGCTGTATAGTAACCACTTGATTTACAGTGCTCCTTTTTAAAACTACTGCAGACCCTAACAATACTAATACGTCAGTAAATTAATTAAGCCAAAAACCTTAAACATTTAAATTAACCTTGTATAAATTCATGTTAACATTAGTGGTTAAAAGGTCACTTCATAAGCTATCAACGCGCGGGGACATTAATTGATGAGTTCCAGGCCCACGGAGCACCAGACCAGGAGGGGTGTGGTGTGTTTGGACCTCACCCGTGCTGCAGCGCCATCCTGACGAACCCTTTGCGACGCCTCATGACCACCGTGTTGACCCCGGGAGAGGAGGTCAGGGCCTCTTCAGCGCCCCCTATCACTATCGACAGCGCGATGCCTTTACCGCTCTTGGAAAGCACATGATTCAGACTCGCTCTGCTCACTGAAAGCAGGCCTGGTCAGAAGAACAAAAGTCATACACACATGTTTCGTTGCTATACCATCAGTGGTGTCTTCGTGAGGTACATGTACTGCATTTATCCAGTGCTTTTCAGCCCTGTGGCAAAAGCGCTTTACCTAAGGTGGTGTCAACCATGCAAGGCAACAGCCAGCTCGTCGAGAGCAGTTAGTGTTGGGGGGTCTTGCTCAGGGACTCAACGTTTAGCTAGCAGAAGCCCGGGATACAACCATCTAACCCTCCCATTTTGGACCTCCTGAGCCACTGTTGCCCCGGGATACACCTTTAAATACTTGGTAGGACCCCCTCTATCATTCACTATTCATTTAGTTGTTTTTGTTGCTCGAATGTTAATCTATAATGCATACCATACCTAGATATTTTGATGTATAAACCTCACCTGCCCAGTGATTGGGTGATTTTCAGGTGTAACTCATAAACGGTTGATGTGGTGATGAATGGGGGATAGCAGTGACTGATGTCCTTTGTGAACTGCTTATGTGCATTTCATCACCACTGACTATGATATGATTAGCTCTCTGAACTGGAGTTTGTGTAAACACACCCTCCGCTACAATGTGGGTAAGTCCCTGAACTCTCTGTCCCTGAAGTCCCTGAACTGAAGTTTAAGTACCACATTTTTCACCAGGCTTGTAGGGTAATTGAGAATCATGTCACAGACAGACGGATAGATATATCTTTACACACACACACACACACACACACACACACACACACACACACACACACACACACACACACACACACACACACACACACACACACACACACACACACACACACACACACACACACATAAATACAGTCATTGTTAAACTACATAACTTCTGTTCAACTGGCTGGCATGATTTTGTGGGGGTCAACCTTTAGCTTAGCAGAAGGCACAGCAGTCAACTCATGTCGTAAGCTTGTTGAAGCGCGTGTGGAAGAGAGCGCGTTTTCTGGTACAATACCTTGACTCATGAGGTACTCCCTAAAGAGCGGTATCTTGAAGAGTCCGGCGAGAGTGGCCAGGCTGGAGCGCATCCCGGGGAAGGCCTCGGCGAAACCACAGCTCTCGGTGTTGAAACACGTGTAGCCTCCTGCAGACATGATGCCGTGCGGGTGGATGCCCAAGATGTAGTTCTTCTTGGGGTCCAGCTCGGCTGTCTTCACCAGCTGAATAACAATACAAAACATGTATTTAAGTCATCATCATATGAACCATTAACATAAGATGCTTCAATACAGACAAATATGGATGCCGAACTAAATGCCCAAAATTAAGATATATACTATTGGAATTCAAGCCCATTGTTAAGTTTTCCCTTGAATAGGGATTCCAGGGAAATTGTATTATTTTTTGTGTTCGCTATATTCTATAATATAATATATTACTGTACCAACATATATAATAATCATGAGATTACAGCCATGGTTACATATGTCAATGTGTCCATTAGCACTTATTGAAGAACACTCCCTGGTTTATGTGTTTACAATAGCAGTTGTGTCACCACGTCTTTAAATCAAGCTCCAAGTGTAGTCATCAAACAGCGAAAGATAAAGTCATTGCATCTGCATCAACATCATACCTTGATGGGAAAATAGTCTCGGAGGTGTCCCCATATCCGCCAGTTCCTCACGAACTCTGTTCTTCTGCCCCCTAGTGGTAACATCGTAGTAGTGAACACCTTTTAGATGCACCGTATTCTAAAGCCATTATGTGTACATGATTAGAAACAGCTTCACAACCTCTTTCCGGTGTATCCCAGTCCTTCACGAGCCACACGAAGTAGAGAGCAGAGAGTGGCCACAGAGAGGTGAACATGAGCGACACCACCAGGGTTAAACAAATCACTCCTGGATGTTGTTGATGAGGTCATCCATGATAAGGGACACAAGAGAAGTGGTACATGAAATTAAAAGATTTAGTGGGGCAAGTTTCTCAAATAGACTTTCCTATTAAACACTGATTTACTTTGTCATAAACTTAAAAAACATTGCCATAAACATTTTAGAGAAACTACAGGTTTGTGTAACTTAAACCTAACCTAAAAAGTGATTTTATATATTGCTTACCTAGAAGGATGAAGGTGAACTCAGATTGTGCAACACTGAATGCCTCCAGAAACAGTTTCCACTGAGTTTTTTCTTGCTTCATGATGGCAACCTGCAGGCCAGCACATAATAGTGTATCATGTTTAAGGTAAGTGGCGCAATTTATCTTAATGAAGATAACAGCTTTGATATGTCATCGTGCATCACTGAACTGGACTTTGGCTTAAACAAGGTCAAGATTAGAGGCTTCAACTAAAGTCTTCATCAAGTTAACACATTTAGCAAATTGTACGCAACTTCTCCTCTGAAACAGCTTGTGGATCATTAGAGATATTTTTGAAGAAGGATTGGTCTGTGGATATATATAATGGAGAACACCTTAAAGTCTAGGAATACTGTATATAGGCCTACCCACAAAACCGAATACATCAGGCTATATATATTAATACTAAATTACGAATTATAAAACAATGACACATTCATAACCTTTCGATGACTGAGCAGTTCATACGACAAAACAACTTGGCATATTTTTTCTTTACCTTAGGAGATGTTGTCACGCTGGACAGTAGTTCACAAGTGCAGGCAGAGCACAATGATGTGTGCACTTTGACCAGATCAAATGAGCTCCTGATAACCGATCCGCTCCTCCTTCTTCGGCAGCAATCATCATTTAAATCATCATGACAAACGTTATGTTTACAAGGTCTCATTTTACGTCATTTTTCAAAGTAATATACAAAAATATCGATCATTTTATAAGTCCTCATCACCAAATGATCAGAGAAAAATGAAGTCATAAACCTGTGTGCCCTTCCGAGTTGCTTCCCTCAAGTAAAATGTGTCAGAAATGTACAATACTGTAAAGTAGGATAGCCTATTGTTCCTTTCACTGTTCAACTGTTACATATTAGGTATAACAGGTAGACATGTAGCCTACTAAATAATCTAATTTGGTTTTATAAAATCTGTATAAGTGATCTAAAGTAATAGGCTATCCATTATTATAAAAAAAAGTTACAAAAAAAAGCATTCATCTGGTAGATTAGGTCGTGGTTAGATGATAGATCACAGTAGCCTACATCTGACAAGGAACAAGTTGTAATGCAAATTAAAAGCGCGGAATCACTAACCATGTTCTCCATGTGCCGGTGAACCCAGACCCGGCAGCGGGCTGGTCCTGCTCTCTGTTCGGTGAACCCAGACTCGGCAGCGGGCTGGTCCTGCTCTCTATCCGGTGAACCCAGACCCAGTAGCGGGCTGGTCCTGCTCTCAGTCCGGTGAACCCAGACCCGGCAGCGGGCTGGTCCTGCTCTCTTTCCGGGTTCCAGAGTAGGGGGCGTTTCTGTCTCCCACAGGCCATGTGCAGACCCAGTCATGTGACACAAGGGGGGAGAAAAATACACAGAAATGAGCGTGTAGCAATAACATTTTAGATTACAGGCTTCAAAACATTGCATTATAATTCTCAGATAAAAATAAAATATATTTATTGAATTAAGCTTTGTCTCCCATCGACTTGTTTTGCATTTCCATCCGTGCCAAGGAGGTTCTACATAGAATACATCTAGCCAGTACAAAAACACGTACATTTCAACGCTGTAGGTAGGCCTACTATTTTCCTTATCAGTGTCCACAAAAACACAAAAACCACATGATATTAAAGAGCATCGAGCAGTGCTGCTGTGACGTTTCGACGTGGTTTCATGTCGCTGCAGCGTCGAGCTGCTCTCCTCCTCTCCTCAACATGACAGCGTCCCGTCCTCTGGGCTTCTGCATGGTCTCTCCTCCTCGGGAAACTACACTATGAATATTTATATGAATGCAAATGCGAGGAGTGCTTCTGATTGGACATGTATAGCAATTTGTAGCGTGGCGCATACATCTCTGCTGGTTTGATTCAAGCCTAACCCCCGTGTTGATGGTTTTTTTTCCCTCCAGGGTTGAAGCCAAACGACGCGTCGTTATTTCCATCTAAACAAGAATGACGTTCACCTGAGCCTGGGTCTGTGTGGACGGGAACACTTTGTAACGTCGCAGCCAAGTGCACCATGGCTTCCGATAACATCTCGCACCGGCGGGCACACGGTTAGACTTCGTTTAACCACAGGACATGGAAGGGCTTTTATTCAACCAAGAAGCGCCAATCTGATGATTTTTGCCACATGGCACCGATTCGATGATCTCGTTTCACTTGACACGCATAGGAAAAAGGGATATTTCCTCCTGGTTTTCTCAACCCGGAGACAGCTGTGTCACCGACAGAGGCGCCCGGCGTGGTTTTGTTGTTGTCTGATTTTACCAGCAGGTGCGACTGGATCTCAGCGGAGTCTGCCTCTGCGCCAGCTGTAGGCTGCCCATCTACCGAGGTAGGCATCCCTCAAACCGCACTATTGAGCTGCAAAAAAACATCTTCAGTTATAAACTGTCGTGTGTAAAATATTTTTTTATGGACGGGGTGTGACAAGAAAAGCGTGTTTTGAATTGCAGTGCGTGTGTGTGAGTCGTTATAGGCCGTAGTAGCCTGCTGCCACAAGCAGATGGAACATAACGTTGACATTAACGTGTTATTGTCCACCAAAATGCAATAGGCTCCGATCCACCTACAATTGTGTTTGTGTGTGTGTGTGTGTGTGTGTGTGTGTGTGTGTGTGTGTGTGTGTGTGTGTGTGTGTGTGTGTGTGTGTGTGTGTGTGTGTGTGTGTGTGTGTGTAGATGTGCGTTTATTAATATCGTATCTGCTTAAAAACCATGATTGGGAAGATATGTGGGCCATAGCCTACATCCAATGCCGAAGTTTGGTCGTGACAAGCCCTTATACATATTTCACTAACAACAAGCCCACATCCGTCAACTGGCATGTGATAAAATAGCATGCACGGAATATCCTATTATATCCAATGGTCAATAGCAAGTCACTACATCCTCAGCGATGGATACCTGCGTGTTGCACCGTTATAGTTCTTAGCCTCGAACACATCATTGGACAATATTTAATGCTTGAGTTTGTCATTAATACGAAGATGTGTAACCGCATTCGTGTGTGTTTTTGTGTGTGTGTGTGTGTGTGTGTGTGTGTGTGTGTGTGTGTGTGTGTGTGTGTGTGTGTGTGTGTGTGTGTGTGTGTGTGTGTGAGAGAGAGAGAGAGAGAGAGAGAGAGAGAGAGAGAGAGAGAGAGAGAGAGAGAGAGAGAGAGAGAGAGAGAGAGAGAGAGAGAGAGAGAGAGAGAGAGAGAGAGAGAGAGAGAGAGAGAGAGAGAGAGAGAGAGAGAGAGAGAGAGAGAGACTTAGGGTGTATGTGTGTGTTTGGCTGCTTCTGCTGACGAGCAAAGCAAACAATCATTGATATATAAATAGAAAAAAGAGAGAAACCATGAAAATGCCAGACAACTGTCAATATGTGATGTGAAATGATGGGTTTAATGCGTTACGATGCGCGGTTGTAAATAAAGCACGTTACGCTGTGTTTTACGGGCGTGCCATTCACTCCACCACGGGTCTCTAGTACCCAGACTGATACCCCCCGCCATACCCCCTCACCCCCCTCATCCCCCGCAGCTGCTTCGATCGGTGCGCATAAACACCGATATCGCTCAAAATGCTTTTATAATCAACGCTGATTTAGGAGCGCTGCTCCCCTTGGTAGTTTTTTTGTCGGCTGCATTTATCTCACATAGGCTACTATATATATATATTGGGGAAGCTTAAAAGCGGCATTTCCAGAATTACAAATTGAATACTACTACGTGTTGAGACAAGAGCGCCACGCGTTTTGGTAATTACTATAGAACCATTAACAAGGTCGCGCCCGCCCGTTTATTCCTGCTGAGAACGGAAACAACCAGTGCTGTTTTAACTAGGGAAGAGCAACAGAGGGACTACAACTGCTTTCAAGTACTGCGATTAATAAACCATCATACTCACACTTAGTTAGTGCATTTCGGTGGGTTGAGGTTAGGACATGTGCCATGGAGGTCTGGTTTAAGAAGACACTTCTAAACCTGTAGATTTATTTGCAGAGGCACTGGCACCACCGCACATTAGTACAACACTAAATACTACCCATTTACACATGGGTCATCATAATGAACCAGCAAAACCAACTTATAGCTTGGAAAGCAAAGTCAAATTTAGTTTGCAACCCACACAACAAAATGTATAAGTCAGTACAGCAAAGGCCTACCAAGTAGTAAGCTATTGGAACTACATTATCTTTGTACAACTATGTCGAATATGTGATTTATTATGTTGGTTCCATATATTCCACAAATGTGATTTTAAAACAGTTGTAATTTGTTTTAGTATGTTCAACAGTCTTTTATTAATTCAAGGGTACAGGTATATTTGTATCTTCTAAAACTACTTACCTTCAGGTGTTGCTCACAGGAAGTCAGGCTATTCATCATATTATGATCAGAATACAAATAGCAGACTAAATCCTCTTGATGGTTGCAGGATAATAAATCAATAGCCGATCCAATTAAAGATCCATTGGAATGGAAACGGACTTGTTTTTCTCATCTTGTTTGAACTCATACCACAGACCTACTTATTCAGCATTATAAGCAGACAATGTTTAAATCCACCCTTGTTAGTGTCTACTTCCGATTGCTTTTGGATTCCATGTGTAAACCGTATAACTTCCTTTCACAACAATGATTCGAACAGCCTCTCAAACATTAACATGACACCTCTCAAAACATGTAACTTCATATAGCATCCTGCAACAAGTGAACACACAGCCATGGCTCACCTGAATCGGCATTCCTGTCCATGTTCCATCCCTCCAGTGTGTTGGATGTGGCTAAATGAGCTGTTTCAACTGTTATAGCGTATTCATCTTCAGCTGAAAGTGAGAGTGGGCCAGTCCGAAGGCCAGAGTCTTCCACCCTGTAACTTTCAATTCTGCAAAGGTCATCTTTTAAGTCTATGTTCAAAACCTACAGTATATGTACAGTATCTTGTACGTCATGTAAATGGTGAGGGGCGACGGGCTGTTTTTCTTGGCGGGGTGTATGTATGGGATGTATTGTGGTGCAGGCTGAAGCAGACCTCTGACAGTCATCAGCTGCTCGCTGTGGTTGTGTGTGTTGCTGTTAGGGGGGGGTGCCCTTAGGACTCAGCTCTTCATTTATGGTAATGTCACTTCAGGATTGTTTTTTTCTCCAGCATTTGTTGTGTATTCCCCAAACTGCCTGACGTGGTGAGTAAAATCATGTTCTTTGTTTCTTCTGAATCATTTACAGCTAACCACTCTCAGTAGTAAATAATCGTGGGCAATGGCATGTGTTTGTGCGTGTGTGTTTGTGTGTGTGTGTGTGTGTGTGTGTGTGTGTTGAGCGGGATATCCCATGGTGGTTCATCTCCCTTTTAAACAACGATTCAAAGTTATTGGCATGACTGTCCCCTAGGAACAACATGCTAAATGTGTAATGACTGCCATCTCTGGAAGACAAACACAAGATAGAGACATTTGATATATTGTAATAATAGCATGCACAATTACACACATTTACAGTTGTCCTCAACGTCAGTTTTTTGATATTGGCAGTGGCCATCTTGGAGGGGTCGAAGTGTCTAAGGTGTAGAGAAGCCAAGCGAGACGAGATCTGAACTCATGTATTAACAACAGGGCATTTTGTTGCCAGGTTTGCGAGCTGCCAGAGAGGAGCATGAAACTTTTAAGATGCACATTCAGATACGCGTCAATGGAACTATGCGCTTTTATCCTTAATTTAAAATGACTTTGAATTATGCATAAATTTGTCTCTAGTCATGATCCATGCGTAATCCATACATAACTTAGATTAGTTGGAAGGAGCCGGTTGTTCATTTGGTAAAATGTATTGGAGATGTTCCCGTAGAAACATGTGAGACTCTGTTCTGTAGAATACTGTTGAACACACCTGTGGAACTAATCATCAAGGGAAAGATGTGCTCAGTTCATCTCCCCGGTAGCAATGCTTACACCTCTCTCCTCATATTCATGCCACAGACCCCCCTGTGGTGACTTGCGATCACTGCAGGTTGTTTGCAGCCTTTTTAAAAATGGCTGACTCTTCCTTATTTACAAAAAATAAAATGTGAATAAAATGTGTTGGGTTTTGCATTCATTAATCCAACCTGTTCATGTTTCATGATCAACTGATCAAGAACGTATCGATTATTATTATTTATTTTTTTCTGTGTGGGTGGGAATACTCCACTCAGTCCACACACTTTGAAAGAGGAACGAGAATCAAAATACCCATTGATTGATTATAGATTAACCTTTTTTTCGGTCAGTTGAACTGATGAATACTTAATACGAAAAAAGTAAGTAGAAGGAAGAAAAAAAGCTCTTCACATGAGGCATGACTTGCAAATGAGAAGTAAATGTATGAAGTGGTGAAGGTGAAAGCAGGGGGCTGTTTGCATATATGCAAATGTGCGTCTGTGTGCAAAATGTGCAGTGACTGGTTGGATGCTCTGCCAATTTAAATAATGTCAGCTGGTGGCGAGTGGATTGTCCTGTGGATATTCCACCTCTTATATAGCATTCTTATTTCCTTATTTGTTTTATGCTCAGATTCTTTACCCTGTTTTTTTACATCTGCATTTTCTCTCAGGGATAAACAAAGTGTCGTCTTATCTTATTTTAAAGGGTAAATAGACGTAAAAATGAATACCCAGCGTAACAATAGAGTTTCCTTTAAAGCTGTCTCTATAGGCTTCGGTATCGTGTTTCCCCAAGAGGACTGTCATCCGGAAAAACATTTCCAACCCCCATTTTAACCAAATAAATCAAAACACATGAAATACAAACCCTTTGGCCTCATGTGTACCACACAGACTCTTATGTCACAGCTCAAACCCACCCTTCGACCACAACGTAAACATGTCTCTCCCGTTGTGCGGCCATCTTGATTTAATAGCGGCCTGAAGAAGGTGTGAGAGAGGGCTGTGAGACGGAGGAGCGTCGCGTGGGGAGAAGCTGTCCGCCCGAGACGTGAGATACCATATTTATGGCCTGCTGGCAGACGGCTGCGCAGAGATACACACATGATGGATGTATATACACACTGGATGGATTTTATATTATACGCACAATCTGTCTTAAATGGCACTCCAGCGCTGGATGCGTCCATTTGGTAGCCTGAGGGACAGCATGTACTAAGGGTGTGTGTTTGTGTGTGTGTGTGTGTGTGTGTGTGTGTGTGTGTGTGTGTGTGTGTGTGTGTGTGTGTGTGTGTGTGTGTGTGTGTGTGTGTGTGTGTGTGTGTGTGTGTGTGTGTGTGTGTGTGTGTCTGTGTGTGTGTGCGTGTGTTTTTGTGTGTGTGCGTGTGTGTGTGTGTGTGCGTTTGTGTGTGTGTTTGTGTGTGTGTGCGTGTGTGTGTGTGCGTGTGTGTGTAGTCGTGTTTTCGGAGTGAACTAGAGAGACTGGGGCGAGTTGCGATGGGCAACTCACATCCTAGATAATAAGTTTGAAGATCTTGTTGCGGTGGCCATGTTGGCTCCTTGTCAGAAGGTAACACCCCCCCCATCCCCCTCGCTATAGAGGGGGGAGCCCCCCATCTACTGCTTACCCTAGCCCCTCCCACCACCACACAGTCTTTTCTTTTTCCAATGTAAATCTTGAAACCTGAATTGATCCTCTCCAAGTTGTGATTGACACCTTAAAAAAACGGTCAAGTCAAGACGAAGGCTTGTGATCTCCACGGTAACGGGAAGCTTGTCGCCTGGCTTCTTCGCCGCTCCCTGACGCCACGCCTCGGCCGCTGATGATGATGATGATGATGATGATGATGATGATGATGATGATGATGATGTTGCTGCTGCTGCCGCACACTCTCAGCAACCAGGTGCCCTAGTTCTAGATTTATCATTTGATATAGCTCTCTCTCTGCTAGTCACTCTCTTAGCTAGTCTCTCTCTGTCCCTCTGCTAGTCTCTCTCTCTGCTCTCCTTCTCTCTTCTAGACTCTCTGCTAGTTTCTTTCTCTGTTATCTCTCTCTTTGCTAGTCTCTCCCTGTCTCTCTGCTAGTCTCTCTCTCTCTTGCTGTCTCCCTCCCTCTCTACTTATCTCTCCCTTTCCATCTCCCTGCTAGTATGTCTGTCTTGCTCTCTCTCTCTCTCTCTCTCTCTCTCTCTCTCTCTCTCTCTCTCTCTCTCTCTCTCTCTCTCTCTCTCTCTCTCTCTGTCTCTCTCACTCTGTCTGGCTCTCTCGCCCCTTGCTGGGCAGTAGCCGAGCCCCCAGTAGTGGCTGGCTCCGCGCTGCGGGGCTGACCGTTCAGACAGTCGGTCCGCTCCTATAGACCTTGAGTGGTTCTTTATAAATCCTCCTCCGCCACCATCTCACATTCTCTTACATGTTGGCTCGAGATCAATTGTGTGTGTGTGTGTGTGTGTGTGTGTGTCGTGTCGGTGTCGGTGTGTGTAAGCACGCTTGTGTGCCGGCGTTTTTGTGCGCATGTGTGTACACTTGCGTTGCCGTGACGGTGTGTAAGAGACAGAGAATAGAGAGAGCTAGGGAGGGAGAGGGGGAGAGAGAGGGAGCGAGAGAGGCGCTGGGAAACAGAAGAAGAAGAAGACGGAGAGAGGGATAGAGAGAATGAGAGACGCAGGGACAGGCTGCATGTGTGTGCATGTGCATGTGTAAGCTGGTAAGTGTTCATGTATGCTAAGTGCACTGGGTCACCTTGGTTACTGCAGTTGCAGCGAGTCGCGATGCTGATGCCAAGGGCAGGTTGGTGAGGGAGAGAAGGAGGAGGAGAGGAGGAGGAGGAGGAGGAGCAGAGGAGGAGGGAGGAACCGGCAGGGAGAGGTCAGTGAGTGCGTTCCTGTTTTGACTGTGCCAGAGCAACATAGACAGAAAAAAAACGCATTTCGCCCCCGCCCACACATACACAAGCTCTCACAAACACACACACACACACACACACACACACACACACACACACACACACACACACACACACACACACACACACACACACACACACACACACACACACAAGCTCTCACACACAAGCTCTCACACACCACACGGCTGGCGATTGTGTATGTTCTCCTGCCGACGGCGGCGTGACACGAGCGCGTATCGATGTCATATTTTACACATTATTCAAATTGTTGCCATCGTGTATCGATGTCCTCAATACATATTTTACACATTATTCAAATTGTTGTCATTCTTGCAACACACACACACATTCTGGACGGCGTGCAGCAGGCAGCCGCTACATGCACGTTTCTAGTCGTCCACGGGGGGGGGGGGGGGGGGGGGGGCGGGTTGTGAAGCATATTTGAGGGATATTTTTGGTTCCAGTTCATGCAAAATTGATGGGTCACTGAGTTCGCAGCGCTCCCAGTGAAGGAGAGCCAAAGTATGTTCCTGCGTATTCATCACCGGTGTCTTTGCACGTGTGTGTGTGTGTGTGTGTGTGTGTGTGTGTGTGTGTGTGTGTGTGTGTGTGTGTGTGTGTGTGTGTGTGTGTGTGTGTGTGTGTGTGTGTGAGCTTCGCCGTCCCATCTACAGAAATGCGTCCAACCTGGGAGTGTGTGTTGGCGGCTATTCGACTCTACACATCTTTTGTCATTTTATCACCCTTCTCTGAACGTCTGTCGATGAGAAAAAACCCGGAAACTCCCGCCTGGTCCGACCCACCGACCGACTGCGCTTAGTTTTTTTAGTCCTTTTTGCGAGACGTTTCAGAACCAACGCATAACCAGCAGTGTGTTATCCCACTGTGTCAGATGCTAATTCACTAATAGGCTGAATGGATTTGTTTTTGCTGTAAACACAATGAATCAACCAATCAATCCCCTGCCCGAAGAGACTTTCCTCCACACTGAATATGACTCATCCCAGTCCGGAGAGAAGCCATTTATTTAGGCTGGTTGACTTATTGGGCAACAATTAAGATTAAAGTGGCTTTTTGTGCTTCTGGGATCCATGAAGACCGATGAAGTTCTCTCTCTTTCTCCTCTCCGCTTCCAGCCCCCGTAGTTACCCCCGCCCCTTCCCGCCTCCATCACCATGCCGATCACACACGCCGTGCTATGTGTGCAGTATGCAGTGTACATTAGCGGGCCAATTTAGCATCAGACACCGAGCGGTTGAGGCAGCTCCACCGCCATGTTCACCCAGAGGTGAAATTGCCTTCTGCTGATCACATGGGTGGAATTATTCCCAATGAAAATAAATAAATAAAGGGACTTGTCTGTCAATGCATTTCATTTAAATGGATAGAATGTCTCTAGCATGCTAGCAGCCAACCCCCCATACCCCACCCAGCACCACTTAATGAAACATTGGCTTGTGAATGAAAGCGTCTATGCACGCACCTGGTGGCTGCTGCTGCCGGTTTAAAGCATGCTAGGCTAATGTAGCGTGGCGCCTCGACGAGGCAGCTCAATCTAGCCGTGTCACATTGCCCTTAAAAGCAGAAAATGGAGCCGCGCAGTTCTGTGCGTGAGGCATTAGTCAGGTTGGAACGAGGTCTCTGCAGCCTCACATTTGATCTGGATAAGCTCCTTTTGTTGGGTTTAGTTTTTTTGCTCGCAGGAGGGGCGACTGACAGATATGTGGTGCTCAGCTAGGTCCTGGGTGCAGACAGGGGCCACAGCGGGGCCACCGGAGTTACCTCCAGGCGCCCGCATGTGGAGTGAGTGGACGGCCATTCTGGATGGTGGCTCCCCATGGGGGAGGAGGGGGGAGGGAGGGGGGGAGGAGGGGGAGGAGGCGAATCCCTTGCAGGTCCTCTTCACACGCGGTTTGTTCACAAGTGTCTCAAGACAATTAGACAGCTGCAGCAGATTTATATCTTCTGATCAATATAGCTCTCTGTATTGACACTGACAATCAGCAAAGATCTGGTTTGTTTTAGTTTTTCTTGAGTCACTGGTCATTAACTCCCATCGTACCGTTGAGCTAATGAATGGACTCTGCTGCATTGTTGATTGGCTTTTTTTATTTTTTTTAAGCTGTTTATTTGTTGTTCTTCACCAATCACTGGACATTTTGGCACACTAGATGTCAATTTGAATGATTTCAATTAAATGATGATGTTTAAATGAGACATTTTGAACATCACACATGACCTTTTTTTGTATGTATCTAGTGATTTTTTAAAACATTGCTTTGATCCGTGAGGGCTGGCTTGAGATAACATTAGTATTTCATTGTCTAGCATTGAAGTGTATTGGTAATTAGCAATTATTTCTATTTCCATGCTCTTGTTTTGTTGTTTCTGGCCTTTTGTGCTATTTTCTATTTAATCTTAAAACAAACACATCAAGGACCTTAGCATCTTAAGTGTGTCACATTGTGATTTGATGATGGCACCAAATCGTAAATCCAATTAAGATTTGAACGCGACACGCGAGATCAGAGAGTATTTACCTCTTCACAGACCCAGCATCTTGCTTTGTGCATATTCAGTGGCCAGGCGGAGATCCACAGCTGACAGTGTTGCTAGGAGACCACACACAGTGACTATAGTGTGTGCAAGGCTTGATTTCATATCCCTCCCCCATCTTCCTCTGTCTGGCTGCTGTTCAAACGATTTCCTGTCCCTTTCTCCCCCTCGCCTGCGACCACTTCCTTACTCCTTACACCTTTATGAATACCTCCCCTCGGTCTTGATGTCCCCCTGCCTTATATGTTTGGAGGGTCTCGGGCCGTGTTTGTCCCTCCCCCCCACTCCGATGTGTTTGTTGGCTTCTCACATCATGGACCCCCTCCTCCTCTTGTTTCCACCCCCTCCCTCTGTTTCTCCCGCTCCGCATCCAGGTGTCTACGGGTGTCGTCCATTGTTTCTCCTCCCCTCTCTGCCCCATCGCTCCTCTTCCCCGCCTCTCCTTCTCTCCACCCCTGGTGGAGCAGCGGAGACCTGTCCCTAGCAGCTTCCTCTTGGTGGCTGTGGACGTTGGTTGGCAGTACGGGCCTCATACAGCCAGTCACATAAAACAAGAGACAGAGAGACTAGCAGGGACACAGAGACAGTCACTCAAACAAGCAGCAGGCAATCTGTGGGGGCTGAATTAGCCTTGTGTACATTTCAAATGAATAATATATATTGCAACAATATATTTACGTATGTACATATGCAGTACATTTATTATGTATAGTTAGAATGATTAACATTGTGGTGTGGTGACACTCTCTATAATATGCAGGATTTCTTTGGGAAGATATCTCCGAGAAGCGATTCCTCGTCGTCTGGGATAAGATGAGACATTAACTTGTCAGGGCTTCTACTTCCTACACACATCGTGTTGTCATTCCGAATGTTTGAATCAGACTTTTTAAATGGATGAGGACCAATTATCTTGTATAACTTCTAGACATCGTAGTCTTCAAATGACGGGAAGATAAGAGGTTTGAGTGAGGATCAGATTCCTTAAACAAGAGGCGCTCTGCATCTGTGCGCCCTTCTTACCCCAGAGGAACTCAGTATTAATCTCACTACTTATGGTCGTGTTTGTTAAAATGATATCTAGAAAGCAAAAATAAACACATTGACCATCAACGACTAATGTATAAAAGGAGAATCTAGTCTTTAGTGTGTTTGACTCCAACCTGAAAGGTTGTAGGTTCGATTCCCTGTGTCTGCAGTTTACCTGGCGGGCATTGTCTAACCAACCCCTGCCTATACGCATACAAAAAACACTCCTAAGCTGGTTTGGACCAAAGCATCTACCTAACGGCTAAATGGGAAAATAGCTAAGCTGTACTTCACCAGTGGAGGTTAAGCATGGCAGTTATTGTCGCTCCTGACAGGCAGGTGAAGCAGCAGGAACACACACACACACACACACAAACACACACACACACACACACACACACACACACACACACACACACACACACACACACACACACACACACACACACACACACACACACACACACACACACACACACACACACACACACACACACACAGCAGGGTCGAGGCAGGAAGGGGTGGCGAGCAACAGCCATGCTTTGCATTTCAACACTGCATTGAACCCACAGACATGTGACCGGCGGCCACAGGCGGTCACATGGGCAGGATACGGAGAGACGATTCACAGGACACCCTGCCCTTTTAACATTTGTGCACCTGAAAATAGTGATTATAGTGTTTTTTTTGTGCATATTGGAATCCTTCCAATTTGCATTTTTATAATGATGAGGTAATTTATACATAGCCTGTAGTTCCATCGCATTCAAATCGACACGGTGGATTTGCATGTATGTGTGTTTGTGCGTGTGTGATTTGAATATATGCATGTTTGTGTGTGTGTGTGTGTGTGTGTGTGTGTTCTGTTTTGTAAATATATGTTTGTATGTGTATGCGTTAAACTAGTGTAATTGTGTGTGCAAGCGCATGTGTGTTTTCATGTTTGGTTATATCCGATTGTTCTGTTGGGTAAAGGTATGTTTTTATGTGTGTGTGTGTTAAAGTGTAATTGTGTATGGAATGGACGTGTGTGTTTTCATGTTTGTTTACGTCAGTGTGTGTGTATGCTTATTTGTTTGCTCATTTGCATGGATGGCTCTCCGGTCTGCAGATCTATGTATGTGCGCCATGACTCCATCTGCTTCCTGCCTTAATGAGGGCAGGCCAATCATCTCTGACCCCTATACCGTGCGTCCCCGAAACCGCTCACTTATCGCACTAAATCGCCGTCTACAGTTGAACCATATAAATCTCATATGTACCCCATTATGAACGCATGTGTAGACCTTAGAGTAGGCCCAGGAACGGCAGCTAAGAGACTGTGTGTTTTTCAGCCTGGATTTTTCCTATGTCTCCGATATGGCTATATGGATATTCTGCGTGCGTCTATACAGTGTGTGTGTGTGTGTGTGTGTGTGTGTGTGTGTGTGTGTGTGTGTGTCTGTGTCTGTGTGTGTGTGTGTGTGTGTGTGTGTGTGTGTGTGTGTGTGTGTGTGTGTGTGTGTGTGTGTGTCTGTGTGTGTGTGTGTGTGTGTGTGTGTGTGCGCGTGACGTGTGTGTGTGCTTATAAACGGAGAGTTTTGCGGGGGCTGGTTCTAAACGTATATAGCGCTTCTCTGCTAATTTCAATATAACAGGCTGTCGGAAGGTGCGACGTGCAGCCTGTGTTCCGGGCCCTCTACTTGGCTAATTGCATACTAACCCACAGTGCCATGTAATGCGGCAATTGCAGGGGTGCCTGCGCACGCTGCCAGCTTCTCAAAGCGTGTGCTAACACACCAAAAGCCAAACCTTAGCTCGCACCCCTCCCTCAGATAATTAACATTGAGCTAGCGCGCGTGGCGGCGGTGGCAGCGGGGCGGCGGTGGCGTCGGCGGCGGTGGCAGCGGGGTGGCGGTGGCGGTGGCGGTGGCGGCGGCAGCGGCGGTCTGGGGCTGTGCGCGGGGGCACGGGGAGTGCGCGGGGGCACGGGGAGTGCGCGGGGGCACGGGGAGTGCGGCCGGCCGCGGTGACCCGCCGGGCCGCCACGCTGAGCCCTCTCAACAGACAGCCTCTCGCCCTCACACCTGCTACACGCTGTGGCGCCCGGCCGACGGGGGGCGGGGCTACAGCGGGAGAAGCCGGGTGGGCTCGGCTGGGTGGCTCTGTACTGTACTGCCGCTCTGGCTCTGGTCCCTGTAGCTGTACTGTGTGTGTGTGTGCCTGTGCCTGTGCGTGTGTGTGCGTGCGTGCGTGTGTGTGTGTGTGTGTGAGCAGCTCTAGGACTATGTAGCTGTGCTGTGGGAGGCTGTAGGACTCGGTCTCTGTACTGTGTCTGAGCAGCTCTTGGCCTGAATGCAGATGGAAACAGTAAGGTTCACGGGCAGTGCAGCTCCTAGCCTACAGCCATGGTTTTGTGCTGAACCACATTACTGGAGCTCTGCTTGATAGTAGAGCTGAGGGGTGGAATAATACCGCTTCCCTTAAACTGGCTTTCATTCCTTCTGTTTGAAGACTTTAGTAGATCTTTGTTTACAGCACACCAGACCCCGATGTGTGTGTGTGTGTATGCCCACAGAGCGTGCACCCTGTCCCGCCCACCGCCCACGGGGCGGGCGGCGGTGTCCTGGTAAGCGCTGTTAATTGTAAGTGCTTGATCCAGTGTGATCCCGTCGGAGGGAGAGAAAAAAAAAAACTCATCGCAAACTAAAACAAACATCGGTAGCACCCGGACACACTAATCCCGCCCCGGCGCAAACGCAATAGCCTCAATCTCTCCACCGCTATTCAACCATTTATGATGGAAAACTACTGGCATTCTGCTGCTGCTGCCCACAGCTGTGTGCTTTCTTAGCCAATTATGTAGCGGGCCGATGTAAAAAAAAGGGAAAAAAAACACTGACTCGGAAATATCTGCCCCACAACAAGGATGACTTCTCACGCGGGTGAGCGTGCGTTGCGCTCCACATATGACAGTGCGCATAACTGTCATCGTCCCGCAGACAGGCGCAGCGCGGGCAGCCCCCTGAAGGCCCCCCTGCTCAGCCACAGATCCAGCTGTACCATCCCCATCATCCCCGAGTGGATGAATTAAAACATAAACAGTTCCCGAGTCACAGCGCTCTGACGTCACAGCGACACACCAACGCACAGCGACGCACCAACGCGCCGCTGTGACGTCAGAGCGCGTCAACGCGTCGCTGTGACGGCCCGCGGGCCGGCCATCACGCGCTGCAGGGTGACATCACGGGGCCGATGACGTCATGAGCCTGGATCTAGATCTGCCGCCTCTTTCAGAAGACGTAGAAGATTCTTAATGAGATCCGGCCACCGACGACCTAACACGTGTTTCTCATGTCGGTTGAAAGAGATCGGTCAACTTCGGGTTGCCAGTGGTTTGACTGGTAACCGGAAGGTCGCTAGTTTGATCCCCGGCTCCTCCAGCCGAGTGTCGAGGTGTCCCTGAGCAAGGCACCCCACCCTGACTGCTCCTTTGACTCCGCCGTCGGCGTGTGAACGTGAGAATGAAGTCGCTTTGGATAAAAGCCCAAGCAAAGTCCCCTAAATGTATAACGTACACCGTTAGAGGATCCACGGTTTAGAGGCGGTCGCCTTCTGAGCAGATGGACACGGGGTCCACCTCGACGCCGGGACATGCTCTGTGAGTCATTCGTCAAGCCATGACTTAACACAACGTAACCCGCCACCTGTTCTCTCTCTCTCTCTCTCTCTCTCTCTCTCCCAGGTCATTCAGGGGGCTGCCGGCTCTGAAGCCCCCCCCCCCACCCCCCCCCCTCCCTGGCTGTCTACTATAACATGAGCTCTGGCTCCGCCCAGGATGTGGCAGTCGAGCATTTCCTGCGGGACATAGAGAGGCGGGGCAAGCGGCTACACTGCGCTGTGATTGGCTGCGGCGAGGAGCGACCGCACGGCGACATGAACCTGCTGTACCGCAAGAGCCGGCTGGACTGGAGGCAGCGGGAGCAGCAGGAGGGGAGCAGCAAGAAGAGGTGAGGGGGGGGGGGGGGTCTGGGTCTGGGTCTGGGTCTGGGTCTGGGTCTGAGGGGGGTCTCGGTCTGGGTCTGGGTCTAGGTCTGGGACTGGGGGGGTCTGGCTCTGGGTCTGGGTCTGGGGGGGTCTGGCTCTGGGTCTGGGTCTGGGGGGGTCTGGCTCTGGGTCTGGGTCTGGGGGGGTCTGGCTCTGGGTCTGGGTCTGGGGGGGTCTGGCTCTGGGTCTATGTCTGGGTCTTGGGGGGGTCTGGGTCTGGGTCTTGGTCTGGGTCTGGGTCTGGGTCTGGGTCTGGGTCTTGGGGGGGTCTGGGTCTGGGTCTGGGTCTTGGGGGAGGGTGTGGGTTTGGGTCTGGGTCTGGGTCTGGGTCTGGGTCTGGGTCTGGGTCTGGGTCTGGGTCTGGGGGGGTCTTGGTCTTGCGGGGGGCCGGGTGAGTGAGTGAGGGCTCCAGAGGATGCAGGGGGGGGGGTAAACCCTACGGGCGCATTCGGAAAATTGAATTCCAAAGATTAGTTCCGAGTTGGCGGACCCTCGACCCGGAGGTCCCCCGGACCTGTTAATCCCAAACATTCCCACATTCACAACGTCCACTCGCAATAACAATGTCGCTGGAAAATGGAATTCCCGGACGGAATGGCGGTATGTTGCTGTGCCGCCGCGGGTGATGGACAGGCACCAGGGCGTGGCGGTCAGCGTGTATGGACTCCCGGGCCAGGGGTTGTGGGTTCAGCTCCCACTGATGCAGTCATCCCTGGAGCTAAGCCCCTCATCGCCCTAACTGCTTATGAATAACATGCATGCCACAGCATCGCTGACCACTAGGTCCTCAATGGTCAATCATGTTTTAAGGGTGCGCATTATCTTCCAATAACCTGTTTACAGTGCTGAATCAATACGCTACAAATCCAATAGTGACCGTCAGATACGATTATCGACCGGATGTTTCCTTGACAACGCAAAGACAATATGTTCAGGTGGAATATTGGAATTTCAGCTGAATAAAGTCCATAAAAAAAAAAGGTTAAAGATCATTGACGGCTAGTAACTAATATCTAATTGCTGGTAGAATAAACCACTTGGGGGGGTCCTGCTATACGAGACGTACCCCATGGGTGGGGTACGTCTCCATGGGTGGGGTACGCCTCCCTGGTCCGTTAAAGGGACCCCCCCATCGGGTTCTATTCATTACCTCTCCAAAACATCTATGCTCCATTAAGGTTGCTTTCGATGAGAGCGTCCGCTAAATAAGTAGTAAACATTACAGAGAAGTCGTTCAACTCGTTTGCTTCTGTCCGTCTTCTCTCAGTCACCAATCTATCAGCGCCTCTTAGCGATGAGCAGCAACACACTCACAAGCTGCTCTTAAAATAACGGCCATAAAAACATGAATAGAGCTATTGTCATAAATATTTATTGAAAATGAGATAAATATCCAATACAAAGTTGTCATTAAGAACGGAATAGGGAATGGTTGTATTAAAGGGGATGGTTTTAAAAGGCAAATTGAGGAGGGTAGGCCCAGAAGGTGACCTTTAATTTGGCGTTCAGTCAAGCAGGGCCTTGGGGGCGTGCTTTGGCCGTAAAACCCGCGACTGCATGGTAGTAAAAATTCATTATGATTTTTTTTTAACAGTAAATCAAAGAATTAGTGTCAAATCTAAGCCAACTTGGTAGACGGGACGCGCCGGCATCTTTTGTCGATTCACCCGGCCTTGCACTTGAGAGTCACGCCACAATAGATTGGGTTTAGAGCCGTTATCGGTGCTTTAAACAACGGTCTCACGTTACACGTTCGATAGATCTGGAACAGTCCGAGTATCAAGTGGTGAGGAGGAACGCCGTAATGAAGTGCACGCAATAATATGAAACCTGAGGATCGATAATAACATTATCATATCACTTTAGAAGAGGTGTGTGTGTGTGTGTGTGTGTGTGTGTGTGTGTGTGTGTGTGTGTGTGTGTCTCTGTGTTTGTGTGTGTATGCGTCTATGTGTCTGTCTGTCTGCCTGGATGATGCAGGTAGAAGGGGCTATTTGTGGACGTGGATTTGGATGTCATTTATATCTAATTTAGAACTCAAGATCTAGATTTAGAAACACCTTTCCTGAGCAGCTCATCCAGCAGAGCAGACCATCGCTAAGGAGGCTGTGTTCCTGTTGACACTATAGATATAAATACAGATGGATATAGATATAGATGCACTATGTGCAGCAGGCGAGGGGCCAATGAGGAAGCCCTCTGGGGACCGGTGTAGACAGCTGCGGAGAGAGGGTCACAGGGGGTCAGAGGTCAGGACGGTGGATGGGAGAAGGGGCTGGTGAACTGTATAGGAAACTACATTCTACCTTCTACATTCTAGGGTACAGTCTACATTCTACAGTTTACATTCTACATTCTACAGTTTAAATTCCACAGTGCGGATTCTACATTATACATTCTAGGGTACAGTCTACATTCTACAGTCTACATTCAACAGTTTAAATTCTACAGTGCGGATTCTACATTCTACATTCTAGGGTACAGTCTACATTCTACAGTCTACATTCTACAGTTTAAATTCGACAGTGCGGATTCTACATTCTACACTCTTCAGTTCACGTTCTACAGTGCACAGTCTACCTTCTACAGTGTACCGTCTGCAGCCTCCAGGGTACACTGTACACTGTACACTCTTCGACGCCGGTGGTGCCGATGCGAGGTGTCGGGGGGGGGGGGGGGGGGGCCCACTGACGGTGGTACAGAAAGGTGAATTAGGTATTGGGGAGACCATAAGTATACATCAGTGTTGTATCTCACTGGGGTGCTTACGCAGGATTGAATCCAGGAGTTTTTTCAAAGTAAAAGCGATTATTCTCCCCCCCCCTTCCACCACCACCAGCACCACCATGGGCAGAGAGAGTGTTCCCTACAGGTCCTTCATGGGGATAACAGAGTTAGAGACGGAGCCATTAGCAGCAGCACAGCGCTATGTATTACAGTAATCAAATCTCTGTGTAGAATAAAGGGTGAATAATCGTCCTGGCATCGCAGATACATCGCAGAAATGGCTATGTCTCCACTGCAGGATATTGTAGGATTGTGTTTTTATGATATACAATATGCATGAGACTTTAATGAATTCAGATACATCTCGAGTTCCCTGGGGTCCACTGTATGGGAGCATGTTGGGGATGACTGTGTGCCAGCCTATGAAGAGATCGGTATAGATATATGGTATTCTCAGAAATTAATCTTCACCTCGTGTGGGTTCCATAAACGTGGGGGGAAAAGGCCTGCTTGCACAAGTGATTCACTGTACCGTAATCTTATGAGGCTTAAGCTAGCGTTCGTAATTACAGTTCTCTATTAAATATTAAATGTCTAGAGAAATATTCAAACCCTATTTATTCAACTTAGTCTATACCGCGTTCCAGCGAGTGCCGCATGCTATAGAGTTGACATTTTAGAGGCGGCTTAATGGTCGGTTATGAAAGGTATAATAGGCGCATTGGTTTGCGTTTGATTGACAGGGCCATGCTCCAATCACTCGCACACGTTTCTCTCCCTCCCTTTTTTTTCTGTTTGTAAGCGGCTGCGGAGGATTCTGTTTGCTGGGCTGTCAAGGACACGTAAGCCGGAAGGAAAAGTTAAGAACCTGAATGGCAAGAGGAATTCTCTGGGAATTAACTTAAAAAATTACGAAATGACCAGTATGTTTTATACTTGGACGGTAATCCTAACACAGGCAGACATGGCAGCGATGATAACAGATGCACAGTTTGCACACACATGGTGTTGTTGATGGGTGCAGTCGGTCCATAAGGGGTGCTGGTTGGTTCTTTGATCATCGTTGATAGGAGGAGTGTGAGCACACCTCAGACTGTCTGTGTTTGCGCTCGGTGAGTGAGTCTGTTTTGGGAGGCTCTGAGAGGGAGATGAGAGATAGATGAATAATTAGACCAGGCAGGTAAGGAAAGGTTAAGGAATGAGATAAATATAGACAATGTTTGGTGATAAGAGGAGCGACTGGCACGCGCACACACGCATACCAACACACTCATGCACAGGTGTTCACATGCGCACATGTCCTTACAGATGCGTACACACTCACACACACGCACGCACATGGTCACACACACACAGAAGGATGCACACCCAGGCCTACAATCATAGATACACTCGAAGAGAAAACATTCCCAAGGAAACTCAGCATACATAACCACACGTACACACACCCTGTCCTCTCCACTGCATCGCAGGACCCCGTGTTCCGACGAAGAGGACAGATTGAGCAGTGCTCTGTGCAGCAGGCCCAGGGAGTCCTCCGCCGCATGCTTCCCCTGCATGGCAAACCACTCAAAGCTGCTATTGTCTTGAGCCGCGCGGCTCCTCTGCCTCTCCAGGGGCGTACAGCGAGCGCACACGCGCACGCGGCCCGTGGCACACTCGTGCGCGCACATCTGCATGGCCGCGGCACCGTCTTTAACCGATCCTCGCATGCGAGCAAGCGTAGAGGCTTGGTTCACACGCGAGGCAGCTCCATGAATCCAAGACAAAAGCCTCTTCACATTTCTGTTTCTCACCTCGGGCAGGTGGGTTGTTGTTGTGGATCTTGTTTTTGATCCTCTCCGGTCCGTCTGTCGTGTCTGTCTTCTTGTCCCATGTCAATGTAAAAATAGTTAAAGGCTTGCAAGCCAATTGCTCATCTACTGTGTGTGTGTGTGTGTGTGTGTGTGTGTGTGTGTGTGTGTGTGTGTGTGTGTGTGTGTGTGTGTGTGTGTGTGTCTGTGTGTGTGTGTGTGTGTGTGTGTGTGTGTGTGTGTGTGTGTGTGTGTGTGTGTGTGTGTGTGTGTGTGTGTGTGGGGTTAGTAGTGGTGCAACGGTTCACGGGTTTCGCGTGATCCGTACGGATCAACCATCACGGTTCGGGACGCAAGTGATCCGCGGATCGGCTGCGTCGATCCGCGGATGTGTGTTGTTAGCGTGTTGGTGTGTGTGCTTGCGTTGTGTTTGTCTGTTGTCTTTGGTCAGCGTGAGGGTGGTTAGTGGGTGGTGTGTGTTGGTGTGTGTGTGCTGTGTGGTCAGTGCTGTGTGTGGCTTCAGGTTGAAGACACAGCCCCTCATGACCACTCCTCCATCTCTCTCTGAGGGCTGGAGAGGGTTCCGGTCACACCAGACGGGCTCCATTAACCCGCCGTAACTGCGCCGCGACGGCACAGCCAAATGACTTGTTCCTATTGCGCTCAATGGTCTTTGAGAACCCGGAAGCACGTCACTAGTTAAAGAGATGCTCCGTTTAATGATGGTAACTGTTATTTGGTTCAAAGCGTTTGTCCAGATAAATAAGTGATGGCTCATACAAAAGTCTTTGACCTAAAATGATGGGTTATGCCAAAATGCGAGCACTCTGTTTCAAGGGGGACGTTATGTGTGGATACACAGAATGTATTACCGAGCTGAAGAGCAAAATAATTGGTTCAGAATTGGTTCAGTCATACATTTTTTCTTAATCCAACTTTCTGGGTGGTTGCATCAACTCAGGTCACAATTTCTCTGTCTGCTTTATGACAGTGATTCAAATGAAAGACAATTATTGTGTGTGTGTGTGTGTGTGTGTGTGTGTGTGTGTGTGTGTGTGTGTGTGTGTGTGTGTGTGTGTGTGTGTGTGTGTGTGTGTGTGTGTGTGTGTGTGTGTGTGTGTGTGTGTGTGCGTGCGTGCGTGCGTGCGTGCGTGCGTGCGTGCGTGCGTGCGTGCGTGCGTGCGTGCGTGCGTGCGTGCGTGCGTGCGTGCGTGCGTGCGTGCGTGCGTGCGTGCGTGCGTGCGTGCGTGCGTGCGTGCGTGCGTGCGTGCGTGCGTGCGTGCGTGCGTGCGTGCGTGCGTGCGTGCGTGCGTGCGTGCGTGCGTGCGTGCGTGCGTGCGTGCGTGCGTGCGTGCGTGCGTGCGTGCGTGCGTGCGTGCGTGCGTGTGTGTGGAGGGGAGGGGTCACCTGGTACCATGCACTAAAAAGTCTAGAGAAAGCCACTTCCGATGGGGAGTCTAGATGTGAGAGTGGGTCTCGGACTGGAACGTGAGCGAGTGGGGAGCAGATGGGGGAAGAGAGCGGGGGAAGGAGGAGGGGGGGGCGCTGAAGGAGTGGAGCCCCACAGAACAGATGCTGCATGGCGGCTCCACCACGTGTCTCCTTCCCATCTCCCACGGCAACCACATCCCTGCATCACCAATGCAATCCAAGGATGGGGTGCTCATCTTTGTGCGTGCATGTATTTGTGTGTGTGTGTGTGTGTGTGTGTGTGTGTGTGTGTGTGTGTGTGTGTGTGTGTGTGTGTGTGTGTGTGTGTGTATGTGTGTGTGTGTGTGTGTGTGTGTGTGTGTGCGTGTGTGTGTGTTTGTGTGTGTCTGGAATAGATTGGGCGGTGTGTGAAGACAAGCCCCAGCTAGAACTTGTAACAATCTAAAGTCAATGAAAGGGGGGGGGGGGGGGTCACACTGAAACACATGCGGTCTGCAGAGAGACCACTGGTTCTCTGTCGCCTCACCTTAAAGATCCCATATCATGCTTCTTTAGGGTTGATAATTGCATTTACTCCTAGAATAGGGTTACATGCCTCTATGTTAGAAATACCCCTTATATTCTCACACTGTTCCTTTCTGTAAAATCAATTTCAGCGTCTTTCAAAAACTGATTTGTATCATGTCGCTTTAAGGCCCCCCCCCTCCTGAGTAGCCCAGACTGCTGTGATTGGTCAGCACGCCGACTCTGTTGCGATTGGTCGAACGCTTTGCTGGTGTGTGTCTGCAAATCCACAGACCCCAAGAAGTTGTAAACATTGCGGATAGCCGGGAGGCGGGACTTCAGCAACGCCCACTAAAACATGCATATGTATATAGATCATATGACAGTCTAAAGTAAAGGGAGATGTAAAAAACCCATGATCTCACCTCTTTAATAACACCACTATCTGTGTGTTTGCTCCCCCCTCTTCCCCCGCTGCAGCGCTGCGCAGAATGACCCCTCTGCCACGGTGGGCAAAGGTCGCGACCTGGCCTCCTTCCGCCGCCACTTCCGCATGGGGTTCATGACCATGCCGGCGTCGCAGGACCTCTCGCCGCACTCCTGCGCGTCGGCCATGGCGCCGCGCTCGCAGTCGTGCCACGCGGTGGGCGCCGGGGACCCGGGCCTGGAGAGCGAGGACTACTCGGACACGCAGTCGCAGCACGGCGCCCGCTGCCCGCCCGTCAAGCCCAAGCGCCACCCCAGCACGCGGCTCAGCGCCTCGGGCTCCGCCTCCTCCTGCGGCGCCTCGGACCCCCGGGGGCCCCCCAACGCCCCGCCCCCGCCACCGCCGGGGGGCCACACGCAGGGCAAGCACTCGGAGAAGAAGAACGGTGGGGAAGCGGGGGGCCGCGGCGTGTGTTTTTTTGTGTTGTGTTACGGCGTCAGCCCCCGCGGCGGTCGCGGGCTCCGCCGCTCGCGCCCGCCGACCTTTAACCCCCTGTCCCCTGATCTCCCCCCGCAGGCATGAAGAAGTCGGACTCGGGGGAGCTGGGCGGGAAGAAGGTGCCCCCGCTGAAGCCCAAGCGGAGCCCCAGCACCCAGCTGACCTTCGAGACCCCGCCCCCTCGGGCGCCGTCGGCCGCCGGCTCCTCCTACCAGGGCGCCGACGGCCAGCAGCGGGGCGGCGACAGCGAGGACGAGCCCGTCTACATCGAGATGGTGGGCAAGGTGTTCCCCCGGGAGAGCCAGGCGTCCACGCCGCACCCCGCCGCCCCCGCCGCCACCACGCCCGACTCGGACTCGGACCAGAGCGAGGCCATCTACGAGGAGATGA
The DNA here is from genome assembly GCF_026213295.1 of Gadus chalcogrammus. Lineage (NCBI taxonomy): Eukaryota > Metazoa > Chordata > Actinopteri > Gadiformes > Gadidae > Gadus > Gadus chalcogrammus. The sequence goes on from NC_079418.1 coordinate 13,211,755, forward strand.
AGTACCTGCTGCAGGAGGACCGCGGCGGCCGCGGCGGTGGCGCGGCGGCGGCGGGCCAGCGACGCCCGCCCACCAAGCACGACAAGCTGAAGGGCTCCAAGCACTACCGCGCGGCGGCGGCGGCGGCGGCCGCCTCCAGTAGCGGCTCCCCGGTGCCGCGCGCCACCTCGGCCTCGCCCTCCTGCTCCAAGGCCAAGGCCGCCGTGTCCGCGTCCCACTCCTCGCCGCTGCCCTCCTCGGCGTCCTCCACCCCCGTGCCCCAGGCGCTCTCCTCCAGCCCCCACACCCCCCGGGCGCCCACCCCCTACCTGCTGCCCGGGAACAAGTCGGAGACGGAGTGCGGCGGCGGCGGCGGCGGCGGCGGCGGCACCAAGATCCCCGCGCCCTTCCCCAACCTGCTGCAGCACCGCCCGCCGCTGCTGGCCTTCCCCCAGCCCGCCGCCGCCTCCAGCGGGGTGGGGGTGCAGCAGAAGGCCTCGGCCTCGGCCAAGCAGGGCACCCAGTCCCTCGGCACCTCCACCCAGCCCTCCTCCTCCTCCTCGTCCTCGTCTGCCGGCCCCTCGGCCGGCCTCGCCGCGTCGGGCTCCAAGGAGTCGTCGGGCGGCAGCTCCGCCCAGCAGGACAAGCACGGCCGGGGCGACGCCCAGCTGGGGCCCGCGCCGGGCCTGAGGGCCAGGAGCCACTCCACGCCGCTGCCGCCCTCGTCCAAGTCCACCTCGCCCTTCTCCCACCACCACCACCACCACCACCACCCCCACCACCGGCCCTCGCACTACCACCACTACCGCAAGCCCGAGCGGGGGGACTCGCCGGCCATGGTGAAGAGCAGCTCCCAGGGCTCCGGCCAGGGGTCCACGCAGAGCCAGATGGGGGGCCAGGGCTCGGGCAAGGAGGGCAAGTCGGTCAGCTTCCTCCTCAAGTCGGACAAAGGGGACAGGGAGCGAGACAGGGACCGGGACAGAGACAGGGACCGGGACAGAGACAGAGACCGGGACAGAGACCGGGACCGAGACCGGGACAGAGACCGGGACCGAGACAGGGATAGAGACAGAGACGGAGATCGGGTCAGAGACAGGGACAGAGACCGAGATCGGGATAGGGACCGGGGGAGAGAAAGAGACCGAGATCGCGAGAGGGAAAGAGATAAGGACAAGGATAGAGACCGGGACCGGGACCGAGACAGGGACCGAGAGAGGGAAAGAGACAAAGACAGAGACAGAGATCGGGACAGGGACAGGGACAGGGACAGGGACAGGGACAGGGACAGGGATGAGCGAGGAGGCGCGCACTCCCTGGGGGAAGGCACTCCCTCCAGCAGCAGCATCACGTCTCAGGGCAGCGGCGGCAGCTCCACGCCCACGCCCCTGCGTCCGCACTCGCGGCCCCACCTCCGCTCCCACACCTCCCACGGCCTGCCCGCCTACAAGCCCCCCTCCTCGGACAGCCCCCTCCTGTGGACGTACCCCTCGGTGGGCTTCAGGAGACCCCCGGCCTACGAGAGCCTCCGGGGGCCCTCCAGCATGCCTCCGCTGCAGCAGGGCCCCGGGGCCTCCGGCGGCGGAGAAGGCTCGTCGAAGGGGAGCGGAGGGTCCGGGTCCCTCCCGGCGAAGGCGGGCTTCATGCCCTGGGACAGCGGCAGCGGGCTGGCCTTCGGGGACGAGGGCTACTATTGGCCGGTGCAGAGGAAGCTGTCGTTCAGCCACGGCAGCAGAGACGCAGAGAGTACGCCACAGCTTTTCTCTCTCTCTCTCTCTCTCTCTCTCTCTCTCTCTCTCTCTCTCTCTCTCTCTCTCTCTCTCTCTCTCTCTCTCTCTCTCTCTCTCTCTCCTCTC
>NC_079418.1:13213686-13466186 GCF_026213295.1 Gadus chalcogrammus
GTGGGGCGCCTGGGTCGCTCCTCCTCGTCCGCGGGAGTGAGACAGTCCATGGGGGGGGACGTCCAGCGACAGAGCAGCCTGCCGGCGCGGGAAGCCCTGAATCAGGTGAGCCACACCTAGCCTCTGCACCAAGCAGTCTTACCATCTTGTGGCATAACGGATCGGGGAGAGAGACAGAGAGCCTGGGACGGAAACCACAAGCTGCAAGGGGCGGGGTTACACCAGGCATTCTGCAGAAGATCAACTCATTTGTGCTAGTCAAATGACCGAACATTCGCTACACATGCAACATGGATGTACCCCGATCTAAACATTACTTTGGTTGTTTTATCTAATTAAAACCAGCCAAGTCATTCAAAAATCGACATATGCATTCCAATGCATTGAATGAGTTTAATTGAAGAGCAAACGTCTTCAATCTATATCCATCCTCAACGTCTTCGGTCCGCTCACAAAGAGTCGAGGGCCTTGAAACTTTCCAGGTGCATAGATGACCTCCCCCTTGTGAAGGGAGACAAATTGTGTCGCAGAGTCGGTCTCGACACGTGATCAGCTAAGCGCTACTGTGCCCGCGGCGGGGCGCAAACCATCACAAATACGTCCTAAACTCAACCGGGACGCACGCTCACTCCAAACTGCTTTGGGGAACCCAGCTCAGCCCCCCCAGGGGACGCGCCCTGCGTATGGCGGGAGGGGGGCGGGCTGACGCCGTGGCCTGACGCCGTGGCCTGACACCGGTCGGCCTTTGGGGTCGGCGCTGCGTGTTGTAAATACCTTGCAGTCCTAGTTACCGACGGTTGCGCATTGTATCTATATTAAGAATATTTATATTGAGGCTGTACTTTGTGTTTACGAGCAAAAGAACACACGCAAACACAACTGATGCCGTAGCATAGCGATGCCGTAGCGTAGCGTAGCGGCGCCATAGCGATGCCGTAGCGTAGCGCAGCGGCGCCATAGCGATGCCGTAGCGTAGCGCAGCGGCGCCATAGCGATGCTCTAGCGTGTCGCCGTCTCTCTCTGCTCCTTCTTACGGTTTTGTTCTGTCTCAAATATTCATATTCCCGCTCTGGCTGGAGACGGCGCTCCTGTGCGGGCTATTTTTAGCTGCTAGATATGTCTAGTGAGCAGAATAGGGTTGTTGTTGCCAGCCATTGAAGAGTGAGAGGAGAAAAGATGTAAGGGGTGACGTAGGCAGAGAGAGAGAGCGAGAGAGAGAGAGACTAGGGGTCGGGGGAGAGAAAGAGAAGGGAGGGGGGGAGAGAGACCGTGAGTGTGTGTTTCAGGAGTGTATTCTGTGTTTTGGGTGTTTTGGGGATGTGTTTGAAGAGAACTCTGTGTGTGTGTGTTTGCAAGCGTGTTTATACACTCTGTGTTTGGGGTGTTTTGGGAGCGTGTTTAAGGAGTATATACTCTGTGTTTGGGGTGTTGTGGGAGCGTGTTTAAAGAGTATACACTCTGTGTTTGGGGTGTTGTGGGAGCGTGTTTAAGGAGTATATACTCTGTGTTTGAGGTGTTTAGGGAGCGTGTTTAAGGAGAATATTCTCTGTGTTTGGGGTGTTGTGGGAGCGTGTTTAAAGAGTATACACTCTGTGTTTGGGGTGTTTAGGGAGCGTGTTTAAGGAGTATATACTCTGTGTTTGGGGTGTCGTGGGAGCGTGTTTAAGGAGTATCTACTCTGTGTTTGGGGTGTTGTGGGAGCCGGGGAGCTGCAGTCCAACTCTTAATGAGATGCTTGGCTGCATTACAAATGCTGACGCAGTCCGGGCGCGCTGCCGCAGAGAGGCTGCGCGTGCACCGCAGCTGAACCGAGCCACCCCGGACAGCAGGGAGAAAAAAGAGAGGGAAGGAAAAAAAACAAAGTGCAGGAGATGATGCAGCACTGCGGCCCGGTGGCGGTGCTCAGCCACTGCACCTCCCGCCAGCGCAGCGCTGAGCGGCGGGCTGTAGGGTGGGTTCAGTGAGGTCCTCAGCGCTGATGCAGCAATGCAGTGTTCATGCAGACTCCTTCGGAAGGCGGCCACCGAGGAAAAAAGCATTCACACGCAGGATTTCTGTAAATGCCTACGTCTTCACCTAGCCTGACCCACCCCCCCCTCCTCCTCCTCCCCCCCTTTCCTCAACCCCCCCCCTCCCCGCCCGTCTCGACCTCCCCAGGTGCACGGTCTGCCCCAGCCCCGGGCACCCGGCAGCCCCGCCCCATCACGGCAGCAGCAGCAGTTCCAGCTCCACCAGCAGCAGCTGCAGCTGCAGCAGCAGCTCCAGCAGCTCCAGCAGCAGCACCACCTCCAGCTGCAGTTCCAGCACCTGGCCCAGCTGGCGCAGGGGCAGCCGCCGTCCGGCGGGGGCGGGGCGGGGTCGTCGGCGCAGACGCAGCGCGACGGCAAGCTGCTGGAGGTGATCGAACGCAAGCGCTGCCTGTGCAAGGAGATCAAAGCCCACCGCCGGCCGGACAAGAGCTTGTGCAAGCAGGACAGCATGCCCATCCTGCCCAGCTGGAGACGGACACCAGAGCCCCGCAAGATTGGCACGCCCCCCTGCCAGAGGCCCCAGGCCGTGGTGTGGGACACTGCCATCTGAGGGCCATGGGACGCAGCGGGGGGGGGGGGGGGTGGGAGGACTTTTGGAGATGGGAGGCGGCGGCGACAGTGCCGCCACCACAGAGGAAGAGGACATGGGGGGGGGGGGGGGGGACCTTTTCTCTTGCACTTGTGTCGATGCTGGCGAGGCGTAGGGTGCAACCTTAAGATTAAAAAAAAAAGCAACAGTGGCTTTGAAAGGTGTCAGGTAAAACGCCAGAGATTAAGGTCAAGTTTCTTATAGAAAAGACGGGAGGGAATTAAAATTAACAATCAGATTAAATCCAATTTCTTAGCCACTCGGTTTGTATTTGCTGTGTTCGGTCTTGGTGTGTTCTATTTGCCAATGTTTTCAATATTTATCACCACATAACGAGTAGGAGGTATATAGTGGCCTATCGACTAGTTGCCTGAAGTTCTCTCAACATTGATGTTGCCAAATATCGCTCCCGACTGCGCCCGGTACGAAGGAACCTCGGGTTCCCCTCCCGCGCTGGTACCGGCGGCGGAACACTGACGGACAGACAACAATACATTGTGCACTTAACATTTGTAGGACACCTGTAAACAAAACCCCACAAAAACAAAACACAAATGCACAATACCATCGGAAAAGGTTGAATTCCTCTGTAGGATGTCGCAGTGTGTCGTGGAGTCGTGATTGCATATACACGGTGTGTGGTAGATTGTCATTGTGGATGCAGGTGATCGTGGAGGAGGAGGAGTATAAAGCATATTTGTAATGTAAATACAATTACTTTCTCAACATCTCTGCAATTTTATAGCAATATGCTCCCTCTGTGGGGGCGATATAATTATAACTGAGATCCACTAGCCTAACATATCTTGAGACTTGAACGAGTCATATTTACTGTGTGAGTCTCTGCATGTCACATACACATACAGTAAGGGTGGGGGTGGAGTAATGGGGGGGGGGGGGGGGGAGAGAAAAAAATGTGTGTACAGTTGATCATGTCTGAGTTTTACATCCATGAGCTTTTGAGTATGATCATGATATGATGTGGTTGTGTCAAAGAACAAATGTAATCCCTGAGGGTATCATGGAAAAAAGATTAAAAAAAGAATATGAAAAGTTGGCCGTTGACAGACGGCACATACAGTGCAGCACGTCCGGCCCAACCGAGAAACGTTTGGTTACGACGACGCTCAACCACTGTTGCACATTCGTGATTGTTCCACCGACCTATAAAGAGAAAACTAACGGCGACGACAACAAGCACTGACCATCCATCCACACAGACTGTAGATCACGGTGCCACTGGTAGGACTGTGAACATGTGTCACCTCAAACAGAATGCTGGAGCAGTCTGCACAATAAACACGGTACGCGGCGTGGGGGTCGTCGCGCTACAACTGTAATGTACTGTAAATAGAGATGTACAGCTGTATTGAAAATGTAGCAAGTATCTAATTATTTCCATTTTCATACTTGTAACGAGTAAATATTATGTAGCATATACTGTATAGACTTTTTGTTTTCTAAAAGATGATGATAATTATACGTACGATTTTATCTGCTGCTGCTGCTGCCAGTCCATGCATATAGTTATAATAAATAGCGAGAGAGAGAGAGAGAGAGCGCCCATTGAATGAGGCGAGCGAGTCCAACAGTGTAATAATCAAATTTATGCAAGACTCCCTTTAAGCAGTAAAAAGGTTATCTCTTGACTTTTTCTACATTCATTTTTTTATTTTTGTGTACAGATTTCAGAATGCCCATCGTCTCAACCTTTTTGAATACTTTGCTGCTACCTTGAACTAGTATTGTTCACTGGACTTCATGCCGTTACCACCCAGTAACATTGTTTGTATTGTGGTTATCCTTCAAATTTTTTCTTTTTCTTTGTTTAGTTCAATCTTGAAACGCCAAGTTTAAGTTTTGAACTTAAAGAGTGGAGTACTTTGTACAAGTAATACACGTATTAAGGGACCTGAATGTTTCTTGGATGTCATTATTTGGATATCAGTTAGCACCAAAATGTACAGTTACACCCAGTGAAGAAAATACGTATCTAAATGTTTGGGGGTGAATTTAATTGAACTGCTCTGCCTTTTTTTTTTTTTATACAGCTGTTGATGAATAGGTGTGCATTTCCAAGCAAGAAATGTGCAAGGTGAAGAAAGTGGTCCAGTGCAATGCATGCAGAGTTTCCTTACAAAGAGAATATTCCAATGATCATTATCCAATGGGCCTATTTTTTATTTCTGATACCAAGTACTCACCTTGTGTCCCCCCCCCCCCCCCCCCCCGTCAAATGATCAATATTGAAGTCTAGACATAATTCCCATAATAGTTTACAAAAGCTGTTGGTTTTGTGTGTCTACTAAAACAGTGGCCATATATGAGTGCCATATAATATATTGATATGGTAAGATACGGTGTACCTTGGAAATCACTGTAGTGCTATATTTGCATTGATATTGTCATTAAATAAATTTTATATAATGAACTTTATATAATTAACATATACAACAAATTCTTACACGTAGTGATGTTTTCCTTTCGACTGATGGTTGACGCAATTCGTAGTAACTCACAAGTAGGTTATTTATGCATTTGGTTATCTATAAGTATGTTATCCATCTAAGTAGGTTATCTATCTATTAAAATACCCCCCCCCCCCCCCCCCCCCCCCCCCCCCCCCCAGACCTCAGGACATTGTGTGCCCATTGAAACAGCAGCAGCATAAACACGTGTTGCAATCCCCTGGTGCGCCAACGGGGTGCGCTGCTTCGCCGTTGTACCGCGATACCCATCGGTCCATTACCATGGGAACAGCGGTCTATCACTCAAAACCAGACTGCACTCCCACGTAGAGCAGGACCAAACCACTATTGCAATCTATAACACTCAGATAGGTATTGGGTTACGGTTGAACAGAACGACTCGCTGTATTTCCGAGTTCTCTCGAAGCTGTACAATGTCTGACAGGATAATTTGCCTATTAGTGCAACCAATGAGCAATGCACCAGTTGTAGCGCTACCTCCCCACCAAACACGTCGATAGGCCTGCGAACGAACTTAATAGGCTAACGCATGCAAATTGCCAATAATAACAGTAGGCCTACTAACTAACTTCAAATGTAAGATAAAGAAACAAAAATAATTGTACGGGCTGTTATAAATAGCCATATCGATAGGCCTGTGAACGAACTTGGAAACCAATGCAAACTGCCAATAATAACAGTAGGCCTACTAATACCAACTACCAACTTCAAATGTGGAATGAGGAAACAAAAATTAAATCAAAAGAACAAATGAATGCTAAAAAGCGAATTAAAGCAAATGTAAGATTTGTAATTGTGCAGGCTGTTATAAATAGCGCAGCGTAAGACGTTAAGGCGGAGGCACAAGACAGCGGTGAGGCCGGCGGTGGTGATTCGCAAGCGCTGCCGCCCCTCCGCTCCCTTCTCCTGTGAGGAGAGAGCGTGCATTGCAGTGGATTGGTCGCTGCACAATTTGGTTGGCAGCTCACCTCTCGTGCGCAGAGGATGAGAGAGCAGCTTTGCGGGGGAGGTGGGCGGGGTCCGGTGATGAGGAGGAGGAGGAGTGGGTAAGCGCTCGGGAGGGAGGGAGGGGTTGGGTTGAGGATCTCATAGAGGAGAGAGAGGCGCATTGAGTCCTTTACCGCAGTATCACTACATTTCTGCACCACTCATCAAAACTCTGCGGCATGCAGACAAGAGCAGGGGGGAGGGCAGATACTAGATATATCCTGAGTGTAGTAGTAACACCACCTCTCACCATTTGCATCCATTTTATGTTTTTAGATAGGCTATTGTAGAAGAAGCTGAAGCAGAATTAGATTTTGTTGAACTTCCTTTCGCATTCATTTGTAACTCCAGATTCCTTTTGCGTTTCTGTTGTCCAACATTTGAAACGCTCTCTGTTATCTAGCCGATCGTTATTTTTATTACAAGAACACAGCTTTCCTCGTTGAGAATAAACCAGAACCCCATCAGACAAGATGGCAAAGGATGCAGAGAAGGGCACATGGAAGGAGTTTATATGGAACCCGCGGACCCGGGAGTTGCTGGGCAGGACTGCGAGTAGCTGGGGTAAGTCTTCTCAGCCATACCGGTAACTATACAGCAATGCAGCAAACATGTTGCCCTGCAACCCTTTTCTCCCACTAACTAATGGAAACCCCTTCAAATGTAAGGGGGTAGGTATGTATCCCTGCATTCAAGAATTGCGACATCTCTGGATGTTTGTCGTTTAGAAATGATAGCCACAGCGCCTGTGTGGGTTTTTGATTGGTCGGTGTGTCTTAAAATGCAAATGCTGCATCACTTTTGAGCAAGAGGCCTGACGTTCTCTTGTCTGGATGTGTTTTTTTATTAATTAAATTATTTCACCCGGGTTTCGGCGCAATGCGCCTAAGGGTGGGAGCTTTGCTGCTACATTATAAATTAGCGCCCTTATTTTGAGATTCCAAAGAAAAAACACTATTTTAAGGAACAGAAATAATCCTTATTTCCTTAGAGCCATTGATTTGAATCGTTGAACTGAGACCCATGTCCTAATGGACTGCCTCAAACTTGATTAAATTAAATGTTTACCTGTAGGCCCGTCATGTGACTGAATGAGTTGACACATTTTCAGGTTTAGTTCTTATGAAAATGCTCGGTCTTTTGCCTTTCCTATGGTGTGATGGTGTGCATATTGCACTGTTTGAATGACATTGGAGCATTACCGGGGGAAACGAGAGCCAAACGGTTGTTGCATCACCCCTCCAGCCCAAACCCCACCCATCCCAATTGAGTAAATCAGTGAGGGATCTAATCCTAATCTAATGACTTCATTGGCTGTCAGTCAGGTACAGTATCAAGCCTGGATGTCAGATTCAGCACTCCAAAAGTCTGGTCCGTTTCTGTGGTCCTCTCCTCTAGAGCAGGGCCACTCACACCGAGCACTTCCATTTTGTGTAATTGACAGTTAGATGCTTAGAACGGGATATTTGGATTTCATAAATCGCTCTTTGAGAGCTGATGAATTATGAATGAACACTATCCTCCTGTTCTCCACCCACAGCAGATGGGGCAGTGACTGTGCCTACCTTAGTAAGAATCTCCCCACAATGCACCACCTAATCCAGCTCAATGCATCCCAGGTGCTTCGAGGACTAGTGGCCTCTTTAAGCCGTCTTCTAAGGCTTGTTAATTAGGCTATTTTGGTCCTAAGCCACCACATGTAGCGCTGCTATACATGGTTTCCTCGGACTTATAGCCTGAAGTGGGTACACCATAGTGTCCACTTGCCAAATAGCTTCTCTCTCCATGTCCGTGGCTAATTGCTGCCTTTGCATTATGAATTAGGCAGTGTACTTTATGATATAGAGTGCGATCAAGGGTTATTCGGATATGGAAACATTTGCTGTATGGAAATTATTATTATATTATTATTATGGGGACACTGCATTAATAGCCCCGCAGTGGTCGTCCATTTTGCAACATCAGTTGCAATAGCAATAGCTAAAGGCAATTATTAACATGTGTATGTGTTCTACAAGTGGTAGATCAAAACAATGAACTCATACGTTTTTTAAATCAGAACAGATTCCCTATTACAGTTATGAGAACACATAATGAGGTCCAGCTGATCAGCTAGTGGTTAGCTCTCTTCTGGCTTTTATTCTCCTCTACAGAGTTCAAACCTCTCTTTGATCAGCCTGTGTTCTACAAAGTAAATTGGAACCCTGTCATCCTAATTAATTGTGAAAGGGAACAGACACCTTCCGCCATTGTACAGAACTGACGAACAGGCCTGGCTCTGGCCCTGCCTCTGGCTCGTTTGTTCCTCCACTTCCCCCATTGAAGGGAGGGTGTAACAGAGACGCTTCCACGTCCGTCAGCAGTCCAACCCCAGGCGGACAGACACCCATCTCTCTCAGGCGGGGAAGCCATCCTACCTGCATTCTCAACCCCCCCCCCCCCATTCTCGCTACACCCTTCCCTCCCTCCCTCCACCCATCACCCTGGACGGTGTCTTGCCCAGGTGGCGCTTGTAGGGCGCTACCCCTTGGACGATTCAAAGTGTTATTTCTGCTAAAAGGTTTGAGCTGCTTCCACCGCAGGGTGGGGGGGCGCATGGGCGTGGATGGGGAGGAGGGTGCAGTGAAACAGCTCGCTAGACAATGCAGCAGCTGTGGTAGACGTTTGGACTGCCAGCACCGTTGCAAGACATCCACCGTCAAAGGCGGTGCCCTCTATACTAATAAAGACACATTACAGTAGTCAAAGCCAACAGGTTTTATTGGTCAAATGCACAGTGTAACCCAGGGTCGTTCCGAAATAGGAAATTCCTTGTGTCATGTCAAGCAACTAATTCATAGAGGAAAGACTTTTCTCTCGCGCACACACAAGGCACACTTTCTCTTACGCACATACTCGTTCACACTCGAGCGTTTCTGTTGTGTAATGGAATCCGGCAGAGGGCCTTCCCGTGACATTGGTGTAATGGATTCCTGTAAACCCGGGCTAAGCTGGGAGGCCTTGCCAGTGCTCCAGAGGCCCCGCTGGTGGTGTCAGGTGTAGGGAGGGTGTGAGCTCGACACGGGAGTTCACCCGACATAGCACCCAGCCTCTGGGACACCGCACTGCACCCTGGCACTGCCGTCGGACGATGAACGCGGAGGGTGTCGGCGAGCCACTGCAGCTCTCTGCAGGTTCATATTCATGCGAGAGACAAAACAAAACTTGTATGCATTCCTTAATTGGTATTACGTGATCTACATTAATATAATTATTCTCAAAGTGAGCGGTGGATGGTTTTTGCAGACCATCCAGCCTCCATAATTAAACAGGAAGAGGAAGTCTGTTACTTGGATCACGGCAAGTAACGCCTGCCAGTAATCCTGTGACCCCCCGGCCTAATCTCCGGGCGGTCCTGCTGCTCCTGCCCCTTCTCTGGCTCCGTCTGTTGCCCTCTTTACCACGGCTTGGTCCCGCCGCCATTGTTGCTGAAACCTGATCATTAAATCGGACTGCCACCTATCCAATGCTGGCCTAGGTCCACCGTGATGGCTGGCCTGATGGGCATTGTCCTCGCTTCTCTCCAATTTAGTATGGTATGAAAATGCAAAACAAAGTGTAGGTGAACGAGGGGGGTGTGATCGAATGGTGAAAGGCTTAGCTCGCGTGCTCGCGGTCCATGAGGGAGACAAACTGGCGCCCGGCCACCCTGTTGGATCGGGGGAGAGGCGGCCAAAGCACTCAGACCATAAATCCAAACCCCACTTCCGTTACTTTATTTCCAAATAGCTTTTCTTTTGGCCTTGTCCCATAATTGAAGTACTATTTCCCCATTGCATTAATCTAATATTGATTTGAAAGGATTTCCCCATTTTGAAATTCCATTCATGTCTTTTATATGTAGTTCATATATTATTTCAGACAAAAAAATCAAGGGATATTTAGCATAGAAAAATAATTTGCGATTAATCGTGAGTTAACTATGACATTAATGCGATTAATCACGATTAAATATTTTAATCGCTTGACAGCTCTACTTTTAATACATGTTAATGTATAAAATTGAATTGTATCATTTTATAATGAAATAATGGGGATGTTTGCGAACAATGATCAAAAACCATACAAATATATTCATATATTTGTATTTGTGTCATATATATATATATATATATATATATATATATATATATACTGCAACCTTCTAGCTTTTAATAGCAACCAAATTCAGAATAACCCGAATATGAAATATAAGATAAACAACTATTTTGTATATCATATCTCAGATAAATGCCCTCATTTCCGGCTCAATATATTTGTTTCTCAACAATCGACAGTAGACCTTGCAGGACACTATGATCTCCCTATCTCAGTAAAGCTCCTTATTCTTGAAACTTTGCTTGCTTTACCCCAAGTTTAACGGACATCCCTGTGTCTCCTGTTCTTCTCCTTCACCTCGCAGGTCTCATCCTCCTCTTCTACCTTGTGTTCTACATCTTCCTGGCCGGTATGTTTGCGCTCACCATGTACGTGATGCTGCAGACCTTGGACGACCACAAACCCACCTGGCAGGATCGACTCGCCACACCAGGTAGACCTGTCCCTCCACTCTTCAGGTGGACTCGTCTCCACTCGTCTGACCAACGACTTACCGAGTAGATTCTCCACTCTTCTTGACTGTAAACTAAAAGTGACCCAGGATGGTTTAGTGTCGGTGTGGTCGGAGTGTTTGATTCCTAGTCGAAAAGGTTCCGGGTTCGATCCCGTCTGTCTACCTGCAGGCAGCCTTGAGCTAAGGTGCCCTATTCCTTACCTGCTGGTCAATGACTGCAGGGAACATGTACACAATGAACACAGATACAGATGCATGTCTAAAAGGAAAGAAGATGATGCAGTGTTTCTGACAACCTACCACCACCCCCACCACCACCACCACCTCCACCTCCTCCTCCTCTGCTCTCTTTTCGATGTCTGCGTTTGGTTTGTTATCCCTAGGCATGATGATCCGGCCAAAAGGGGTGGAGGCTTTGGAGATCATCTACAACACCCACGATACAGAGAGCTGGGACCTGTACGCACAGGCCCTCGACAAGTTCCTTGGACGTGAGTCTGGCTTACGTCTCATTGGTCAAATGCACAGTCTAACACATTCTGGACGTCATTCTTGACACTGAAACCCTTGCGGTAATGCAGGGTTCGGGACAATATAATATACAATATATTTATCAAATAAAATAGACATATATGAATAGAATGAAACAAAATAGAAACCAAGTATCTAAAGCTAACAAAATGGCCCCCGGTGTTTCTGTGCAGCCTACAACAACTCCGTCCAGTCCCAGAAGAACGACGTGTGCGACCCGGACCAGTACAACTTCCAAAACGACATGGACGAGGTGAAGAACAACCCCAAGCGCTCCTGTCAGTTCAACCGCACCCTGCTGGAAGACTGTTCTGGAATCCAGGACCGTTACTATGGATACCAGGAAGGAACGCCATGCATCATCATCAAGCTCAATCGGGTAAGAGGGAAAGAGGAGTGGGAAAAGAAAAAAAATGAAAGAAAGAGAGGGGGGGGGCTTAGGAAGAGGATGCTGTTGCTAGGAGACATGGAGTAAACCTCACACTGAACCAATTGCATGTGGTTCATGTGTAAAAAAAGAGAGAAAAAAAAGGGTCATGCTAAAAATAAAAGGATGTCAACGACATGAGATTAATCAGTGCAGTCTTGTGTTTTGCAGTCCATGGATTCATGGAGCTGTGATCAGTTCATTAGAGCATCGTTACCCAGGGGTCGGCCTAATGCCTGCTGGTGATTCCTCCTCTGCAGGTAATCGGGCTCCTACCAGGCAAGGACGGCATGGCGCCGTCCGTCAAATGTGGAGCTAAGGTAAACCTTTTGAAAACGAATACTTGCGTAAAATAGGCGCTAGGGTTCATAAGCCCCGTGCATTTAACCCCACCACCGTGATCATTCATCCTCGTCAACACCGTGTTCCTCCTCAGTGTCTGTCGAGATTTATTCATTTCAAGATTTTATTTTTCATGCAACTGTTTTTTTTACATGCGTCATAACCTCGCCACTGTATGTGTCCGCCTCTTCTCTCTTCTTCTGTGGTGTTGTTAATGTATCAGCGGTACAAAATTGGGAAAGATGAATGGGTAAGAGGGATAAAAGCGTACTTGTTCTAGTTGTGATGCAATACTAGTACGTGTCTTAGCCTTAGTAGAGTATGTCTGGTAGGTATGCTGCTCTCACTCACTCACCCCTCACTCACTCATTCTCACACCTTCATATATTATCTTTAGAATATTTATCTGTGTAATATAATAATAACCTTTCTTTTCGGTCATCAATCGTCACATTTTGAGTAACTTTCGGTTGTGGGCACAACAGAGAGAAGACAATGATAAGATCGGAGAGGTGCAGTACTTCCCCCCCAACGGCACTTTCAACCTCATGTACTACCCTTACTACGGCAAGAAAGCTCAGGTGAGACCACCTAATTCCACCAAATATGCCTCTTCTTCTATTTTAATTCTACAATTCAAACGATAGAAAAAGTATTTTCTTTCATTATCTTGACCCTCCTCAAATCAAGATCATTTATCTCAAGGCGTTATCCTTGAGCTAATGGTAATTTCTCTAACAAAACCAATACCGCCTTGAATGTGAGGAGGTGGACTTGCTCAACTTATTGCTGTTCTTGCGCTGTTCCAGGTGAACTACTCTCAGCCACTGGTGGCCATCAAGTTCCTCAACATCACCACCAACGAAGACGTTAACATTGAGTGCAAGATCATCTCAAACAACATCCCTGTAGGGAGTGACAGAGACAAGTTCGCTGGAAGGGTGTCCTTCAAGTTGAGGATCAACACTGTCACTGTCTAGGTCCACCGTTTCCTCTCTCTCTTTATCCCTCCCTCGCTCTTACCTCTCTATCCTTCGCTCTCTCTTTTTCCTGAGAATGCCCCTCTAATTCCACCCCCCTCTGCAACAACATGCACGTACTGAAACACATCACGATATTTCCACCCTCGGTTTGGTAGAAACCAGTTTACAACCCTCTTCTTCCCCCACAATCACTCCCCCCCCCCCCCCATGCACACACAAACCAACACACACACACACACACACACACACACACACACACACACACACACACACACACACACACACACACACACACACACACACACACACACACACACACACACACACACACACACACACACCTACCTACCGACCTGGGGTTGTGGTGGGAATGGGTGACACCCCAGCTACAAAGGGGGTCCTGTCATTTCTTTCTGTCTTTGAGCTTTGGGACCATTTTTTTTTTCTTTCTTTAAATCAGTTTGAGGTGACATATTTATACTGCATGAAAATGATAGGGGATACAGAGGACGGGAAGGGAAACAAGTGTGTGTGTTGGTGTGTGCGTGTGTAACTTTTCTGAGTGTCCGCATAACAAGGACGAGCACTATCGCCACCAACACCTCCATCACCACGCTACTTTGACTCCCTTCTCCGTCACCTCCGTATAGAGTATCCCTCTATATATGAGTGCACACACAACAATACAGCGTGTCTATTTATATGATATCATAATCTTCTATCGGTACGTCTGTTTTACGTTTGAACAAAAATGAAAATACCAAAACCCACCAAAAAAAAGACTACAAAACGACCCAACAGAAACCGTCTCGATGAGATATTGTCTGAACGGGTGGATGCAGAGACGAAGCGATTTTGCATGCGTGCATCGTCATATGGGTTCTCTTGAAGGCACAACCGAATCACCCCACCCCCCTCCCCCTCCCGATGCCACCGCCTCCCTGCTGAGCGTGCACTGACCGCTGCCCACCAGGAGCCCCCCCCCCCCCCCCACACACTGCCTTAACGCAGTGTATCTGGAGAAAACACACTCACCACACCGACCGACCGACTCGCAGCCACACAGCCACTGAGCGCTTGAATAATGAATAAGCACTTCCGACAGCCAGAGCTAGATCTCCAAACCTTTAAAAACAAACCTGTGTGTGTGTGTGTGTGTGTGTGTGTGTGTGTGTGTGTGTGTGTGTGTGTGTGTGTGTGTGTGTGTGTGTGTGTGTGTGTGTGTGTGTGTGTGTGTGTGTGTGTGTGTGTGTGTGTGCGAGTGTGCGTGCGTGCGTGCGTGTTTGTATGTGTGTGTGTTTGGGCGCATGTATTTGCGCATTAAGTGTGTCGCCATGTGTTTCTTTCCATTCCCGGATACCCATTTCACATTGTAGGCCGGGATGTTGCATGCGATGTGCAATACTCGAATAATCAACCAAGATTTACCATGAATACATCATCACAGTCAATGGGTATAGAAGTAAGGTATCTTTTGTTATGTGTTTAATTTTTGGCTTGAGAATAGCTTTATAAAATACGTGAGGCATGTGGTTTAGTTTGCTGGCAATCACTGCAACACCAACCCATTATAAATGAATCAAAGTCATAGGGGCATGACATTTACACCACCAGAGATTTTTTAAATAACTCTTAAACTTTATTCGTGTTTGTAACCGAACAGCGAACCGGAACCGCTCGAATCACTTCAGCGATGCCCCCTAAAACTTGTATTCATTTAGTGCCTATAAAGCCAGAAAGCCATGCTTGCTAGTTTATAACTTATCTTTAAGAGACGCTACCGTATTTGAACCGCTCGGTTCCATATGATCGCAGGCTCACATCAAAATAACAGTATTTTATTTATAGAAGAAAGAGTTTACCTCTTGGATACTGAGGGTTTATTTGTGTTATCATATATAGTGCTAGGTTTGGTTTGTTTTTCCAAGTATTGCATCATTTCACATCTGTACATATCAGAAATGGATGGCATGTGTTTTTTTTTATTGATTTGCACTGCAAACGTTTTCTTTTCGTTGTGAGGAGGCGTTGCAAAATAATCATTGTACAGTTGTGTGAGGGAGGGACAGCAATGTGTGTCTGTTTGCTTGACGTTTGTCATATCTTTCAGAGTCATTGTCTAGCTCTAGCATATCATATTTATGGATATGCATTTCCCTCAAAAGTCACACTAGTGTTTAAATTCGTAGGGCAGTGTTTCAAAGTGTTGTATAGATAGCTAGCTAGCTTAATCAAAATTTGACCATAATTGAAACTGACAGAAGAATCATCATTTTTGGTTGATTAAATTAAATTCGGTTGGTGGTAGGCTGGCTGTCGCTATAGTGCTCCGTGACTCAAGAGCTGCCGGAGAGCGACCAATATCGACGTCTTGATCATTGTCCAGGCATTGCATGACGAGCAGAGCACCTGTTGACCTTGGTTGGGGACGCTTAGCGTTCTGGGCTAATGTCGGACCAGGCGCTTTATCTTGGGCATGGCTGTGACCTTGTGCTGGTGCTACCGTGATCCGACCATGTCACGGTAACTGACCGTAGGAACACACACATCTGTTCACTCTTGGCTCGATTTCCATTTTTTTAGACTTAATAGGAGTTTTTTGTCATTATGCTCTTGTGTGAATGGCAACCCAATGATCAAGAGTTCATGTGTTGGAAGACAACACAGCTACCGGAAACAATTTAACAGTTGCGTTTGTCTAAAAACTTTCCATGACGTTAATTGGATGTGTAAAATGTTTAGTTTTTTTTTCTCTTGGTAGATTTGTTACAAACCGTCCACCCCCTTTCATTTGGCTTTCCTACAACATTTACCTAATTTCGCGGTAATCTCTTAATCTGGTCAGATAATCCAGAACAGGCACACTGAGGTCCTTTATCCCTGTCTTTGCCGCTTCTCCTTGTTTCAAGGCCCCATGTTCCAGCCCTGTCCTTTTTCCTCAATGTTTTTAATTCGATTAAAGTTGCTATGTATAATTTACTACAGATTAACAGTTTTCAGTGAGCCATTGAAAATATTCTAAATCAAACGCATTTTATTTATTTAATTGGACATTCTCCTTTTAATCATGCAAAGATTGTCCAAAACCACCCATTGCCATCGACCAAAGACACTAGCGACGTGACCATACAATATCCAGTTACTGTTTAATTGATCCATTAAAAATCATTTTATGCATTGATACATTAAAAACAGATCCTATCCAAGGTCTCCGGGTTCAAGACTAGGTTACAGTTGGATGCTAGTGATTCCTTTACCACCAGGCCTCCTCTAATGTAATGTATCGCACAAAAGGAATAGGTTTCACTAAAAGACAACAGTGCCTCCTGGTGGACAGATTGCATTGTTCCCAGTGTCACAGAATGGTATCTCCTGTTATCTCCGTTTATCCGTACACATTTTCGACGATATTCTGGAGACGTCCTCAAAAAGCAATATATCTATTTATTGTGTGGCTGTATAATGTATTTATTAAAAAGGATGTTACAAATTTAGCATAACTTGAAACATAAAACGCAAGAAAGAGAAAGTCAAGAGCTCTGAATATTGCATAGACATATAAATCATGTTTGCCAATGCACATTTCAAGATAACATTTCAGAAAATATCGTTTTATTTAAAAATATATATTTTTATTGCTATTTTGTTGTAAAGAGATGGGAATGTATACGATTGGTCTGTATTATTACATGGGGGTATGTTATTACCTATTCAGAATGTTTAATTCAACAAAGTAAAGAGTTAATACCTGCTATTTGAAAGTCGAAGAGTATTTTGTAAATCCATCGCCCCCTCCCCCCCTCCCCCTCATCATTTCAATTCTCAATCTCACTTTGTATAATTTGCAAACTTTACATATAGGCTTTGACTATTTGCAGTGAAAGGTCAGTGCATACTCCTACGGGTAGACATGGCACAGGTGTTTCTCTGGTTTTATCGGACCAGAAGAATACATTTAACCCTTCTGGTTTCTCAGAAACAACAAAATGTTTACATTTCTAAACACACAAAACTATGAAAATCATTTTAAGTACAGCACATACAGTAACCACTATAAAGGTGCAGATAATTACAGAGTTGTTTTGTTTTAAACGAATAAACCCCTAAATTGTTCCCCAACCCGCCTTCGCCCTTCTTAAGAACTGAATCCATACCTTCATTTGCCCCTTTGGATGTGGTGCAAAGATCTTGAGTGAACAACAAAGATTACATTTAAAGGGATTGGTTTGGCTGATTTGACCCAAGCCTCCAGTAATTATATTCTCTTTGTGTCTTTATTTTGCTGTTACTGTATGTATATTTTTGCTTATGTTTACTGAAAAAAGATAGAGAAAACAATAAATGTCATTTAAGGGAACTCATCAACAAGTGTGTTTATTTACCTGTGACCCTTTTCTTAATATAATTTAAATTTAGTGTGTGCAAGAATGTGTCCAACATATGGGCCGAGCAAGCTCTTACATTTCTGCCAAATATGTGCACATTCCAATAAATGTATTTAAAATGCCTACTTTGAATCTTGTGGGAGGATGCCACGTTCAGTGGGAATGCTGTGTAGTAAACTGATGTCACCCACCCACCTACATGTTATCATCTGACACAGATCAGGGCTGGCAGGGTTAGAGTCCAATCTATCTCTTGATTGCAGCTTATCTCGGACAGCACAAATCTATCTATGGAGTAGTTGGAATAACTGTAAGGTTTGTACGTGGTTACCTCCATGTAAGTCACTTTCATTATAGCCTTCTAATGGCTCGCTGACTTGATTAGGGCCTAACTGTAGGCCTTCCTAACCTTCCCCTCACTCTTCTGTACCCCATGGTTGTTGCCTCTCGCTCTGTCTCTGACCCCATTGCCCTGTCTCTAACTCTATCCCTAGCTCTGTCTCTAGCTCTACCCCTAGCTCTATCCCTAGCTCTGTCTCTAGCTCTACCCCTAGCTCTGTCTCTAACTCTATCCCTAGCTCTGTCTCTAGCTCTACCCCTAGCTCTGTCTCTAGCGCTTTCCCTTGCTCTATCCCTAGCTCTGTCTCTGGCTCTGTCCCTAGCTCTGTCTCTAGCTCTGTCTCCATCTCTATCACTAGCTCTGTCTCTAACTCTATCCCTAGCTCTGTCTCTAACTCTATCCCTAGCTCTGTCTCTAACTCTATCCCTATCTCTATCTCTAGCTCTACCCCTAGCTCTATCCCTAGCTCTGTCTCTGGCTCTGTCCCTAGCTCTGTCTCTGGCTCTATCCCTAGCTCTGTCTCTAACTCTATCCCTATCTCTATCTCTAGCTCTACCCCTAGCTCTATCCCTAGCTCTGTCTCTGGCTCTGTCCCTAGCTCTGTCTCTGGCTCTATCCCTAGCTCTGTCCCGCCCAATGCTCTGTCTCTATCTCTATCTCTAACTCTCTCTAGCTATGTCTCTAGCTCTGTCTCTAGCTCTATCTTTAGCACTGTTCCTAAACCCATTGCTCCATCTCTAGCGCTATCCCTAGCTGTGTCTCTAGCCCTATCCCTTGTCTCGCCAAATGCTGTGTCCCTAGCTCTGTCCCTGACACCATTGCTCTGTCCCTGCCCAGCACTCTGTCTCCAGCTCTTTCTCTAGCTCTGTCCATGACCAGCGCTCTGTATCTAGCTCTATCCCTCACCGCAGTGCTCTCTCTAGCTCTAGCTCTAGCTCTGTCTCTATCAATATCTAGCTCTGTCCCTGACCAGTGCTCTGTCTCTATCTCTATCCATAGCTCTGTCAATAGATCTATCTACAGCTCTTTCCCTGACCACAGTTCTGTCTCTAGCTCTATCTATAGCTCTATCTCTAGCTCTGTCTCTAGCTCTGTCCCTGACCACAGAGCTCTAGTATGGCTCTATCTATAGCTCTGTCTCTAGCTCTATATCTAGCTCTATCTATAGCTCTGTATCTAGCTCTATCTATATCTCTGTCTCTAGCTCTATATCTAGCTCTATCTATAGCTCTATATCTAGCTCTATCTATAGCTCTGTCTCTAGCTCTATCTATAGCTCTGTCTCTAGCTCTATATCTAGCTCTATCTATAGCTCGGTATCTAGCTCTATCTATAGCTCTGTCTCTAGCTCTGTATCTAGCTCTATCTATAGCTCGGTATCTAGCTCTATCTCTGTAGAGGTAGACCAGCACTTTTTTGCTCTATCTCCATATCTAGCTCTGTCCCTGACCAGTGCTCTGTCTCTGTCTCTATCTCTATCTCTGTCCCTGCCCCAGCAGCCTTCAGAGTGCCTTGGAAAGCTGGGGCAGGGAAGGAGTCCTGGAGGAGAGGAGATAATCTAGCCTTAGAGGTATTTGTGGGTTGAAAATAGTCTGAAAGCACCGGTGGCCGACGGCAGCGGGACACGCCATGCTCGCCCGGTTGAACTCGACGCAGGCCTGCCGTGGCACGCGGGCCACCTGACGAGGTTGTCCCAAAAGGACTGATCTGCATTGGCAGTTGTCTCATGTCGTTTATTTTGATGAGAGCAGGTTGATCGTTAAATCTGATTCGATTTTAATATTTCTTATGGACAAATGTTTGCTGACTGAAAATAGTGATGTGTTTCCTTTACACGGTTGGTCTGGCACAGAAACGTAGGGGATATTAATCGCATGTCATAGATCTGATTATCTCTCAAACGTTGCGTAAGTAAAGATTGTGCGTTGTGAAAGCTGATTATAACTGCTGAAGGATAAAGGATATCACGTGAGATGCATGCTAGCAGTTCAGAGACAATCAATGAGACCAAACTTTACATTGATGATTGTGATTTGTTTTATCTGACAGATCATTTTTTTATTCAAACGTCATAAAAATCTTTCACAATGTAAAATCTATTATAGAAATATTCTAAGATGGTAACATTCTTAATTTTCACCCAAAAATAAAATTAAATCAGTCTTTTATAAAATATATCTCAATAAATCCATATGTTCCTATTTATAGATAATTTAAGGTAAAAATGCTTAGGTATACACCAACCACACTGTTTTCAATGATTAATTCATATAAATAAATTATAGTTGTCTTTCAGCAAACTTTCTTTTCAATATATAAAATATTAAGACAGTGTGTCCACCTCACATAAGGAGGTAATGTCGAGTGCAGAGGAATGTTACAATTGAAACGTAAATACGTCTAGAGCATTAGTTGATTGTTCCCGCTACAGTTTGGTTGGGAATAAAACAAGTCCTCTAGATTTGGCACCTGGGGTGGTAAACCCTGTATTTGGCAGAAGGTCCTCAAATGAAGTAGTCAGCACGCGGTAGATCCTGGCTTGGGGGGGGTCGCCTACCACGGAAGCTGCGGTTAGTCTCTTACTCTCTCTGCTGCCTGGCCCCGGGGCACTAGGGCAGGTCCAGCATCAGGTTGTCCTCCAGGATCCCCTGAGTCCTGTCGTACACCTGCGCGATGGCCGCCACGACGCGGAGCAGCAGTCTGCTCAGCTCCTCCTGGTTCTGGACGCAGACCAGCCGGTAGAAGAAGCCGCGCTCCGGCAGCGCGATGAAGGCCAGCTCGGCGGCGCGCCGGACGAACCAGGTGTGGTGGTGCGCCAGCGTGCTCTGGTAGGCCTCGCGGCACAGCTCCGACGGGCTCCGCAGGCGGCCGCTGGTGCCGCTGGCCGGCGTCTCGGCCAGCTTCTCCAGGAAGAGCCGGAGCCAGTCCAGGGCGCGGTGCAGGCGGAGCAGGGTGCGGCAGCCCGAGTCGCTGGTCTGATGGAAGTCCACCAGGCCGCTCTGCAGCTCCACGTGGATCATGGAGCGCACCGAGCGGTAGGCGCCGCGGTCGTCGGCCCCCGAGGTGCCGGCGAACCGGGCCGGCGGGTTGTCCGGACGGAGCTCGGCCTCCGGACCCACCTCTGCCGCCAGGGCCAGCTGGCGGATCAGGGTGGTCTTGGTCTCGATCTCGTTGGATATTAACCCGACCATAGGGCCGAGAGCCTCCATGAACCTACAACACAGAACCAACCGGGTCAGACACTCTACAACCTCCTCGAACCTACAACACAGAACCAACCGGGTCAGACACTTTACAACCTCCTCGAACCTACAACACAGAACCAACCGGGTCAGACACTTTACAACCTCCTCGAACCTACAACACAGAACCAACCGGGTCAGACACTCTACAACCTCCTCGAACCTACAACACAGAACCAACCGGGTCAGACACTTTACAACCTCCTCGAACCTACAACACAGAACCAACCGGGTCAGACACTCTACAACCTCCTCGAACCTACAACACAGAACCAACCGGGTCAGACACTTTACAACCTCCTCGAACCTACAACACAGAACCAACCAACAGGTAAGACACTTACCTTCCTGTTCAAGGTTTAAATCCAGTATACCAGGTAAAAAGGTTCTCTCGGTTTTCTAAGAGTGAACCAATTTCAGAAGCAGAATTGATACTTTATTAACCCCCGTGCGGAAAGGATTTCTCTGCATTTGAGCCATCCTAGCCTGCTAGGAGCAGTGGGCTTCCCGCCGGTTACACAGTGTAGTGCCCGGGGTCAAACTCCTAGCTTTTGTGCCTTGCCTTTGTTACAGGCAGTTTTGGCCCTGCTCTCTGGCCGTGTTCTCTTAACACGCTTAACACGTCTTAACACGTTTTCATGCTGTGCTTTTGTGTGCGTGTTCCCACCTGACTAGCTCATCCCAGCTGGAGAGATACGGCTGCAGCATGATGTCCGAGCGCGAGGCCGAGGCATCCTGCAGGTGAGAGAGCAGGGCGGACACCTGGAAGGTCTGGCCCGGACACCCCTCCTGTCGGACTGGGCCCTCTGCCTCCCCAGACCCACTTCTGTTGGTCAACTGGTTGAGCTGGAAACGAGAGGCAGAGAGAGGGGAGACACAGAGAAAGCGGAGGGAGAAAGAGCATTAGCAAGTGAGGGGGAGGCCGAGAGACACTGGAGTCAAACCAGCAGCTTTGAGTCAGGAAAGAAACGGCAGAGAAATCTGCTCTTCAATGAAGGGAGCATACTTTGAGAAGTCTCTTACATTGTTTACCTGGTTGTAACTCTTCAAGCAGGAGTCCCAGTGGTAGTCCAGGCCTCCCTCTGAAGGAAACGAGTCAACAAGGGAAGCGGGGGGTCAGAAGAGATAGCAGGAATCCAATATGTTTCCAAAAGAAGCAGATGTAAATATAGTATATGTGTTTGCAGTGCAGGATGCTACAACCTGTGGACTTGCGAGCACAGTCTTCCAACATTGACAATGTATTATTATATATAGATCTCTTTTAATACCGATTTTAAAATGAAAAGTTTATCCAAATAATACAATGTTGCAGTTACTACTTTATCTGTTGAATTATAAAGAGGAAATCTAAATGCACCCATATGGTTTGTAAGAATAATAAATTGATTTAGACATAAGATACATGATTATGTGTTGCATAAACATGTTAAACATTAAAAAAAAGCAACCACCCTATAAAGGTAAAGACCTCCATTTTGAGTGTTTAAAGCAATATATGCAGAATCTACATTTTCGATAATCCATTCATTTGAAACTCCTCATAGGACCTCTCGGGTAATCCATTGCTATTTTTCAATAATTATACCGCAAACACAAACCTCTCACCTCTTTATCTTTGAGATTGTGTGGACAAAGCAACGCAGCCAAGATGTTAAACGGCAGGCTGTCAAACAGCAAAGACTCTGGAGCGTGTGAACTACAGACCTCTGACTCATTGTTATTTATTTTGCTGGGTTGCTGGGAAAATTTGTACTTTAGAATTTGGTACAATAACCAAATGAGCTGTGGGCCCTCAACCGATATGGAAACTATCTCTATTGTCAAAGAAGTTTAGAATGAAACAAGAGTCATCTGTTTGTATAGATGGATTGGATTGGAAGAAACACACACACAAATTGCATCCACAAATGCAGTAGGCTTGATGGCATCAACTATAACCGTTCAAGCTATGTGCCAGATAATCCTGTATTGTTTTAAGATATCTTGAGAGAGAGAAACAAGGCACAAATAACCAGATTTTTGAGGACAGATCCTGCATTTTAGTTCCGGTCGTTCTCGGCAGCGAGCACAGATCCTTCTCGATTCTGAGGGAGATGACTAGATACAGGCGGACTTTAGCATCATATCTACAATCGATTGGTTGCGTTTGTTCCCAGTCTTGTTGCTATCAACTGCCTGCTGACATTGCATGCCCTTGTCAGTCCCAATCTTGTCACTGCTATCTGTAACCCTGTTAGTATCTAGTTCTGAAAGGTTCTACAGAAATCATTACTGGCCGTAAGACATGCCTGCAGCTTTGTTCTCATTCTTTGAAGTGTGTTGGTCTTCTGTTCTGCATTGCAGTCACAAATGCTCATTGATTTGATCTATCGGACTACATGAACAGTATGATTTGTTGTACCGTGTGGATGCGGTCATATGTTGTACCATGTGAATGATTCTGTATTTCATTGTGCCTGTAGGGATTATGAGACTTAATGAGGCGATGGAGCTGTTGTTTGTTAAATACCTGCAGCCATTCAGCATTTCAGGTGCTAAACCTGAGTTTCCAGACTAGGGCCTGCCTTCATACCATACCCATGACTCAAACCATCACAGTTTCTGTTTAAGCCTCTGAGATTGCAATGATAATCAATCCCTTTGACAGTATCTTCATCTTTTATGATTCATAATGGTATCCACAATGGATTCCATCCCTTTCAGTTATCAGTGCATTTTAAATAATATCCTCATTCTTCATGAATGACTAAAGGTTGATTGGACATTCAACTCTTCAAATTAGTCAGTCAGTATGCAAAGGTCCTCCCCAAATCTGGTATGACTTAAACCTGTCATTGTCTGAATAACACCGGGATTCCGGCTCAATCCCAGCTCAGTGTGCAGACGTACACTGCTCTTTAAGGACAATTATTTCACCACAATGCTCCTCACACATGACACAAATTAAATGATAGCATCAGGGTTTAAAATGTGAATTCCTCTGCCACTGAATGATAGACATTGTCCGTAAAAAAAAACACCTCACAAACAGCACACAGTGATGCTGGCTATCATGGATCTGTGAGCCGCTCAGCCCACCACGCGCTAAACCCCACTAGTTCCTGGAGCCGAACATGTGACACATTCCCAACCTACACTCGATACACTCCAGGCAGAGAAGCCTTGAGCAGATGCACAGCGCTGACACACTCAATCACTCACTCCCTCGCACACACGGACGTGAACACGGACACGGACACACAAAACACAAGGATGCACAAAACAAACGAGACCCCCATACACACAGGCACACGTGCCGGTTACCCCAGTATGGGGGTTATAGGGGTGGGGGGGAGGGGGGTGGTGGGGTTGGGGGTCGGTGGTCGGGGGGAGTACTCACGTAGCCACAAGCAGCCGAGGAACAGCAGCAGAATGACGATCGCGGCGGCAGCCTTGCTCTTCACACCCATGTCCTCGCTCTCCTCTCCCTGCCGCGGCTGCATTCAGTCCCCCTCCGATCCCTTCTCCTTCTCTCTCTCTCTCTCCGTCTCCTTATCTGGCTCTGTTCTGTGTGTGTATGTGTGTGTGTCTCTCTCTCTCTCTCTCTCCCTCCCTCTCTCTCTCTGGTTTCACATCAGATTTCCTGGAGTTCCTTGCACTGGCTGTCACACCACAATTACTCCGGATTGGTCCCCGGCTTCAAACCCACCCCACTCTACCGTCCCCCCCCCGCCACCCAGACTCCACCACCCCTCCTCTACCCCCCCCCCCCTTTTCCTCTCACGTCTCTCGCTGTAACTCCTCCCCGATTCTCAGCGACATACGCACATGCGGTCCCACACGGTCACTCACCACACTCACACGCAGACAGACGCAAAAGGAAGAAGAAGGGAATAGTTGTTTCCTTCTCCTTCTGAATGAAGAAGCCCAGGAGACCCAACCCTCCCCCCGCTGGGTCTGCACTTGCAGCTACTTTTTGGTTGATGATTGTCGTTGTCATTCATTGATTGATTGTCTTCTATACACACAAACACACACACACACACACACACACACACACACACACACACACACACACACACACACACACACACACACACACACACACACACACACACACACACACACACACACACTCTTGCTTGTTTGTCCTGGATTTTGCTGAGTTGCTCAACGCGAGGGTTCAGAGATTACCGCCGCTGGCTGATATTTGGGAACACCAGCCCTTGTCCTGAAAACTGGTAACCCCCTTTGCCTTGAAACATCTCCAATATATACCAGTTATATGGCTGGCCAGAGTAAACACTTGGTCTTGCTTCTCCTCCCACTCTCACCCCTGGCTTTCCCTCCTCCCTCTCCCCTCTCTCTCTATCTCTCTCTCAGGGTTTCTCTTTCCCATAAACACACACACACACACACGCACACGCACACAAACTCACACAGACCCCAAAATGGACTGCAACAGTAAACTCTCATGTCCCAAATACACATCTGCCCGGATCTGGGGCTGAGGGGACAAAGGGGCTGCTGAGTTGAGTTGTGTAAGAACAAGCATGGTCGAGGTGAGGGTAGGGGCGCACCCGTCTCCCTGAGAACCCCAGCTATCGATCTGTTTGTCCTCTCCAGTAACCCATGTTTTATCTGCCTGCAGGGCCGTGTCAGGGCAACACGAATCGGACACACTCTGGGACCCACCGGGCTGTCCGAGGAACCAGAGACAACATCAACAAGTCATGGCTGTTAATGAACGATAGAGTCTACGCTGCTGTGCTGCTCTTCTCTCCCACGGCGGCGGTCGGCGGTCGCCCATAGCACGTCCGCTAACCCCCCCCCCCCCCCCCCCCCTTCCGCTCTGTACCACAGAATCTGCATCTCTGTATCTCTGTGTATCTCTCCTTCCCTCCCTCCTTATCTCTCTCTTTCTCGCAAATCCTCTCTCCATGACTTCTCTATTTCAAGTTCACAAAGAATCTGTATATCTCCATCTCTCTCTCTCTCTCTCTCTCTCTCTCTCTCTCTCTCTCTCTATCTTTTTCTCTCTCTCTCTCTCTCTCTCTCTCTCTCTCTCTCTCTCTCTCTCTCTCCTCTCTCTCTCTCCTCTCTCTCTCCTCTCTCTCTCTCTCTCTCTCTCTCTCTCTCTCTCTCTCGTGCTGTGCTGATGTGAAACAAGAGAAACCCAGAGGACTCCTATTGAGCGACGTTGTTGTGAGTGCAATGTTTTTTTATGATGCCACCGTCACGGCTTCGATAGAGACACAGCGGTGCACGGGGGACCTTTGCACTGCCAAAATCTCCATATCCAGGTCTAAAGTCTGCCTCGTCGTTGGCTGAATGAAGGCTGGACTCCAAAGGGTGGTCCCTCCCCCCTCCCATCCACTCTGTGTGTGCGTGTGTGTGTGTGTGTGTGTGTGTGTGTGTGTGTGTGTGTGTGTGTGTGTGTGTGTGTGTGTGTGTGTGTGATCAGCGCAGAGGAGACCCCGGTTGATGTGCTGTTTTGTTTTTTTTGCTGTGGGAGCCGTTGGGGGAGGGGGCCTCCGACGCTGATCCGAACGGAACAATCCCGAGCACATGTGTGCTCATGAGGCGCGAGTCTCCCTACAATGGTGGTGAGGAGGGGCGAGGCCAGGGGAGAGGGAAAGCAGGGCCATTCATCAGGGGGAGGGGGGGAGGGGGCGGAGGAGGGGCCTCTGGTCATGGGGTCTTCCCTTACGCCTTTTTTCCCCACATTTTTTTATTTCCACGCCGCAGACCAAAGGTGACGTCTGAATCGAGCGGGGAGACGGTAGAGAAGGAACACAACCAAACCATGTGAGGGACATGTGACCCTGTTTGGAATATTTGTCTGCACAAAGCTCGCCACACACACACTCTCAGTAATCTGGAGAATCAGCGGGTGCACTGTGGGGAGAAGCAGGCTTATTAAACTGTTGCCATTTGAAACAGTTGGCCCGGGGTGACCTGTCGTACACAACTGCCCTTCAGATGCTGACTAGCACTAGCTGAATGGCACTTTGTGTAGGCCGCTGAATATTACATTTGTGTTGTTGTACGTGTGTTTCTATAGCAGAACATTGTTTATCCTACAAGTTCAGTAATTCCAAGTTTGCTCTCAGGGCTTTGCGACAGACATGCACAGCGTTGCTGGTGTCTGTCCAGTGGTCACATGTGGTCACATGTGGTCACATGGGCAGTGATTCAGTGCTACTTCCTGACGCGGACACATCCCTTCCTTCCCCATTTCCTTCATTAATTGCCAGAAAGATTGTACCAAATTTTCCGCATGGCTCTTCGTTGCCAGGTGCAGAGTGCCCTGAGGTCAGGTGTTTTGATGTCCGTCTTACATTTACATTCAGGGGATTTGTTCCAAAGCGACTGTCAACCACCGTCATTCACACATTGACACACCGACGGTGGAGGTAACCACGCAGGGCGACAGCCAGCTCATCAGGAACAGTCAGGGTGTGGCGTCTTGCTCAGGGACTGCTTGACACCGGGTGTCAAGCAGTCCCGGTATCGAACTAGCAGCCTTCTGGTTACCAGTCAACCCTCTCTTCCTCCTGAGCTACTGTCGCCACCAGGAGTGTGAGATGAAGGTCTTGAACTCCGGGAGGATTCCTCAGGGAGATGAGGTTGGCCATGAGCATCCCTTCACCCCCAGCTCATATACTTTAGATGGGATAGGATCTCTTTAATCTCTCTGTGTGTTTGGGCGTTGGTGACCTTAAGTGGACGTGGAGGGGGAGCAGCGTGGAACCAGTCGGCCGGATCAGTTGAGCCCTCAGCAGGGCGTGGCAAGAGGCAGGGCAGAGAGTCTATTTGTGTTCCTATGTTGTGTCGTCCCTTTCAACTCTAGGGTGTGGGCGTGTGCACCAAGGAACACAACCCGTCGTTGTAAGCTGCAAGCGGCCATCGCCGGAACACACTTTTGAAGTTACAAATGGCCGAGGGGTTGGTGATCAGTAACTGATGTTACGTGCTTTCCGTAGAACTGATTCCACTGCTTCACCCACCATGATACATGATACATACTCAGTCCTTTATTTGGGCTTAGTTGCACTGGGCAGAGTTCAGAGATCAGAGCCAGGGAAGGGGTGCAGGCAAGAAGCAGTCTTGCCTAGTTGCGTCCACACAGTAGCTCAGGAGGCAGAGCGGGTTGGCTGGTAACCGGAAAGTTGAGTGTCGAGGTGCCCCAGAGCAAGGCGCCTCGACCTAACTGCTCTGGGCAGAGAGGTGTGGCATCCCCTTTCTGTATAAGCTATAGAAAGGAATCATGACGGTAACCATTACTCCCGAGGAGACTCGACCACCTTCGGGTTGAAATCGGGGTCGGGCTCATAATTACAGTTAATGTGTCGGGCCGGGACGGGCTCGGACAGAACGTGAACGGGCTCGGGTCAGGCCGGGCTTGATTTTCTGGGACCGATCTAAATACGTTAAAATGAAACCTTCAAGGTCACATGACCGGCACCAATTTTTTCTAGCGGAAACACTGACCAGGATGTAACCTAGCATTTTGGCTAACTCCGGCATGCTAGCTTCTTTTACTTTCACACTGATGTTTATTATGCTCCATCCCAATCAATAACTTAACCTTGACGGCACCGCTCATAGTTTTGCCAGGTGTGTCTTCATCAGCTCCAGTTAAAATACTATCATCCTAATAACATCTGGTTCCCGATGTCACTGGTAGTACTGCTTCCATGGCGCGATGCCATATTCAGTGAGCACTTCACATGCCAAGCACCAATCTGGTGCACTGATACAGGTCTTTTGTGGAGTTATAGATATTTCCAGCATGCGTCTTCCATCTACATTTGCCGGTACGCCTGAGCAAGATCAATCTTTGAACATTGCTCTTCACATGGCAGTTATGCAAAGATGCATGGGAATTGCTTAGGACTGATCTCAACAAAACAGTTTGCCATCAGTCTTCTCTACTTGAGCCTGGTGAAACTTAGGCTTGGCAGCATGAAAAATGGTAAATGGACTGCATTTATGTAGCACACAAACCAATGGCCACTAAAAGCGCTGTACAATATCTCCTAATACTTACCTACTCACATATTCACACATCGACAGAGTTGTCAACCATGCAAGGCGTCAACCAGCTCGTCGGGAGCAATTAGGGTCAGCTGCTTTGCTTTGGGACACCTCGACGCAGGAGGTGAGGTGACTAGGAGGAGCCGGGGAGCAAACTAGCAATCTTCCGGTTACCAACCTGCTCTACCTCCTGCAACAAATGCCGCCCCATCCTTGAGTATGATCTGTGCTTTCACTTGTTTTATGTGTCTATTCCGTCTTGGGACACAGGTCTAGCCAGTATCTGCGTTAGCCCCTAGATGCTCTGTAGAGGGGCTTGCCTTTATTGACTGCCAGTTAGGGTCAACGCTCCACAGCCATCCCGGTCCAAATATGGGCACACCTCCATTTGTCAACACACATATTTTTCAAAGACTTTTGCTTTAGCCATAGGAGATATTTTCTCCTCTTTCTTCATTTCCTCCATCAGTGGGATATGAGTCATTTTCACATTTAGGATGGTTTTCACAACGTCTTTGTGAGTATTTACAAAGAGTGGGGTAGATCTGGTATCTAAATCCATTCGTAGTGTTACTCCCTCTACCTCTTCCTTCTAGGTTTAACTAATATGATTTAACGGTCCATCTTTATAGAATGGAGTTTAAGACATGACAACTCTTCTCACTTTCTCCATCACTTATGTCTCTTTCAGTGAAATTATGTACATTTATATCACATATTCCTATTTTCTTTGTTTATAATTTATCATTATTATGCTTAGATTAGAACATTTTCAGAATGTGTCCTTTGATATGACAGCGTCTACTGTCTTTATCTTTGAACCGCCAATCAGCGGAGTCACGTGTCTCTTTCCCACACCGAAAGCATGGCTGCCTGTGATATGTCAAGTCGTCTGGTGAAAAACGTTTTCCCCGAGCAACTCCTCTCATTTTACCTTTCCTTTGTACCTCATTTGCATATGACGCTGATGATTTCCATTTACTGAGCAGTCTCGTTTCAGATCCTTCTTTGTCATAATCCGCGTCTGCGGGTTCTCGCTGTTCAGCCTTCAGATGAGACTGTCACGCAGCGGCATCTGACGACTCCGCGTATTACGGCCCCGCCCACACAGAATGCCCTGCCCACTCTGTTCAGCGATTCTGCAGTCTGCACCTCGATGGGCTTCATTCTCTTGCTCATCTCTTTGTCTTTCACTTCGTTGGCCGAGTATTGAAGCTAGTCTCGCTGCTTGTCTAATCTGTCTCGCACAGGCTTTTAAAACGGTCCAATCGTCCTATACATCCAGGTATTGTTACCTAGACCTACTTTGTATTCACTTTATCACCGCAGGCAAATTAACTAAAATCTTCCTCATTCTTCTGCAACAATAAAGAGCGGGTGATATCCACAATACTCGTATCTTACTATAATGTGTATTTGCCTCGGTAACAACAGCATGCATTATGACAGACACCGAGATAAAGTAGCTTATCTTTACTATTCTGCGCCAAGTTCAATCACACGGGGGAACGCATCAGTGTCGGTAGCAAATATCACTCCATTAATAGGCCTACCCGATATAAAGTTGTATCGATTTTATTCATTTGTATCCCACGTACATAGGGCCTAATACTGACACATTTACATTATATAATAGACCATCTTCCTTGGAATCAGCATATATGTCTATATGTGTCACATATATAGCCTAGTAGAAAATACACTATTTACGAAAATAATATATAGGCCTATATAGCCTATACCTGTTCAGTCAACGTAGTAGGAAGGGCAATTTGCATATTGTATTAATTATCGGCTATTAACCCTAACTCTAACCCTATTCCTATATTATATTATTATTCTATTCAATTCGTTCAACGTCTCTCTCTCTCTCTCTCTCTCTCTCTCTCTCTCTCTCTCTCTCTCTCTCTCTCTCTCTCTCTCTCTCTCTCTCTCTCTATTTAGGCTTATTTATCTAAAAATGTAATTTGTCATTGGTTATGTCGGCTATAGGATATTTGGCTGACTTACATGTTTAGTACACCGATATATTTGAATAAAAAATAAAAAATAAAAGAGGGAGAGACAAGCGCCGCTTGGATGATATCCTCGGCGTCACGTGGCGACAAGGATGCCAGTCCGGAACATAAACAAACGAAACGACTACAAGAATGCTGTCTACGCTGAGGCATGAATAAATGAACCTAAACCACTCCAAGACATAACGGAGCATACTATGTACAGCTGCATTCTCCCTACTCGACAAATATCTGAGACGATTATTGGAAACAAATTTATTGCCACGTTGATGTTTTCATTCTACAAATCGTTCATAAATAGCAGGTAAATTAGCGTGTTAGAATTTACGTATCCTACCACAACACAACAAAGAATAAGTTTTTTCAGAAGTTTCAATTGAGTTATAAATAAACTCAGCGCTCCTGTGCCAACCGCCAAACACATAACCAGCATTCTTGAGTTTCAATTTACTTCCAAGGAGATCATCTCCATTTCACTAACATAGGCCACTATAATTAGAGGTACATCAAACCTTACGAAACCCAAATGTCACTAGGGGCGAACAGGCTAAATTACAGGTTAAAGGTAGGACTGGTCGATATATGCAAACTGTTTCCGAAAAAATGAATGAAATGGTCACACACACACACACGCACACACGCGCACGCACGCACACACACACACACACACACACACACACACACACACACACACACACACACACGCACACACACACACACACGCACACACACACACACACACACACACACACACACAGAAATTCTGTCTTGGTGCAAGACTCATCCATGGTGCCCTGCAAGACGCTGTATATGTTATTACCCAGGATGCATTTCAGCGGAATGGAACCAAGAAGTCCCAGTCAGCTGTTCACCTTGGACAGTTGCACAGTTACACACACTCTCTCGTTCTCTCTCTCTCTCTTGTCTCACACACACACAAACACACACACACACACACACCAACATACACACACACACACACATACACACACACACACATTCTCTCGCTCTCTCTCCTGTCACACACACACATGCACACACACACACACACACACATTCTCTCTCTGTCTCCCAGCATTCTTACGCACTTCATTTAGGATTGAGATATATACCGTACATACACACACACACACACACACACACACACACACACACACACACACACACACACACACGTACAAACACACACACACACACACACACACACACAAAAACAGAGCAATCTGAAAATTCATCATCACTTTCAACCTGTGCCGCCCGGGGTTATAGTGGGCTCTGTTGAAAGATTAGGGCTGTAAAACGACCCTTATAGCTCCGGGGCAGACCCTCCAAGCGGGCCCACTGTAGACCATTGTCGATCTGGACGTTGTTGTCCTGTTGACAGGTGTCTCTATCACAACACGCGTCGTCTCACACTCTCTGCCCGCCACTCCTCGACCACAATCGTGCGTAATCGTGATCATGATGATTATCGAGCAGGGCCCGCGGTGCGACGTATTAAAAGCTAAGTGCTTCCCGGCTGCTGTGTAACCGGAGCTGGGCCCAGCGACAGCTGGGAGAGACAGACGAAGGCCCCGCAGGATCGGGGGGCTGGAGGGGCCTCGGGGGGGGGGGGGGGGGGGGGGGGGGGGGGGATGGGGGGTGCTGGAGAGGCCTTGGGGAGGGTTGGGGGGGCTCTGCGACGGCCGGAGAGAGCGGGGGGCAAGGCTTGTCGGAAATAACCTCTGCTTTACTCGGGGTCTCGCTACAACTACACGACACGATGGCCGGGCGGCTCTCTGGGATACTCTCTGTCCTGGTCGTGCTCGGGGTGTCGCTTTTACACAGTAAGTTCATACAAACCCACCTTTACTTTGTTCTAGTCTTTGTATTTTAGTTCTCCGCTAGCTGTGTGGTGTGTCGGGTAAGGGTTAGTGTGTGTCTGGTAGCTAACCACGGGGGATTTGCTGCTTAATGATACCGACTAGATACAAAAAGACACCACACACTTCAACTTATCTAGCTGCAGGGTAACTGCATAAGAAGTTCAGATTGGCCCTTTTTCCAACACCTAAAGACTGGGCAAGTTCCCACTGGCGACAGGAGCACATTCATTTGATTGGATTTAATCAAAACACGCATGCAGGCGATATACACACACGCACATACTGTACACTCTCTGGTACACACACACAAACACGCACACATCCTGAAGGTGGTCTTGTGTGTCTCCCAGCAGGGGTGGATGGTAACGAGGAGGTGGAGTTGATCCGAGACCTGTTCAAAAGCTACGTCAAGCATATCCGACCCGTGGAGAAACCAGAGGATAAAGTGCAGGTCCAGATTAAACTCACCCTCACCAACCTCATCTCCCTGGTAAGAGCCCCGCTCATGGGCAGAACCTTATCTAAACAAGCCTTCGGGTAAATCATAACTTTGTTTGTTCATCCAAAATCGATCAAAATCCAAGGGTTGAAAAAGCTGTGCGGGGGTGTATTTACTTCAGGTCAAATAACTCTGGTATTTTATTTAGCAGACGTCATAAGCAAAGCAACTAGAATTAATTTGACTTCAGTTTGATGATGTCAAGCTGATGATGTCAAGTTGATGCACACAAGCATAGGACAGATGGAACCATCAACCCACTGCTTCCTTTTCCCTTTTTAAGTATTTGTCATCATCCACATTATTTTCAGTAGATGTTTGCTTCCTCAAAGACCCCAAACTGTGGTTTCGAGTCCACAGAGCGTTGTGTGACTTTGTTTCTTTGCTTTATTTTCTTTTTCAGAATGAAAAGGAGGAGACTCTGACGACCAACGTGTGGATTGAGATTGTGCGTCTTCACAAGCGTTCTATTTGCATGGTTGATTGACATGTGTATTTCAGCATTGTTGCGCAGCTGTAAAATAGTGACACTGGGGCGCTCTGTCCCAACGGTGGGATTCTGATTCATGCTTTCTATAAGCGCTTGTTTTGTTTGTTATATTTACCTCAGAGGTGACAAACTCTCTCTCTCTCTCTCTCCCTCTCCAATGTCACCTACACAGCAATGGACTGATTATCGCCTCTCCTGGGACCCGACTAAATATTATGGGATAGAAATTATCCGTGTACCCTACCACACAGTGTGGCTCCCCGACATTGTCCTTGAGAACAAGTAAGCCTGCGTGTATGTGGGTGTGGAGGCGTGAATGTGTGAATGTGTACATGGCAGCATGAACGTGTGTGTGTGTGTGTGTGTGTGTGTGTGTGTGTGTGTGTGTGTGTGTGTGTGTGTGTCCGTATGCATGTTTGTGTGTGGATGCATAGGCGTGTGTGTTTCTTCATTCCTGTTTGTGCGTGTATGTGAGTGCATAGGTGTGTGGGAGTGCGTGCACTCACATCAGTCTGTGAGTTGAGGTCCTTTCATGTCTGCCCTCAATCTCTCCTTCATGAAACTTTCTCTAACAATAATATAATTTCACTTTAATACATTTTACATTTACATTCAGAGCTCGTTCCATCAGTTTTGTGCCAAAACAGAGAAGAGTTGTGACTTTAATCGTAATACTTTGTCTCTCCTATCATTTGCAGCATCGACGGCAAGTTTGACGTGGCGTACTACGCCAACGTGTTGATCTCCTCCAACGGCTGGATGTACTGGCTGCCCCCGGCCATCTACCGCAGCACCTGCGCAATAGAGATCACCTTCTTCCCCTTTGACTATCAGAACTGCACCCTGGTGTTCAGGTAGGATAGAGGGACAGACTGGATACGAACTCTGTAATTTCACTAGGAGAGCTGCAGCCTGGTGT
This sequence comes from Gadus chalcogrammus, assembly GCF_026213295.1. NCBI lineage: Eukaryota > Metazoa > Chordata > Actinopteri > Gadiformes > Gadidae > Gadus > Gadus chalcogrammus. Next base: position 13,248,436 of record NC_079418.1, read on the forward strand.
TCAGGTACGACAGAGGGACAGATTTGATACGAGCTCTGTCATTCCACTATCAGAACTGCAGCCTGATATTTAGGAACGATAGAGGGACAGACTTGATAGTGCACTTGACTGTATCGAGTGTAGCAATCACTCACTCAATCAATCGCTGAAATCAATAACTAGTGACTGAATGGAGTGATCGAATCCAGTGATTTAGAGAATCTTGTAATCGATTGAAACTACTGATTGATTGATTCCAGCGATTGAGGGATTTCAGTGATTAAGTGAAGTCATTGGTTCAGGGAATCCAGTGATCGGGTGAATTCATTGATTGAGTGGATACAATGATGGGGTGGATTCAGTGTTTGTGGGAATTCAGTGAGTGAATTCAGTGACTGGGTGAATCTAGTGGTTGAGTGAATCCAGTGATTAAGCGAATGAGGCCCTGTTTACACGACGAAGCTTATGGGTGAAAACGACACAATATTTTATCAGATGTGCCTTTCGTTCAGACGGCAACAGCGTTTTCAGGGCTTAAAAGCACAAAAAAGTGAAACCACCCTCCAGGGTGGTAATCTTAGAAATGCTCCACCGTTGCGTTTCTGTCTCAAGGGTTAACAACGCTAAAGGGTGCTCTGATCTGCTCACGCTGGTTCTCGTCACGTACGCGTATATGTCACATCCATTTGCAGTATAGACAAACAAGCTACCTGGTGTGCATACTCCATTGAATTTCAGACACTTTTGCGTCTACGTACGCAGACAGATTTCCCCCCAAAGACGTCTAAATGCGTAATAAAAAGGGAGAACGCAACGTCACTTTTGTGTTTTCTGTCAAGATCGTCTCCGTCTAAATTGAGCCTGAGTGCATCCTATGATTGAGTGAATCCAATGATTGAGTGAATCCAGTGATTGTTATTTGTAACTCTGTTAGAAATAAACATTTGTTCCCCTGCAGGTCCCAAACGTACACGGCCAATGAGCTAGATATTATCCTGGCCATCGCGGAAACCGGGGAGACTATTGAATGGGTGGACATCGACCCTGAGGCCTTCACAGGTGCACCAATCAAAACCAACACAAATACCCTCTCATGCACGCAAGCAGGACCTCTCGCTCACAAACACTCACTCAGACCATGTCTGTGTCTGTATGCGTCTGGCAGTCTACCACGTTAGCTATTAGTTTCACCTAGGGAGCTGGCATCTTTTGTTGGCACTGCCCTCTTGTGTCCTGCCTTTGTGCGATGCTCTCATGAAGGATGAGCCTGTAAGGGATACCAATGAAAGGCTTTGAGATTTACGCCTTTTTACGACTTCAACATTAGAACAGTGAGCGGGCTGAGAGCTCTTAACGCTGAAGGGATCCAACAGTGCGCCTTAACAGCTGTGCCCGTGTCAGTTCACATGTTTGTGGACGGCTCAAAACAAGGAGACCTTTCCATTACTAATGGTACTGAGGGATGATGATGTAATGCATCATTTACACTGCTGACACTGCTTCCATGGTACTAATACTAATACTAATAATACTAATAAATACTAATGATACTAATAATACTATTAATAATTCTATTAATAATTCTAATAGCTAATAATAAATAGGTAAAAGTAGAAGAAGGGCGGGGGGGAGGATGGCTGCTTAGCAAAGGTGGGTTCCCTAGAAGTTGGTCCCGGAGTTACAAACTATGGTCATTAACATGGCACTGAAAGGATCATAGGAACGCTGTTGATATTATGAAAAGGAATAACATGAAGACATTACAATACTTTCCTACAAATGAAGACCATATTATCACTTTTCTTTTGCTTTTTTTTCCAATCTGGGATCAATAAAGTATTATCCTATTCTTTATTCGAAGCAATGTAGAGTGCATTTTAGATACATTTCATTAATATTTGACACATCCTAATCCTTAAACACTACCACAATTCTGGCCCCATCGCGCTGACGCTTTTATCCAAAGCGACCTATAACCATTCACACACACACATTCACACCCCGACGGCAAAGTCAACCAGGGAGGGCTAGGCTAGGAGGAGACGGGGATCAAACTAGCAACCTTCCGGTTAACAGTCAACCCTCTCTCCCTCCTGAGCTACTGCTGCCCACTGCCGTCCTCCTCACTAACCTCCGCCATATTGTCCCCCGCTCCGCCTTTAGAGAACGGCGAGTGGGCCATCGTGCATCGGCCGGCCAGGAAGCGCATCGACAAGCGCTACAGCCCCGAAGACCTGGAGTACCAGGAGATCTACTACAACCTGATCATCAAGAGGAAGCCCCTCTTCTACATCATCAACGTCATCCTGCCCTGCTCGCTCATCTCCTCGCTGGTCGTCCTGGCCTACTTCCTGCCCGCTCAGGGTCAGTCCTAGCAGCAGCAGCAGCCGCAAGTGGTGCAGTCGTTACAGGACAACACCCGCCTGGGAGATCAAACCGTCGTAATTGGTCTCTCATGGCTTCCCTCAAACATCCGTTCTCAATATAATTGATCAATCAATTCTGCCTAAGAGCATTTAGCATGGGCGCGCCTTCCACGATTTTAACAATAACACAACAACAACAGCACCATGGCCCTTCGATGTTTATGTGTCAACATGGTCCAACCTTTCACAGATTTTCTCACGCGGAAACACAGTTGTTAAACACATGTGTAAATGAGTACTCTCTTATATTAGAAAATAGTCTGTGTGACATTTCCCTTGAAGGTGGCTCCTCTACCATATATATCATAGAAGCTTTAATAGCTTTATGTTTTTTCAGGAACACTGGTCATGGCACAAGCCGTTGCCGAGCTGTCTAATTTAGTTTTATGCCAGAACGCTGTGATTGTGACGGTAGGACAGTCCCAGAACCCTACACTCATGCAGCAGTCAGCATAGACACAGAAGACTGGATGTATGAGAGTTGCTGTTTTTACCTTTCATCCTGTTCTTGATCTATACTGTCTGTGCCACTATCACAACGCAGGTGGTTTTGTTGAATAGAGCCACGATGATAGACAAAGCTGTCTGAAAACATGTAGGCCACTAACAATGACCCCCTCCTTGACTCTCTGTCCTGGGCTCTCTACAGCCGGTGGACAGAAGCTGACGGTTTCCATCTCTGTGCTGCTCGCCCAGACTGTCTTCCTCTTCCTCATCCAGCAGAAGGTCCCAGAGACATCGCTGTCCGTTCCCCTCATTGGCAAGTGAGTCAGCGTGTGTGTGTGTATCTTTGAGCTGGTGGTAGGGTAAGACATGTATAATGTTGCAGATTCAAACTCCTGGGCTATTTAAAACAATTTAATATACTGTAATATAAGGACCTTTAATCCAAATCTTTCTGACTAATCGTCATGAATAAACCAAGCAGGGATACAATTTTTATTCTGAGGTTTTCCCCGGACCAGGGTTTATTCATGCTTGAGGTTCATGGATTAATAGATTTCATTCTAATTTGTATATGTTTTGAGCTGAGCCAATAGCTGAAAGCTCAACTAGCTACTGCTCTAACCAAGTAGGCAGCACGCCTTTAAGCGACCAGCAGGGTCCATTCTGACCTGCGGCCCACCATGTTTTATCTTTCCTCTTTCCACCCCCTTTCTTAATTATCTTCCTGGTCCTAATAACCCATGAAGTGTGTGTTGGTGTGAGCGTGTGCCTATAATGTAGCAGTGGAACAGTGATAAACTGTGAGGGAGACAATGGTGCATGCATTAATCCAATCTGCCATCGTTTGGCTTCACACTACACATCCTCCACACGCTATGGCTGTTATCTCCTCAAACACCCCCTTCTTAATGTTCTCCCCCTTCAGGTATATTATCTTCGTCATGTGCGTCACCACACTCATCGCGACCAACCAAATCGTGGTGCTCAACTTTTCCCTGCGGAGTCCCAGCACTCACACCATGTCCCAAACCATCAAGCACGTATGTATATCAAACACCACACTACGCCCAAACCATCAAACACGTATGTATATCAAACACCACACTACGTCCAAACCATCAAGCACGTATGTGTATCAAACACCACACTACGTCCAAACCATCAAGCACGTATGTATATCGAACACCACACTACGCCCAAACCATCAAGCACGTATGTATATCAAACACCACACTACGCCCAAACCATCAAGCACTGATGTATATCAAACACCACACTACGCCCAAACCATCAAGCACGTATGTATATCAAACTGATATCAAAACCAACCACACACACGCACGCACACGCGCACGCACGCACACGCAAACACACGCCATAAAACACGAATATAGACCAAACACACTCAACGTGAATCAAACCACATTGCTCTAAAGGAGAACGATTGTGCTCTGCCAATCAACTGCTCCCTGTGTGCGCTGCGGTTTCCTCTTGTGTTGCTCAGGTTTTCCTAGAGCTCGTCCCCCGGTTCCTGGGCATGGCCCCGCTGGTGGACGACGCGGAGGTGCAGGGGGAGGTGAACGGCGTGAGGGAGCGCAGACGGAGCTCTTTCGGCCTGATGCAGCGGGCAGAGGAGTACGTGCTGAAGCAGCCGCGCAGCGAGATGCTGTTCGACAAGCAGAAGGAGAGGCACGGCCTCACGCGCTCCTTCGGTACGAGACCCCCGCTCTGAGGAGCGCTGCTGACGCTGGACCTCTGGCAATGCACACATGAATTAAAGTTGATTAATGCGTCACAATTTTAAATCTAAATGTAGCTTTGTAAATGTAGTTTCATTTAATAATTGTATTAAGTATGATACCATGTAGGACAATCCTTTGTTTTTTAAGATTTCACTGCTAATATCAACAAACTGCATCAAACCAGTAGCTTGGGCCTCTGTGCTGCTATTAGTACAGACTGATACTACTGTACTAGTGTTCTGTTGGTCACTGTGGTTGATCGGTCCCTCCCCCGTCCAGAGGAACCTATAGATGTCAGCAGCACGGCTAACCTGTACAAAAGCTTGGCCAAAGCTGCGCCGGAGATCAAACAATGCGTGGACGCCTGCAACTTTATCGCTGAGAGCAAAAGACAGCAGAACGACATTGGATCGGTGAGTGACGCTGTGCCCCCCCTACCGTCCAACCCGAATCCAGACGAGAAATGTCCGGCTTCCTCAAGCCTTTCTTCTCCTTCTCTGATTCTCCAAACAGGAAATGGAGAGCTGGGTGCTGATCGGCAAGATGGTGGACAAGGTGTGCTTCTGGGTGGCCATACTCCTCTTCAGTCTGGGCACGGTGGCCATCTTCTTCACCGGCCACTTCAACAGTGTGCCAGAGTTTCCGTTTCCTGGACAAACCAAAAAATTTGTACCGGGGGAATCTTAAACACACAACCAGGACAGAACATTCAGCACACTTTAAACCATGCAAATGGTGACCTCACCGGTGCCCTCTGTAGAGGCAGCTGGTCTCGATACCTGGTCGCTCGGCCGTCCATCCAAAGCCCAGCTGAGTCCGTGTACCAAGGTTTGTTTTGATTCATTTTTGTATTCCCTTGTAACCAGTTCTGAGGGTTAAAATGTCAGGGGTTGCGCATGTGTGTTAGCACCTGGCGTGTCATTGCCAGAGGTGCTCCTTTTGGAAACGAGGTTGCCTGATAAGAGTCATGGGCCTTACAGCAACCTATTGGTACAGCCCATCTCGACAGGGACTGTGGAGTCTGGTAAAAAGAAGTGCTATTTTTCTAAAATTTGTATTCCATTGTATAGTATTACACATTATACACACTATATCTGATGGAGATGTTTGGATGTGTATTAGTTGCCCCATGATCTTCTAGGTCTTCTATGATAACCAGTCAAAAAGGACACCAAGTGGGTGTATAGGGAATAAAGTAGTACAATACTTGATGAAGTAAAAAAGCTTTTTTTTATTGAAAATTTGCAATATGAGATCATCATTTCCTAAAACCGACTAATGTTTCATTGGTCAGTTTTGTGGTTTATTTTGTGTGATGTTATGTTTTAGCAGCATAGAGTTGACTGAGCGAGTACTTGAAATTGAAACAACTTTAAGCAACACATTTATAAAAAACATAATTTATTTTAAGTGAACCTGATGCTTTTGCATGTATACCTTTTGAATAAAACATAATTTAATGTTATGGTTTTGTATTTTGTGTTTTAATTTATATCAGCATGTTCAATTCCTTTAAAAAATACGTTGTTGGCTAAAATATAATTATATGTAGCAGTGCATGCATTCATTTGCAGAAAGTAAAACAGATATAGATATATCTAATAATATAGGACTACGTATTCATAACTACTATTCAATCTATAGCGGGCACCTTGCAAACAAACAAACAAACAAACACACTATTCAAATAGTGTGATTTGGGTATTGGTAGGTAGGCCTACGTGACATTCTATTTTCACTGTTTACTTTTGGCTGTAACATTTTGCACATGAACAAGCACGAAGCAGTACCAGGCACAGATCTCAGCTACAGCTTGAATTAGTGAACGAGAGAGGCAGTAAAACATCTTGCCGACAGGAATAGGCCTAACTAAAGCCCCAAGAACAGAAGTCCGAGGCAACTGGGTTGGTATGCTGTGTGTTGACCGTTAAAAATAAAATGCACGGGCAAAAGGTTTGAAGTTTTCTTTAAGGACCCTGACCTGCGGATGACCTATGCCATCGTATATATTGTGTATGTATTTATACATGCTCGTAAAAATCTCCTCTTGCAGTGGTACTGCAATGGATGCTTCAGAAATACTGACATCATGTTTGACAATTTTTCAAGTAAACATATTAGTAATAATAATAATAATAGTAATAATAATTATAATTGTATGATACTTTGTTTGTTTTGCTTCTTATGTTGAATCATGAAGTACAAAACGTATTTTTTATTACTATATTAATGCAACGGATGTATCGATTATTGCACACGTTTACTTTTTGTTGAAAAGGGCAATCTGTTATTTGTAATTGATGGCTCATCCATCTATGTGTCCGGTAGAGGGCCCCATTGACCTTAGAGCAAACTTCCATTTCATATCTGTTTTTTTTTAAGTGGTCTTAAATACGGCTTAGCACTATGTTTATTTAAGTTTCTCAAAAATATTAAATCTATTTCATATACATATATTGTACTATTTAACATTAACCAAGTCTCATCCTGGTCTGTCATAAGCAAAAAAAAATTGGTACAGCTAATTAACAAACGCGATATATAATCAATTTGTACAATGGATTTATTTCTCAATTAAACGTCAAACGTGCAACGTCCAACCTTTTACATACAATGTCCAACGTCCAGGATTGACCATGGGGAGTTATAGAAACTTCCCATGTTTTCACATTGAATTGAAGGAATGCTGCCAATCCCATTGGTATTCCTTGCCCGGATGCAGTCCAGTTTGGACTTGTCCTTGTCTGCTCCACCTATCGTGGGAGCTGCTGCAAGGGTTGGCTTTCTCACGTACACGACGTGACGTGCATGCATGGTAGCCTACTGGCACTGGCAAAGCTGCATTCCTCTATTTTGATAACAAATGATTTGTCCAATGGTTGCTTTAGTTTATTATGATTCCCATGCATATACAGGCTGTTAAATGAGCAAAGTATTACAGAGGCGTTTCCACAATCCCTTTGCGCTATGATCTGTCGTGGTTCATTCCTCACTGGGAGGGACCTGAAGTCCATCACCACCAGTCGTCGTTCATGAAACATGTTGTTGTGAACAGCTTCGGCTCGGGTTGATCCATATATAGTTCTCAGTCAGTCAATTCGACCGTCTCCTTGGGTTTCCCTTTAATCGTGGATGTGCGCTTCCATTTGTTAAGTAAGTATGATTATAGAGGCTCAACCCCTTTTGTGTATTGTTGTTCAGCTCGATTGTCTGCCAGGTTTACTGAACTGAATGCGGGTTAAATTTGCAAGGTAACCCGACCTATCCACCATTAGATCAGGGTCTTCCTTTTGGAAAAGCAAAAACCTTAAATCACAATACGTGCTTGATTAAGATCATCTTAATGTCTTGGTGGCATGTGGCGCTGCAGGGAAATGAAAAAGGGTGGAGGCGAGGAAGCAGCCCAGAGCAGCAGGCTACTAAAAAAGTAAAAGTTAAGCCAGCTGATTTTATTTTAAGAGGAAATCCCTCGGGCTTCACAAAGCAGCTTCAAGCGGTTTATAAAGTCTCCTTTTACACCCATGTGTGTTTTGACAGCTCCATATGTTGTGTTGTAATGTTCACAAAAAAGAGACGAGTACGCAACTCAATGAAGTCCGAGGCACACTGATAGATAACAATTCATTGTAACGCAGTACAATGGGACAGGTTTTAATTAAACAAGGTAGGCCTACTAAAGGTTTAAGTAAGGAAAGGTTTTAGTGAAAGCAAAGAGTGGATTCAGCGTCTTGTTGCTTGTTTTGTGATCATGGTCTACATTCATTTGTTTCAGTATTTGCGTGTTTACCTTACACTTTGACTTGGAATGGTGTTTTCTGACAATTTAATCTTATTTTGCAGTATGTAGAATATATTAAAGTATCATGGCAGTAGCCAGCCACAGTATTCTACTTGTTGATACTGTAAGGCATTGGCGATCCTCCAGCTTTAACATCAGTCCTAACATCAGTAGATGGTTGTCGATTAAAAATGACGTGGTGCCTTTACCTCGCTTCTGGCGGCAGGCAGTGGGTAACGCCCCGTGCCCACTACCTCCGTCAGTTGTCCGTTGCCCATTGACTTTCAATGGGGACGGTCGCGCAATGCATTGTGGATCCGTCCGTTGACTTGGAGCGTTCGCCACCGTCAAAAAGTTGAAAAATGTTCAACTTTTTGACGGTGGCGACGGCAGCGACGGATCCGTCATCCAATCAGATCGCGTATGCAAATTTAAGCACTGTGACGCGACTCGGGCTCTGACGATACTGGAAAGGGGGAAAGCGGGTCTTCTTGCCTCGCAACAAGCAGGAAGAAGCGGGAAGAACCCGGCGAAGCGATTTGATTGGCTGACGGTTGCCTCTGCAAAGACTACTCCCCCATCCGTCAGCCACGCCTTCCCACGTCCGTTGACTGACGGTGCAGTGGGCACGAGGCGTAACGCCTCGTGCCCACTGCACCGTCAGTCAACGGACGTCAGAAGGCGTGGCTGACGGATGGGGGAGTAGTCTTTGCAGATGCATCCGTCAGCCAATCAAATCGGTTCGCCGGGTTCTTCCCGCTTCTTCCTGCTTGTTGCGAGGCAAAATTACCCGCTTTCCCACTTTCCAGTATCGTCAGAGCCCGAGTCGCGTCACAGTGCTTAAATTTGCATACGCGATCTGATTGGATGACGGATCCGTCGCTGCCGAAAAAGTTGAACATTTTTCAACTTTTTGACGGTGGCGAACGCTCCAAGTCAACTGACGGATCCACAATGCATTGCGCGACCGTCCCCATTCAAAGTCAATGGGCAACGGACAACTGACGGAGGTAGTGGGCACGGGGCGTAAGGATGTAGAGCGGTTTGACTGGTAACCGTAAAAGCTAGTTGGATTCCAGGCCCCTCCTAGCTGACGCCCCGTGCCCACTACCTCCGTCAGTTGTCCGTTGCCCATTGACTTTCAATGGGGACGGTCGCGCAATGCATTGTGGATCCGTCCGTTGACTTGGAGCGTTCGCCACCGTCAAAAAGTTGAAAAATGTTCAACTTTTTGACGGTGGCGACGGCAGCGACGGATCCGTCATCCAATCAGATCGCGTATGCAAATTTAAGCACTGTGACGCGACTCGGGCTCTGACGATACTGGAAAGGGGGAAAGCGGGTCTTCTTGCCTCGCAACAAGCAGGAAGAAGCGGGAAGAACCCGGCGAAGCGATTTGATTGGCTGACGGTTGCCTCTGCAAAGACTACTCCCCCATCCGTCAGCCACGCCTTCCCACGTCCGTTGACTGACGGTGCAGTGGGCACGAGGCGTAAGTGTGTCGCCTCACCCTGACAGCTCCTGACGAGCTGGCTGTCGCCCTGCGTGGTTAACCCCGTCGTCGGTGTCTGAACGGGCGAATGGATGATGTAAATCATGTGTGCAGAATTTAAGCTAATATACATTGTATGTATATATAGGACGTCTCGAGCATGATTCGGCTGACCTGTACCTTGGTGTCGAAAGACTAGACACTCAGGTAGATCGTTTATAGCCTACTAGTTATGCCAACCTCATCAGCCTCCCAAGACACTTCACAATAAGCGTAGACGTGGTTGTGTTATGGTGTAGAGACGGAAATCCAAAATGATATTGATCGTTATTTATCTTTTTAATGTCTTGTAACATTTGACATACAACCTGTAATATGAATGGATATGAAACCTAAGTAAACATCACTAATGAATGGGTCAATGGAGCATGCAAGACAAGACCATAGGCACCGCAGCCTATGGGATGTAATTTCAAACGGCTGCCAATCGACACGTTAATTCAGACATCAATAATGGGATCAGGGATACAAAGGATTGGAAGATAAGGTGAACCACACTGTAACGAGATTAATATGACTTGTTAGCTCAAATTCAACCAACTGTAACATACCCAGAAACGAATCATATGTAATGCAATCCTGTATGAAAAAGACTATATCAATCAAAGACGATGAAGAGGGAAGATGCCCTGATTTGGCTATTGAAAACCACTCCATTCTATCCATACACACACACACACACACACACACACACACACACACACACACACACACACACACACACACACACACACACACACACACACACACACACACCTATAGTATCCCTCATTGTTTCGTTTTGACAGCAGACCAGCGAGTGACTGGAGCGATGGCGAGCGCTGATGGGAACGAGATCGAGCCCCTGGCGGTCTGCTCCGTGGCCCCCACGCTGGACATGAGGCGCTTCTCCAAGGACCAACACAACCTGAGTCCAGAGGAGGTGGACGGCCTCATGAATAACGGTGGTGAGCAGAGCAATTATGAAATGCTCCTGAACTGACACAGAGCCGGGAACACTCAAGAAGGCTTTTACAAACCTCACCGACTAACATGTTTCACAGATTTAACGGCTGCTATTCACAGATTGGGCAGGCGCACTTGTAACGGATGCTGTTGTTAACCAGCCCAATTTACAGGATCGCGTTCAAATTGGTCGACAAGTTTATTGTTATATTTAATATTAATGACTGGAATCTGGTCTGCTTTGACAGACAGCAGGCTGTGGAAAATCGTGTTTAAAATTGTACCATAAATATTGTTCTGTATTCCCACCTTAAAGTGAATCAAATAAACCGGATGCATGATGAAGTATTCTTAACTGAGAAATGACCCGTTTTAAACCCTAACTCCCAGAGGGCCGGCCTTTCCTCGTGGTGCACGCCCTGTTGGATGTGAAGAAGATCGGGGTGCCTATACTCATGACGGGAGCCCCCATCACCTGCAGAGTGGAGAGCACAGAGAGGCATACGACACGATCCAAGGTAGACGCTTTATCTTTTACATCTGGGAGGAGCACGACAGTAGCTCAGGAGGTACAACAGGTCATCAGGCAACTGAAGGTTGCTGGTTCCATCATCTCCGGTTCGCCCACGCTAAAGTGTCACGGTGTCCCTGAGCAAGGCGCCTAACCGCAGCCACTCGCGACTAGCTGGCCCCTGCCATGCAGGGTTTTCAGGGCATTCAGTGTTTGGATTTGCGTGTGGAAAATGGGTTAAGGAGGCCCCTATTGTTAAGTGTTTTGAGTATCCACAGTTTAGAGGGTGATATAAAGGCCACTACCGGCACAGCCTTCATGTACCTTACATTCTTTAAGGTATATGTCTTCGTGATGGAGAGATAAGTAAGGTGTGTTGTTAAGTAAGTTGATCTACGAGTTGAGTGATTGGATGGAGTGTTTGAAGCATCATCCTCGCTGAGGGGCCATCCTCCTTCTCCTTCATGATAATGAACTTCCAAGACATCGAACCACGGATCTACCTCTGATAACAAAATGCTGGAAATGTTGCGGAGATGAAGTTATTGGTGTTTCACCTGTTTAAAAAGTAAACTATCCCAGCAAACTACTGAATGGATAAGTTCGACAAAACAGATAGTTTCCATACAGTATGTAATGCTTTGATTGTTTTACAAAAGCTTCTTTCCTTGGGCAATCAGGACACTTACACTCACAAAACTTGAAACACAGATTCCTCACTTTCTATATAGTGCAATATGCTTACGGCCTTTATATTTATTCTGACATCACCTGTCCTTGTCTTGTTCCAAATGTTTTTCTTATTTCTGTCTTTTTTTTAATTTTTTTTTAACTTAAATTGCTTGTTTATTTGTTTAGTTATTTATTTTGTATGTGTAATGCACCTTCAGTTGGCACTCCCAATTTCGTTGTATAGGTGACTGTACAATGACAATAAAGTATCTTTTATCTTTATCTTTATCATACCCTCCTTTGACATTGAAGTCGGACTTTGTCTTTCTCTGCGCCGGTGGGCCGTCGTCGTACGAGCATGCTAACAAGCTAACCGCTAACGTGAACGTGTGGTTCTGGCCAGGTGAGTGTGTGCACCCTGTACACGGTGCGGCTGACCCATGGGCCCTTTACCTGGACGGTCAAGAGGAAGTACCGGCGCTTCCAGGAGCTCCATCGAGACCTCTACAAGCACAAGATGCTGATGCACTTCATGCCCCTGGGCAGGTGGGCGGCGCACCTCTCTGCTTACACGAAAATATAAGAGGAAGATCCAGATAAGCCGCCGACTGACCTGTACAGTGATGTGGTATTTGTTTAAAAGGGAGGGGCGAGGCCGCTGCACACTGTGGCTGGCTTTGATTTCTCTCGATGTTTATCCACGGCTACATTGAATATTCAAAACGTTTCTCTAGATTTGCAAAGGCGAGGCAACAGCTGCGGACAATGTCGGCGGAGATGCCCAATCTCAACAGCTCCGACAGGGGTCGGAGAACCTCCAGCAAGCCGGTATGACAAAACATCCAATCACTACGCACCAGTAGAGCAGTCACCGGGACATTACAGGGAGACCTGGGCCCTGAGGCATACAATCAACAGATCTCAGACCTGAGACCTGAGGCATACACACAACAGATCTCAGACCTGAGACCTTAGGCATACACACAACAGATCTCGGACCTGAGACCTGAGGCATACACACAAACAGATCTCGGACCTGAGACCTGAGGCATACACACAAACAGATCTCAGACCTGAGACCTGAGGCATACACACAACAGATCTCAGACCTGAGACCTACACACAACAGATCTCAGACCTGAGACCTGAGGCATACACACAACAGATCTCAGACCTGAGACCTACACACAACAGATGGTCCGAGCTGATCCAGGCTTTGATTAGTTGTAGTCCTTGGGGATGAGCTACGGAGTCATCTTTGTTCCTGGAAATAAGATGTATTTTGAACATTCAGTGTCTAACTTCCTCATTATAACTGCAGAAATATCTGGAGGAATACTTGAACGGACTCCTGGAAAATGAGTTCTGCAAGAATGATCACGGCATGGTGAGGACACACACGCTCACATACACATACACACACACACACACACACACACACACACCACACACACACACACACACACACACACACACACACACACACACACACACACACACACACACACACACACACACACACACACACACGCGCGCAAAAACACACACGCAAACACAGAAATGCACACACACAAGCTGTACATTTATGTTTTGTTCTTTATTTGTTTCAGCTGGAATTCCTCGATGTCAGTGCTCTTTCTTTCATCACTGACCTTGGGGCCAAAGGCCTGTAAGAACAGTCGCGCTTACAAAAACAAGACCATGTTTATAACCAAATCAAACGAGAATACTGGAGAGTGAGTTTGTATGTGGAGTCTCAGAGTACTTATCTTTTGTGCCAGGGAGGGGCCCATCTTCAAGAGATCCGGCGGTCATCGCATCCAGGGCCTGAACTGCATCGGGCATCACCAGTTCTGCTACCGCTGGTCCCGGCGGTGGCTGGTGGTCAAGGACTCTTTCATGCTGTACATGAACCGCGACCACGGGGTCATCTCCTTCGTCCTGCTCTTTGACCCCGAGCTCAAGGTCAAAGTGGGCAACTCTTACACCGACACAAAGCACGGCGTGTGCATCGAAAACTTTACACGGTAATTTTGCTTTCACTTTCTACGGGGAATGCAATTGAGGACTTTGTATGTTTTGTGTGTTAGGAGTTCAGATTCTTAGTTATTATTATTCAATGTTAGCTGTTAGATGAACACATTTTTTCCATGGATCGTATCTACATTTGATGGAAACAAACATCTGTACTGTGCTTTCCTCCTGAATAATCCTTCCATGTTTTGTTACATGTAAAAAGAATACATCTATTTATCGACTAATTCCATTGATCATGTTCCATTTTCTGACTTCAGGCTATGGAAATAACTAGCCTGAAATAGCTTCACTGTCCTCTCATTAATTCAAAATCTCAATTGAATATTGTTTCTAAAGTCTTTCCTCTTGCTCCTCCTTGTAGAAAACCTGATCATTTCAAGTGCAGTAATTACCGACAGGCCCACTGGTGGAGCCATGAAATTGACAATATCACGGTGGCCTGTGACTTCGTCAGATGGCAGCGCTACGAAGGCTTCGCCATGCCGCGGGAGAACACCCTCACTAAATGGTGACGCATGTGCCGTGTGACGGAGCGGGTTGTCATGGTCCAAGATTGGTGTATTGTTTAACGATAACATTTTACTGCCTTCTAAAATGTATCCTTTACATTGTTTTTAAGGTACGTGAACGGCAGCGGTTACTTCTCAGACCTGGCCGATGCCCTCGAACAAGCCAAAGAAGAGATCTTCATCACTGACTGGTGGTGAGTGGCCAACCAAACGCATGAACCAAAATCTACATTTTCATCATTCAGTTTGTGTGAGCTTTTTGGTATCAAAGTGGATTTCTCTCTCTCTCTCAGGCTAAGCCCAGAAGTGTTTCTGAAGAGGCCTGCCACAGACAGTTACTGGCGTCTAGATGAGATTCTCAAACGCAAAGCAGTACGGTAGCTCTTTTAATCATCTTCTACTCCAGCCTTCCTTCTTTAATTTCAACATTAAGCACATTTTTCTTCTGCTTCTGGTTATCTCTGTGCAGGAGCAAGGCGTCAAGGTGTGTGTACTCCTTTATAAAGAGGTGGAGTTGGCGCTGGGCATCAACAGTGGGCACAGCAAGAGGACTCTGATGGATATGCACCCCAACATCAAGGTCTGTCCAATGTCATCGCTAAACGTTTTCCTTCCTGCTTAGACTTCCAGGGAATAAACCAATCCTGGAGGTTGACTTCTATGGTTGTAATTTGAGATTATTTGAACCGGTTTAACTACATTTCAACGCCCTCATTCAACCAGTTTTTTTACCCGCCACTAAGAAAAGGGCTACACAAATTACTTGAGCTGAATTTAAAATGAATTCGGCCTCAACGGTTGTTCTCTGGGGTATTGATTTCGACCTATCAACTTGTCGAGCCCAAAGTCATTCATTTGCTTGCTGAACCTTTCTGAACCTATAAACAGCTGACATTTTGTATTTACTTGAATAAGTAGGGAAGTGAATAAACAATAAAGGACACATTTTCTGTCGACCCCTCCCATCTATGCAATGGCGTCATTGTTTCCGCAATGCAATCTATTGTCTCACATGTCTTCATCATCCTCCTCAGGTGATGCGCCACCCGGATGTGTCTTCGGTGGTCATCCTGTGGGCCCACCACGAGAAGATGGTGGCCATCGACCAGTCTGTGGCCTTCGTGGGGGGTCTGGACCTAGCGTTTGGTCGTTGGGATGACAGCCAGTACCGCCTGACAGACCTGGGCTCCACGGATGAGAGCAACCATGTGACCCAGGTAGGGGGAAAGCAAGACTTTTTAGTCGACTTTAATCCAAAACATCAGTGAATTCAAATAGATGTCATTAGGAAGGAGGCGGGATGTTAGGCCTTTAAGGTCTAGGGGAGACCGTGGACATGGTGGGATCAAACCCTGTAGCTTTCGACTGGGAGTTGATCACCATGGCTACAACATTATCCAGCCTTCATCTCGACACAAGTGAGAGCTTCAAACACATCAAGGGGCGGAAACACTTTGGTTTAAGTGTCCTCTAATTACGCACAAGTGTGTTTGCTGGGTGATCTTCAATGACGATTATAAGTGTTTGCTCTTATCTTGTCTATATATCTCTAAGACAACCTTTTCCTTTTGGAGAGGTGAATTTTGATAATTGAGTTGCATGGCAAGATATACAAATTAGCTCCAAACGAGCTTTTTCCACATGCAGAGGTATTTGATACCATCATTTCGGTGCATACTGCCAGGCCACTGGGCCCAACGCTACATTAGCCTATCCACCCGTTATCATTCATCATAACTAAGAGCTGTTATACTTCATTCTCAGCAGGCAGATTTATCCCAAGCACCTCAAATGGAACCTCTCCGACTTCCATACTTTTTTGACGACTGCAAACCTTTAATAATAGTAGGCACCTAATATAAGTCTTAGCGGGAGGGAGAGTCAGAGAGGTCCCAGAAGTGTGGATTGCAGAAAGTACTGCAGGTGTCCCCTCCGTAGATTAGTCTTCTTCACCATAGATGACCGAGGGTGGTACTGACATTTCGGCAGTGTGGAAGAGCATCATCAACCATGACACCGCCAGGGAGATTGTTCTTCCCAGAAACCGGTTCACCAAAAGTCAAATCTAGTCTAGGATCTACTGGACAAGCCACTCCTTGATCCAAACAATGAGTTGACTGTGTCATGATGCTTCTTGTTCCTAGGGGAACGATGTCCCCGATGGCCCGGCCACAGCCACGGCGTCCGAGCCCCCAGAAGCCCTTGATCCAAAGGACTTGGCTGAGAACGCTAAGCTCTGGCTCGGCAAAGACTACAGCAACTTCATCCGCAAGGACTGGGTTCAGCTGGACCGTCCCTTTGAAGGTACGCCCCCCCCCCCAGAACCTCCAACCTCAAGCTCCCATCTCTATTACGGTCACAGAACAGCCAACAGTGTAGCCTCTGTCCCTTCCTTCCCTCCACAAGATAACATCGATCGGACTCAAGTGCCCCGCATGCCGTGGCGAGACTTTTCCGCAGCCATCCACGGCAAAGCAGCCAGGGACGTGGCCCGCCACTTCATCCAGAGGTGGAACTTCACCAAGGTCCAGCTTCTCTTCTGAAAAATGCTCTCTTTTGTACCCCGTGGACGGGAGAATGACAAAATGCTTAGAGATTAACTACCTTTTTGTTTTTACGTCTGCATCAGACCTTCAAGAACAAGTACAAAGACGACTTCTACCCTTGCCTTCTGCCCAAGTCCCACAGTACTGCAGAAAAGTTGCCCTTCACTGTGCCCGGCTCCGGCAGAGCGACAGTACAGGTACTTAACGTGCTGCTGTGTGAACTCGAGCAGAAACTGCACTTAATTCCTATCCGGCTTGATTGATTCCCACTTAATTACTGCTCCTATGATATGATTTCAACCGAACAAGACAAAAATAGCGGAATCAATCAATACGTGAGTGGACTTTATTGTGCGGTCTCTGATCGATACTAATACACTGAAACATGCATCGGGAAGCCGCCACAATGCAGACACTGTCGGTTCCCAGTCCATCGATTCCCCCCTAGCAACTGCTCCGACCCGAAGCCTTATGGCACCGCAACGCACCACATTATCAACCTGGAGACCACAGCTGCTGCCACAAGGCCAGCCTGTCTGCAGAGAGGTCAAACAACAACACCACCATAAACCCAAACCAGCAGTCAGGAAGTGTAGCGGTGTGTTTCACAGCAACACACAAGCTGTTCTCTAATGAGTTCTCCTTGTTGGAGATGTCCCGGGTCACTCCCCAAAGGCGGATTAACAGAGGGCCATTAGGCTGTAAGCAGCTGCAGCACGGAGGAAGACCTCTGGCTCTTCTGAGCAGGAAGTGAAGACCATTGTTGGAAGGCATGGCTAACCATCTGAGAAAGCAGGAAGGTTACTCTTTTGGGGGTTTGGGGATGAAATAGTTTTGTTCTCGGTGGGATTCTCAGGAATTGGTTTTAAGGCTTGGTTTTGAGATGAGGAACATGAATTAACGGCTGATTTAAATGTGTTGTTTTTTTGCAACCAAGTAAAAAACTGTTTCAAATACTTAATGAAGATATCAATGAAGAGGAGTACTCACAACAGCACAGATAAACGTGGATGTGAAACATGATTAACTAGCTTGTCAATATTAATACAAATGAATCCGCCGATTATAACCCCCTTTAATGTAAGCCAAAAAACTGCTTTAGAGGAGGAAGTGAGAAAAAGGGCATTCCTTCACTAACCCAAAGGTTAGCAGAGTGGACGATGACTAAGAAAGTACTGTTCACTTGACGAGACACCAATAACACAATGCTGTTAGCCAAGAGTTCAAATCAGGACAAACCACACTCTTGCTCACTTTTCTTGTCTTGCTTTTGTACGATACCTCCTACGAATCCTCACTCTCAAGTGCTCTGTTATGGTTAAATCAAACTCAATAAAAACAAAGTTCATAAAGAAAAAATGTCTGTTTCCTCTCCTCTGATTGGTGCAGGTGTTGCGTTCTGTGGACCGCTGGTCCGCAGGAACCTGTGAGCAGTCCATCCTGAACGCCTACGTGGACGTCATCGAGAAGAGCGAGCACTACGTTTACATCGAGGTAGTCTGGGAGCCTGGAGTTGCACTCTGTTGTAGCAGAGCCTCTGCGGGGAGAGACGGCACAGAGCGGGGGGGGCAGTTCCCTGCTTGGTTACAGAGATATCCCGCCAAAGTGAAACTCATCTTTCCGCTGTGTGGTTGAGGCTTTCAGAAACACATTTTAATAATAAGGGTATTTCTACAGTGGCAAGTCTAATCAGTATTGATTGGAAACATTTACGGGCACTTTTATACAGTTTGCTACTGCTGGACGAGTATGTGTTCGCTGTTACTAGCCAATTACACGTTGCGGATCCCGGCTCTATCCACATCATTTGTGAAACAAAAAAGACAGTGAACAAAAGGTTACGTGATACTTCCAAATTGATAGACTATCATATTAGAAAAGATTGCTCTTTTTCCTTGATCGCATAGTGTGTGCGTCTGATCCCTCATACTATTGATATACTATCATCCCTGTGGTCCCCCAGAACCAGTTCTTCATCAGCTGTGCGGACGACAAGAGCGTCTACAATGGGATCGGGGACGCCATCGTGAACAGAATCCTCAGGGCTCACAGGTAACCGCCTGCCTCACCCTGCTGCCTCTACTGCTGTCTCTACTGCTGCCTCTACTGCTGTGTGAGGCTCCTCTAGTGCTGCTGTATGGCTCCTAGACTAATGCTGCTGTATGAAGCTCCTAGACTCTAATGCTGCTGTATGAAGCTCCTAGACTCTAGTGCTGCTGTATGAAGCTCCTAGACTCTAGTGCTGCTGTATGAAGCTCCTAGACTGTAATGCTGCTGTATGAAGCTCCTAGACTGTAATGCTGCTGTATGAAGCTCCTAGACTCTAATGCTGCTGTATGAAGCTCCTAGACTCTAGTGCTGCTGTATGAAGCTCCTAGACTCTAATGCTGCTGTATGAAGCTCCTAGACTCTAATGCTGCTGTGTGAGGCTCATAGACTCTAGTGCTGCTGTATGAAGCTCCTAGACTCTAATGCTGTTGTATGAGGCTCATAGACTCTAGTGCTGCTGTATGAGCAGCACAAGAGGCGTGATCAACAGGCCTAGTTCAATAACTCTGTACGCAATTGGATAGTCCTTCAACCAATCAGACCAATGATCCAAATGACGTCCTATAGAGAGTGACAGGAAACTAGCCAATAGCACGCCAAAGGGGGAAAGCCAGCTCGGCTCCCGTAAAAGCGGAAGCGGAGCTTCCATCGGAAGCAGGAAGAAATGTATTGCTTCTCCAGACTTTTCTGCAGGGTGAATTCAAAACGCAGAACGGGCTGGGGGTGCCGAGTCTATAAGTGTAGTACTGCTGTGTAATACTCGACTGATGATTATATATCATAGACTCTAGTTCTAACTACGCTAAACAACACTAAACTAAAACCCTTTGCTTAGTAATACTCTTAGACTGTAGCACTGCTGTATGATTCAGACTGTAGTACTTCAATCACAAAGCTACAGAGCAAGATAGGCAGCTGTAGATACTGTTTACAAACCATCAAAGGCTCTTTGAAAAGCCTGAATAATCAATTATGTATTTCATTTTCCAATGCATTTGTGATCAGTCGAAAGAGGACGAATACATATTAATGAGTGACAGGAGGCAAAACGCCTCAGTTTGGTATAAAGTAAATTGACCCTGGTGTAAGATGTTTGCTGGGGGTGTGTGCTGACCATTGATGACTCTTATTAGTGAGCAGAAGACCTACCGAGTGTTTGTGGTGGTGCCACTGCTGCCCGGGTTCGAGGGAGACATCAACGAGGGCGGAGGAAACGCCATCCAGGCCATCCTGCACTTCACCTTCAGGTGGGTGGAGTCCCCTTTCCTCCTCCTCAAGACCGAGACAGAAGTGTGTCAGTAGGGCCTGAAACAATTCCTGTTGAATGGAGAGCAGGTCAGGGTCGTGTTCAGTTGGTTCGACCCAAAGCCAAAGGCAGTGGGTTCGATCCCTTATGTACACACTGTACCTGAGGGTATCCTACACACTGTACCTGTAGGAAATTAAATAATCTAAGAATTCTGCTTTGCTGTTATGCATTATTTAAAATCAGAACATAGAATCAGAATCAGAAAGGATTTAATTGCCAAGAAGGGTTTTACACCAACCAGGAATTTGGCTTGGTGATTAAGGTGCATACATTAAGACAATAACAATGAACAATGAAGAAGAGATATATATATAACACCATATAAACAAGCAGGAACATAAGCGATCAATTAAAAAAGGATAAAATAGAATAAATAAATTAAAAACTAAAGTAAAAGATACTTAAAAATGTATAAGAATTTACAAATTGGTGATGGGTATGAGTGCCAGAGTCAGTGTCAGTCAGTGGGGGTGGTGGCCCTGGGACCTGTTAAGGAACCCAACTGAAGAGGGGAAGAAACTGTTCAAGTGGCGGGACGCAATGTGTAGGACGAAACCTACACATTTTATAAGGCAACTGACAGTCGAACTCCTTGTATGTCTCCCGCTGCAGGACCATGTGCAGGGGAGAACACTCCATCCTAACCCGACTGAGAGAAGGTCAGTCTCCTTTCCTTTTCAACTGAAAGAAACACCAAATCATAAGGCTTCCCGAGCAGCCTCCCCCGTCACCGTTAAACCCTTGTGTTTTTCTGTGTCTTTCTCTTTCCACTCTTGTTTTGCGTCGTTAAACAGAAGGTACTGGCACTAGTTGTCTGGCTCCCAGGTCTCCGTCTTCATCTTTCACCACTCTTCATGACTTTTCAAATTCAAATCCTGCATGCACACAACCTCAATAAAATTAAAATATTGCTGATTGCGCTTGTTGTTCGTCGCGGTGACTAATATAGTTATTTTACCCTGTTGAACCTCCTCCCCAGTGGAGGGCAAGTGGACGGAGTACATCACCCTATGTGGCCTCAGGACGCACGGCAGGCTGGCCGACGCCCCCGTAACAGAGCTCATTTACGTCCACAGCAAGACCCTCATCGCAGACGACCGCCGTTACATCATCGGTGAGTCACGGCCGCTACAGCCTCATTCATTAGCCGTCATCAAAGGCACAAAGAGAGAATGAGGATCTTTATGAAACCAATGCAGCATGTCCGTCAGGGCTGGCTTCAAATCCAGCTGACATTTAGTTGAATGGCTCATGATTTCGGTATTAAATATTATTCACATATTTGGTATAGTATAGTACTACATAGTACATCTACTATAATGTTTTTTTTTTTTGTCAAAATAACAACTGTCTGGCAAAGGGCAGAAAGGCTTCAACTAGTCCCTTTTTATCAAGGACATTTTCAGGGTGTGATAGGTGATGGCTTTTGAAGCATGAGCACTCGTTCCTCAGGTTAAACTGTTCCTCCGTGTTGAAAGCATCTGTTCTGAAACCCAAATCACCGGCTCCATTCAGAGTTCATGTTTCAGTGTAAAGATAGCCGTGCTAGATGCTAACTGAAGCGGGCCCCTAGGTGTGTGACCACAGAGCCCTTACTGTGTGTTTTTAATCACAGGCTCTGCCAACATCAACGACCGCAGCATGCTGGGCCAACGGGACAGTGAACTGGCGGTGCTAGTGGAGGACGAGGACCGGGTTCCCTCCCTCATGGACGGGAAGGAGTACCAGGCCGGGCCCCTCGCCCTGGCCCTGCGCAAGGAGTGCTTCAGGTAAGGGCCGCTGGAGGGCAGCCACACGGTCTAGTACTGTCACTGTGTCCACACTTCATCGGTTCAATGGACATTTTTTGGGTTACGCCCTCAACATACCTACAAGCAGTTTCAACTCAAACTACCAGCGTTTTAAAATCTCGTTTAAGTGTGGATGGAAGGTCAAGTCGGGAAAATAAATATTACTTCTCATATATATATCCACACGTGCCATATCCACAGAGTGTTGTATAATGAAGGCTCCTGAGGCCCTTAGGGAGTGTGATTGTGATCAAGGGCTACACAATTTTTCTTGACCTGGCCTGACTTGACTTGACTGGTTGGTTGACCACCAACACTGCTATCATTGTGTCGTCCATCAATGAAACTGTCACCCGGTGATCTCTTATTGGGTGAAACAAGGTTATTACACAACTAAAGCCGGGGAGCTGTGTGTTTTCTCTTGCAGGGTTCTAGTGGGAGCAGCTTCAGAGCCCAGCATCAACATCGACGATCCCATCTGCGACGAGTTCTTCTTTTTGGGCTGGAATGCGGCGGCTAAATTGAACGCCACCATTTATGAGAAGGTACTGGAACGGCTACTGCATGTTCACATTGAAAGGTTAACACTTTGGCACTTTTCAGTGCATTTAAATAATGGGCAGTACAGGGGCATCGTCTAACCTAGTCATTTACATTTATAATAAAGGCATTTAGCAGACGGTTTTATCTTTATCTGTATTTATTTGTCAAAAGAAGGTGCAAAAACAATATATGGCTGTCTGCAGTAAGGATGTTCATAGAACCAAGGCCGAGCATTGACAATCCCTAGGGTAACCCTTAATAAGTCACCCCAAAGTCGAATTTACAGTCGCCATGAACCGCCGCTTCTGAAGCCGCGAGGACCGCCCCCGGAAGACCGTTACCACGGCGACCGTACAGGAGTTCCAGCTGCCCAAAGGCCGCGACCTGTCCCGCCCCAGGCAGCAGAACACCTGGGGGGGCGGGATGAGGGCAGAGGTGTTTGGGCTGTTAGACGGTCGTGTCGCCGTGGTAACGGTACACGACCGTACCCATGACCGTACACACGACGTCTAACAGCCCAAACACGGCCCCCTGTCCCCGCCCCCCCCAGGTGTTCTGCTGCCTGCCCTCTAACTCGGTGCACAACATGCGGGAGCTGAGGGAGAACGCCGGCAAGGAGCGCCTGTGCGACGTGGACCCCCAGCAGGCGTGCGAGGAGCTGAGGGCCGTGCGGGGCCTCCTGGTCCATTTCCCCCTGCAGTTCCTGTGTGAGGAGAACCTGCTGCCCCCGCTCAACAGCAGAGAGGGCATTGTGCCGGTGGGGCTGTGGACCTGAGGGCCAGCATGAAGGTGAGGCCCGCCGGAGTACTGCTGGAGTACTACTGGATAACTGCCAGAGTACTGCCCGAGTACTGCCAGAGTACTATACTGTAGAAATGCTTGAGTACTACTAGAGAACTGCCAGAGTACTACTAGAGAACCATACCGTAGGACTGCTTGAATATACTACTGTAGAAATGCTAGAGTACTACTAGAGAACTGCTTGAGTACTACTAGAGAACTGCTTGAGTACTACTAGAGAACTGCTTGAGTACTACTAGAGAACTGCTTGAGTACTACCAGAGAACTGCTTGAGTACTACCAGAGAACTGCTTGAGTACTACCAGAGAACTGCTTGAGTACTACTAGAGAACTGCTTGAGTACTACTAGAGAACTGCTTGAGTACTACTAGAGAACTGCTTGAGTACTACTAGAGAACTGCTTGAGTACTACTATGCCGCTTTTCCACTGCATGGTACCAGCTCGACACGACTCGACTCTAGACTCGACTCGACTCAGCTCCGCTCTGCTTTTTGCGTTTCCACCGCGATCGCTAAGACCTCAATGGCTGCTTTTTTCAGTACCCGCCCTCGGCTCTAGGTTCCAAGCGGCTGAGCCGATGCTAAAAGGTGACGTCGGCAGACGGCCGGCCACTGATTGGCCAGAGAGTGTGACGAAGTCACGAGAGCGACATGGCAACCATGCTGGTAACGATAGAACAGCCATAGTAGCGCCGCAGCCAACATATTCCACTTCTTCAACATGCCAGCTAATAATACGAACACGAATACCATCGCATCGATGTTCTCCATTGTTGTTATGTGGGTTCTGTCCATGTGTGGGTTACGTAGGTGTTGTTTGCGTCGCGTACAAAAATACGTCACGGCCCTTTCGCGCAGACGACCCCGCCCACGTCCCGGAGGTACTATTTGCGGTGGAAAAGCACCCGCGCTGCTACCGTGTCGAGTCGTGTCGAGTCGTGTTCTGTCGAGTCGAGCTACATGTGCGGTGGAAAAGCGGCACTAGAGAACTTCTTGAGTACTACTAGAGAACTGCTTGAGTACTATTAACTCACCAACAACTGTTGTTCTAGACTATAACTATAACTACCCCCTCCCCAGAGACCTGTTAGAGTATTACTTGAGGAGACTAGCACTAACTCGCCCACTGTTCCTGTGCTGTTCCTGTGCTATCCCCCTTGAGTGTTACTAAAAAGAGCAGAGTTAGCGTAATAATACCACACTTATAGAGTCCTACTATAGTTCTACTAGTACTCACTCGCCCACTGCTCCTGTACTGGACTATTACATTAACCGTACGCCCCCAAGGATACTAAAGGCCCCCGCTAGAGTGCTGCTATATATCTACTAACTCACCCAATGCTTTAAATTTCATTTTATAATCAAATTATATCAACACGCTGGCAAACTATTAGCTATTAAATCTTGGCTTTCCTAATCTTAGTGTGATTATTACAACGTCAATTTAAAATAATATGTATTTCCCCCTAACATTGTCTCTTACGTCTCTGTGAACATCCTCTTATCCCCCTCCTACCCTCTAGACTGCCCCAGCGCCTCCACCCTGCAGAAGAACCAACCCTGTTATATGAAGCTTCCATAACAGGAAATTAGCTCTTCTCACCCTCCACCACTTGATGACAATATTGCTCGTTTTCAAAATCGTTTTTAATCCCCCCCCCACTCCCTGTAATCTGCGGCTTGGAAACCGTATGACTAACAATGACCTCATGTTTTGTCTTTGCGGCCTGTGCTAATCTCTGTACATTGGCATGCGCTGTGTGACAATAGGGCTTTTGTTGAGGGCGAGGAGTTGGCTTTGGGTTTTCCTTGGAATGCATTCAAATTCAATAACCTCCGGTCCAAATGAAGTCATTCATCTGAGGAATTTTTTGATACTATGTGATATATATTTTTATATATGGTCTGAAATTATCAGTTTTGCGTGGCTTTTTTTTGGTTAAGAAGCCTTATTAAAAGTTAGGTAAGCGTGAACTGGAAGAATTTAAAGGCCAAGTCTCTAATAATACTCACAAAACAAATATTTTATATAGTTATTTTCTATGTTTTGAAAAAAAGTTAATACCAATGAAAACCTAAACTAAAAACTTTTTTATTTTTTTTTTCCTGAAATCAATTCATTTAATAAACCGTGTATGCACGGTTTATTTCATGAATATTTTTTGTAAGAGGTTGATTATTCTTTGGCTAGAGGTCATCTGAACCACCGTGATGATAATGATGTAAATGAACATCTGAGCCTTAATTTCCATGTTGTAACAAGATTCGCACATCTCAGTGGATTTGGGTACATGGTGTACATTTATTCAAGAAAGCATCTCGGGAGGGTGGGAGGAAATATTCTCTCTCTCTCTCTCTCTCTCTCTCTCTCTCTCTCTCATGCAAGCTTCACCTCTCACTGCAGTGCCAGCAAATCTGTCAGAACATTTGTGGTTGTTATGGCGACTGACACAAAGAGGGAAGAGCTGAGTGGATGGTAGCTAAAATAAAGATTGGACACCAGCGTAAGAGACATGAATGATTGACGGGGGATGGGGGGGTCCCGTTTAACCATGTTCAACAGGACTTGCTGGCTAGCTCAAAACCTATCGCATAAAAGACTGAAATAGAATTTGTCAGAACCAACACCCCAACGATTTTCCGTATCCAACTGAAAGGGCAAATACTGGTGGAAGGAATATTAAGGATATTTGAATGCAGCTTGCATTGATAATATACATTTTAAGATGTCACCATGACAACCAGGTGAATAATACTGCAGCCCAGTCCGATTTCTTTGGCTGTAGAACATTTCGGTCACTCCCAATTGTTCAGTTGGATAAAGATATCTGCTTCTGTAATCCTGTAATGCAGTTCCCATGGGCCATCTACCTTGAATGTCTCCATATATGTTTATGTGTGCATAGACATGTTTACACTCAAAGGAGAAACTTTAAAGATTAGTTTGTAAGGATCAGTACCACTATAATTAAGGACCCAGTTGTTGCACATCAGTTAGACACTCCGAAAACACTAGATTACAGATAAAGTGTATATATTTTTCTACTGCATTGTTAAACTCATATGATATCGATTTGGGCCATTCTGGTTTCTTGCCTTTCTTTATTTTCCTATTATTCTTATGACTTATTTGTCACCATAGCGGGTAACTATTGTAATGTCATTCCACAGAAAAAAGTGGTATCACTGGGAACTACTTACAAAGGCAGCACTTTTGTTAGAAATCGTTTTTTCTTTTATATGGTATTACTGTGATGACTTATAGTAATGAGCAGAAACATAGAAATCGTCTGCATTTTTTTTTCATCCAAGGGGGACAAACGTTTCCATGTTTTCGAGCATTGACCTTTGAATCAAGTCATGTTTGTTGGTATAGAACTTTATTGATCATTTTATACTCCACCATTCAGCTTGCCTACATAATGCTTTTGTAATCTTTTGGCCATCATGGGCCTTAATTATTAAGCATTTTAACATTGTAATACAACATTCCTAACTTTGTTTTAATCCTGCCAACTTCTATCAGTAAATACGTAAAGTCACATAATTCCGTCAGACCAGCAGGGGGGAGTTATACAGCACTATAAAAATGTTTTTTCTATCACATAATTATCCTGAGAATTTCAGCTGTTTTGTTAAATTAACAATATACATATATACAATATCATGCTATAATCGGTATATCTCTAGATTAAGATTTCAAACCGGGAATGGATTGTGCTTTTATATTAAATACATTTATATGACTGTTAAACACACTGTACTTTATATTTACTGATCTAATATTTCATATTGCCACAATCATATTGTTTCTATTATTTATTAATACAAAACTAATAAAAAACCTTTCTAACCTATTGATACCTTCGTTCTTTTGTTATATTTGGTCTGTCTGTATTATATTTTTATGAGGACGCATCACTGGGTGGGTTCCCTGTTTTATTTCAGGCCCCCACAAAATGTGGCATATCTAGGCTACTATCCAATTTGAAATTCTTGAAAGAGAATGCCTTCTTACTCAGAATCTTTCTAGAAGAAACTTCAGTGTTTTATTTATTAGATTCTTATATTCAATATAATTATATATAATATAGTATAATAAACATCCGAACCAGATTGAATATTGCTGTTCTTTAAATAACACTTACCAAATGATGATAGTGCTGCATTTATTTATTTTAATTGTACTTAATCTATTTAACAATGGTTTCTTCCCAATCGATTTTAAGTATGAGAATGTTTACACATGATGATTTTCGGACCATTGTTTGTACCATGGACCTATCGTACGGGCTATCTTCTAGCGTTCTGTTCGCATCGAAAAGTCATCGCACAAGTTTGCCATTGGGTTCAGGTTATTTATCCCTGAGTAAGCGCCGTAGTGGTGAGGAAGGGAGTACTTGAGGAGTGTCGATCAGGGCAGCCAATCGTATCTGCAGCCTGACCGGAGCACGCCCACTGCGCTGGGGCGTAAAGGAGACAAGGACCAGTGTTGCCAGATTTGGCCATATTTCCCGCACATTCTAGCGAAACTGGCTGCAGCGCTAAATCGGGCCCAATCTGGCAACACTGAAATAGACATCAAAACACGTCGTGATATGAAGTGGACCGCCGCTGGTTGAAGTTACGGCGACGCAATGACGCGCAACCTTGGATTATACACTAGAAGTTGGTGAAACTTGGGATATTTTTTTGTTTTTGGGCCAATTGTTTTGAAGGAGAAACGTTGAAGGTGCAGAAGTAGAAGCTGCTGACCAAAAAACAACAACATGGGACGAGAGGGAAAGTTGACGGTTGGGAGGTTTAGCTCGGTAGCTCCTCGGCTAGCTCGGTCATAACGTCACACATTCGCACCTGACTCCAGATCCAAATTTTCTCCTTTGTCCGATTCCGAATCGAATCGATATTAAAGTGCTTTCAAGTTGTACCTCATCCTTATCAAATATCAAACCCACCAACGCGTACAAATTCCAATCCTGGTTGTATTTACTTCGTAAATCTTTGGCGTAGAGACGAGAATCGGGACGTTTCATCGGCGCCATCACTCCAGACGTCTTCACATGATAGACATTGTTTTGCACAGAGGTAACTAACTCCACTCGATCGATATTACATCTCAGGTGCATCGGGTGTACTAGCGGGCGACTCGGACGTCTCCGTACACCTCCTCTGCGGGGCTGTCATGAAGCAGCAGCGGCGGTGCGTCATGTGCGTAAAATGAACGCAGTAGCAGCAAGGTGTTTATCAACGCTGGATGTGCGTTACAACACTGAAGCCCTTCGTTTTTCAGTTTCCATCGCATTCAACAGCTAACCCTCCAACGCTGCCAGGCTACACCACTGGTGTCTATCATTCGTGTTTTCGTAGGCGGAATTGCCGTAAGGGAAGGGTGGACGTTTTCGTATTTGTCAGGTAAGACACACGACACATAATAACGCGTATAGCGGTGATTAGGAGAGTTAGGAGCCCTGGGTGCGTCTGCCTGCACAGTCTGCGGATCTGCGGCGGCGATGTGGTCGCGGGTCTAAAGCTGTTTTTTCAGCCGCATCACACCCATTTGGACCATCGATTGTTTTCAATGTCTTTCTGAGAGGCGGTGGTTTGGACGAGCACAGGCGACCACCTAGAATAGGCTTCTTCGTTTTTATTTTTCCGGCTAACTTGTGAGCTGACCGTCCAAGTTTTGCAGCCATGTCTGAAAACGCCCCCACACGAAGCCTGGACGACATAGACCTTGCAGCTCTGAGGGTAAGTCATGTCACAGTAATAATAACACCCGTCTGGGGGACTTTCCTTGATCGTTTAATGTTTATCCTATTTTTGGTTGCCTTGTGTTTGACATGTATCAGGGTTTTTCTGTGAAGCCAGGCAGCTTAGCAGAAACTACATGACAACATGGGGTGTTTCGTGGCCTATCTTCTGCTCTTAAGAGAAGCTTGGAAGTTGTATCTTACCCAAGAGGCATGCCAATGAATAAAATGTATGTAGTGGATGAGAAGATCAATAAACCAAGAAGAAGCAGCTACAATAGTGTTGTTAATAAGTGATTCATAAGTGATGCATCTTGCCACATATTGGATTTGAAACAATACACTAGTGGCCTACTGATCCAACTTGGATATCCAAGGATATATGCTTTATGTTTCGTTAGAACTGAGGCTGAACCATTCTGCACATGTTTCTTTAATTAAGTGTCACAGAAATGTGACTATGTGTGACAGTGGCTTGCTGAACAACAATAATATCATAATCAGCCATATGTATGTGAAAATATTGTATGGATGTCTGTATGCAAGGCATAACGCTATTTTTGGTCAACTGGTCTTTGGAAATGGTTCATCTGAAAAAGTAAGGCTATCATTCGCTCAAAAACGGCATAGCTACATTAAACAATGTTTCACATAAATGTGTGTGCATGTACACTTGCAGTACATACAAAGTAGCTTTAAAGTTTAACCTCTCTGCAAGGGTCCAATCGATATCAAAATCAGCGAACAGCCTGTGTGTTCATTTTTAAATTATGAGTAGCCTTATAGACTTATAATTATAGACCACCATCACCTTTTTTACACCTGTCCATCAGCTGAACATATAGGATTAGCATTTCTGAGGACATTCAGCAGTCTACCTGACAAAAGTATGTAGATTATTATGATAATGTTAAAAGTAGACAAATACTCTTCAGCTATATTAGAGAATTACTGCTAGTCTTCGGGTAAATTACTCTCCACGTTAGTTAAACATCAATGGCCTGCTCTTGAATCACCTGGAAATGATAGTCAATTCAAACCAATCGTGATTAAATCTCCATCTGACGGGGCAGTTTACAGCACGTAGAACAGCAAAAAAGTACAGTAAATAGCCTCTACTGGGCTGCCTTACACTCTCGAGGTGTCCTATCACCCAGCAGCTGTTTGGTCAACTGTTTCTAGCCTACATGTGTGTGTTCAAGGCCAAGTTGTACTTTCTACAACAGCAATATCCACTCTGTATTTAGGTTTTGTGCAGGTTTGTATTCAGAATGTTTTAACAAGTTTAAACAGACAAAGTGTGGAGAAAAACGTATGGGAATGTGGTTTGATAATTCCCAAAATGATAAAAGTTGGTAGCCAACTGTGTGCGAATTAGTTGCAGGCTTTGGAGATGTCAGAAGTATCTCTCATATGTTTCAATGTTATGGGCTTATCTGAGATTTGCAAAGTTGGCATCATCACACATCATTTAACTGTAGTGGAAGTTGCGTGGTTATGATTTAGATGCAGCTGTTTTTGACACACTTGGTGAATAGATGACTCTTGGATAACAATTAGGGCTAGATGACTTAGGGAATTTGCTTACTTTTGGCAAGTAGATGGCATGCAAATCCCTGTGTTAATACGATCCTGTATGGTTCACCACAATGTTATGAATGTCCCAGACGTGCTCATTGATCATGCTCTGCTGCAGGTTTCCTGTTGACAGTTGAATGCGTTCAGTTATTAGATTGCACTCCCTCTAGTTACCTCTCTGCTGGGTGGATGCAGATAGTCTAAGTTGGCTTGGTGCAAGGTGTGTGTGTGTGTGTGTGTGTGTGTGTGTGTGTGTGTGTGTGTGTGTGTGTGTGTGTGTGTGTGTGGTGTGTGTGTGTGTGTGTGTGTGTGTGTGTGTGTGTGTGTGGCGGTTTTCAATGGCTAATGTGTGTGGACATTGCAGCAAGCAGGGCCTTTTCCATGGTTGTTTTTGTGGCGATCATGCAGTTACTTGGACAATATCATCATTGGAGAAATGCATTCTAATCTCGGAAATGCATGTTTTCTAATTATATAGTAAAGTAAATTATAGGGTCATGCTTTATCAATAACTGAACTGAAAAAATCATATTTGACAGGAAAGTTATGTAGTTGACTTGACACTAAGCCTTTCAGGCAGAGTATTACTGTACTCGGGGCCGGTTTCATATTTTTCGAGCCATGTTCTGTGAGTTCTCCTGAGCGCTGCCAGTGGCAGTCACCTTGACGCTTTCGGACGGGCCACTTCCGCCTGCCAATATTTCAGAATTAATTTCGAGCTCAAAAAGGCTGAAGCGTTACATTCCTTTAGCAAAGATATAAGAAAGTCTGTGAACTTCAACGCAGCACCTTCCCAACGTATGTTGATGTAGCCTGACTACCAGCAGCACATTGACTAAATTTCAGCACCACAGACGTCATTGAACGTCACTTTGATCCCATGACCACATAACTCCAAATGATTTTAATTGGTGGGCCACTTATTGTTATTGTTGTCCGCCCTCTCCGATGGCTGTCGGCCGCACTAGTGTAACGACTCTCTGTAAATGTATTGCCACCCTTCCCCCCTCTCTCATCACTTCCGTCCCTCTCATATTATTGTGCGTTATACGTGGGCGATGCTGCCGTTTCTATCCTTCCACCCTCTGGATAATTGCATTACCCTCCGTACAGTCGCTCTGCCCCCTTCTCTCTCTCTCTCTCTCTCTCTCTCTCTCTCTTCCTCTCTCTCTCTCTCTCTCTCTCTCTCTCTCTCTCTCTCTCTCTCTCTCTCTCTCTCTCTCTCTCTCTCTCTCTCTCTCTCTCTCTCTCTCTCTCTCTCTCTCTCTCTCTCTCTCTCTCTCTCCATGGCCCCATTTAGTTTTTTTGCATTTTTTAAACCCTGAAGATGCTCAATCAAGCAGCTCACCATTGCTTCCTCCTCACACAAAAGCCATTTTCAAAACATTAAGATAAAAAGCCCACAGGCAGCTAAGCTCTAGCAAATTATTTCTTGCTATATACTCCAACCCTGTGTATACAACAACACCCTTAAAGCAGAACTCCACCAGCCAGCTGGAGCAATTGTTTCGGCCTCACCATAAAGCCTTTTATTTATTTATTTATTTTTGCTGGTCAAACAAAAAGCACGGGCATCTACTCCCTAGAAGCTGATGTTTGTTGCTAGATACTTCTGTAGTGTACACACACAGTAATAGTATCCAGATGAAAGTGGGAAGATGCACGTTGTGAGCCGAGGTAGCATCCGGCCCACACATCATGCACAGAGAGCCTTCCTGTGCCGCCGTGCTAAAGAAGTAGAGCTGGGTCTGTTGTTCTTCCCCCACCTGTCTCAGGGGAGGAAAGCAACGCCATCTAATTTTTGAGTTGAATAGACCTGGTGTTGAGAGTGTTATGGACGTAATGTGGAGTGCTACATGTTTATGGGACATTTGTATCAGATTGAAAGTGCTATGCCGCCGAATGTTAATGTTTGTTATTCTGTCAAATTGAAATGAAAATGACATATAATTCTTGTGTTTGTGCCATCAGAGCATTTCTTTTTAAAATGGCTTCAGACTCCCTGTCCTGATTCCCTTGTTCTTTTTCCCCCCTTGTATGGCCACCAGGATCCAGCTGGGATCTTCGAGCTTGTCGAGGTCGTAGGAAATGGCACCTATGGGCAGGTGTACAAGGTGAGCAGCATGATGGCCTTTCCCTTGTGTATAAACGTTGTGGCCGTGCAGGTGGACCTAGAGCAGATGCCTATACTGGGTTCCCATTAAGGACACTTGAATGCCTAGTTGTATGGGCCTTATTCCCCTAGTGGCCTTCTTGGCTCTGGGTGGGGGAACTGAATGCCACATTCAGTTCCCGCACCCAGCTAGCAGTTAGAACCAAGATGGTCCATTTGCCAAGGTTTTGCAGCAGGCCGCGCTCAACTATTGTTCTTAAATTGTATTCTTTCTTTCTTTCTTTCTTTCTTTCTTTCTTTCTTTCTTTCTTTTCTTCTTTCTTTTTCTTCTTCTTCTTCTTTCTTTCTTTCTTTCTTTCTTTATTATTCTCTGCAAACTTTGGGACCTATCTTCTTCCTCAAATGTCCACCTAGAGACTCCATTCCAATTTTAAAATGTTCATATTAGCTAGGAATCGTGCGCTTCTTTTCAGATTTTTTAATATTTTATCCAACACTTAATACTTCAGACTTCGTAACTTGGTCAATATTTTATCGTTAACCTTCGTTCAAAGGTTTAACAAAACAACACACTTGTATCTACAATAATCATTCTGAAAACAGAATTTCGATTACCTTTCATACTTTTTCAAAATCACAGTTTAAATTGCATGTCGGCTTGTTTTCAGTTGGTCATTGATTTAATCTGAGGTTAGCGCACGAGGACGTGCAGGCAGTTGCCAGATTGGGTAATTTTTCTCGCTCAATTGGACTACTTTTTAAGACGTTCAGGCAGCGTTGCCAGATTGGGTGATTTTCCCGCCCAATTGCACAAACATTTAATAGCTTTAGGCTGGTAAAATGAGCATAAGGCGAGTATATACAATTTCGGCCATTTCAGATTCTTCAGTTCAATTCCTTTTACATTTCTGCATTTTAGCAATGCTTTGCGCTTTCATTCAGCTGTCAATTTATGTGTTTCAAACCATTTACATTTCTTAATTGGTGTGCTTGTTTACATTGTTTACTCCATTTAGAATTTTGAGCTCTGTTCAAATCCCTTCAAAAGATTTAAGCCATTTAACGTTTCTTTATGTCTTAATCTATGTGGCTTTATTAAAAAAAATGCACTACAGCACTCACCGCATTTGCTGCAGGAAATGCATTTTCTAGTATATTGTATCGTTAAGAGTTGGTGGTTTATTTCAAATGACAACGTTTGCAAATGGCATATTAAACAGTGTATGACAGCTGCACTTGAACCAAAGTATCCCAAAATAGATCAGAACAATTTATATGAGCAGCAATAGTTTTTGATTAAACGCTTACTAGACTCAAAGGGCAAAAAAAAAAAGGGTTGTGGGAGGACATGGGTTTTATTTAACTATATTCTGCTGCGAGCGCTTTGTGTTGAGGCGCGACCGCTCAAGATGATTGACTTGTGTTCCAACCAGGGCCGTCATGTCAAGACGGGCCAGCTGGCCGCCATCAAGGTGATGGATGTGACGGAGGAGGAGGAGGAGGAGATCAAGGCAGAGATCAACATGCTAAAGAAATACAGCCACCATCGCAACATCGCCACCTACTACGGCGCCTTTGTTAAGAAGAGCCCACCAGGACATGACGATCAACTCTGGGTTGGTCTCTCTCTGCGCTCTATGCGGGTTTTGTCCTAAAGATGAACGACACAGTCTAGGCAATCACTGAGGAACACGCAGCTCATGGAATCAAATGTTTTAAAATTGAGTTTGGGCCACTTGGGTTTGTGGTGAATGTGTTTTGTTTGGGGATTTATTTAACACCTCGTCTATACCTGTGCAGTCATGCGACTGTTATATTAACAAGGAGAGATTTTGTTGTTGTTGATTGGAGCGCGAAGAATCGTGGACTGAAACAAATTATTTTATCACAGCATTGAAATATTAATATTATAGTCTTGGATATAGTGCAACCCTCAAAAGTGACGTGGTGGTTAGATTACTGTCTATGGATGGCAGTAAAAAGGCAAATGTGTTCTTGTGTGTAGTCAATCTTACAACTATTTTAGACAAGCTCTTCATTCAATCAGTTGAGTCACCGTTGAAGCCGGCGGTGGTTTACAGTCTTTTCCTTTGCGTTGGCTGTAGCTGGTGATGGAGTTCTGTGGCGCCGGTTCTGTGACCGACCTGGTGAAGAACACCAAAGGAAGCTCTCTGAAGGAGGACTGGATCGCCTACATCTGCAGAGAGATCCTCAGGGTGAGACGCTCACCCAGACTGTCTGGAGCTGGGAGATTGAAGTAGACAATAAGACTGTACGGCAGAGGATCTGACCTGTCTGTGTCTGTCTTAACGCAGGGTCTGGCACACCTCCACGCCCATAAAGTCATCCACAGAGACATCAAGGGTCAGAATGTCCTGCTCACAGAGAACGCTGAGGTCAAACTGGGTGAGTTGATGAGCCATTCATTGGAACGGTCCAGGAAAAACCTTTTACCACTTCACTTTTAATTTCAAATGATTTGCAGGAGAATTATGAGAATACAGCACACCGCTCAATCCTGCTAGGGATGATTTTGCTCTCTGCTTGAAGTTGTTCTGTTACGGGGAAACCAAGACGCGGAAAGTATGACGCATTAAAGGATGTGGCTTGAAGTACCTTGGTTGTTCTATGTAACCGTTAAAAGGTTGGGGCTAAACTTGGCAAACAACATTGTGCACTTTTGAAACCCCTGTACAACATGTATTTATATCATTAAACTGTCCATTCCACACTAGTACTGCTTAGTCATTTACTAGATGCTTTTAACCAAATCGACTTACAGGTAATTCAGATGCATGTCAAGTCGATTTTATTAGTATAGCCCTTAATCACAGTAGCAGCCTCAAAGGCCTCACGGGCCACACTATATGACGCCCTCCAAACCCTTCTAAAGGGCCAAGAATAACTCTTCATTATCAATGGAGAAACCTATTATAAGGTACACAGAAAAATGTATCCCACCTGAGCAGTGCATCGGGTGCCCTAATGGGCAGACATAATAGCATAGGTAGCATAGCAAGCAAAAGGGCTAGAAGCAGAGGCAAAAAGGAACTGATCATTATGAAGCAGGTAGGGGCTAGGTGTCCCACGTGATGCATATAGCTAGGCTGTTGACAGCCTAGCTATATGCATGGTATATATGCTTGGTGATCGAACCCGGTACCTTTTGGGCTGCGGGTCAACCACTCTTAACCGCCGCATCCACCTGTCACACACAGTGGACTTTGGCGTGAGTGCACAGCTGGACCGCACCGTGGGTCGGAGGAACACCTTCATCGGCACGCCATACTGGATGGCACCGGAGGTCATCGCCTGCGACGAGAACCCGGACTCCACATACGACTACAGGGTAACCTCTTCATGTCCAATTATCTGCCCCCCCCCCCCCTCGCTCGCTCCCCCGACATCCATTGGTCAGTAGAGCTAAAACCTTCAAAGTGAAATGGACGAGTTCCCTGTGTTTCACTCTCGCAGAGCGATATCTGGTCGTTGGGAATCACAGCTATCGAGATGGCCGAGGGAGCTCCGCGTGAGTACAGTCTCTCTTTCTCTCTCTTGCTCTCTCTTTATCTTTCTCTTTCTCTTTCTCTCTCTCTCTCTCTGACATTGTCCGTCTCCCTCTGATTTGAAGTATTAAGAAGGATTTTCTTTTGTTAATTATGTCTCACAAAGGAACCAAGTCAAAAGTAACAGTCAAAAGTACAAAGTGGTAGCAGAGTAGAAAAATAAAGGTTAGGATTTGAACTAAGTATAGCAAACCACTTCTCCATTTGACTTGGTCATGGCCCAGGAGTGTTAGAATATCTATTTTAAGTTGACTCAAAAATTAGCTTGCAACAGTGGTATAAAAATAATATTCAGCATTTATCTCTACATTTGGTTAGGAAAGGTATGCCATACAAGTCTTTGAAAGACATGGAGGGAAATGTGTAAAAACAAAGTTCACACAGTCCTAGTAATCATTAAGCCCATTCCTCCACCCAAATATTGATTTCCAGCCACAGATAACTAAATCACTATAAATCCAATGGTTTTCCTACATCTGTTGGTCTGTGATGGTCACTTGTTGCGATGTTGAGCCAGTCTTATACTAGATCATTAGATCGCTAGATCAACCACACATTGGCTTTGTATTCCAGTTGGTTTTGCTTCCATCATAAAACATGCAGCTTGTTCACATAATTACAAATGTCTCCTTCTCTCCATAGTCAAGTTTCCGATCTGGGTTGGACTGTTATATCTACTATTTTACATTATTATCTAATCCTTTTCCATTCGTAGGATTTTATAAATGTTCTGGCCTTTTCTGTCTGTAGTAGTTTCTCAATATTAATTCCTATGTTTATCATATAGGGAAAGTATTGTCAATAACGTGGCTACAAATGTATGACCTGCCGTGGTCAGCCTCCCAAAACCTTTCCTCTTCAAGTCCAAACTTAATCGCTGGGACTCCTGTCCAGTATAAAGGGCCATATTTTCCCACCAAACCATTCTCCTAGCTCCACACTCGCTGTGGTCCTGGTGGTTTCTCCCTCCACGTGCTTGGAGCCCTGAAATAGGAGAGTTCACCACAGCAGAGCATGGCAATACATCTAATTTAGGATTTGTTTACATTTTCTGTTGATGTCATATCAGCACTAAGTAAAAAACAAAGATGATACTGAATTTCCCTCCCGAGATTTTTAATTATGTGATGCAAAGTGGCTCTTTTTAACGTCCGGTTAAGAAAGGCCAAGATTCCTGGGAGCGAGGACATGGTAGAACATGTATCCTACGGGTGTCGGTGTATCCCAAAAAGGGTTAAAAACACTTCCCCCCCTGCCCCCCATTGCGTGTGTGCAGCAGCTCATTTCAATCAACAAGGTTTGCCTGACAAAAGGCACCGTGCACCGTGGGAATGGGAACGGCGAAGGCTAACCAGACAGGTTTAGCTAGCTCCCTACCTACGCTGGGGCCACAGTGAGTCACAGGCCTTGAAATGATACTTGATGTAACACTCAGCCCCAGGCAGGGGGCTGTGTTTGAATAACCGCAGCAACCAGAACACTTTATGGGGCTGTAAAGATGAGGCGTTGTTGTGGAGGTTATTGCACTACCATGGTGTGTGGGGGAACATACATTCACTTTTTGGTAAATCTGAGAAATAAATCTTGGTTCTTTCTGTGTTATTTTTGGCTGCTTATTTTGCGGGAAAGTCCCATGACTGAGGTTGCAGTGGATTGATTCCACTGTGTTTGTCTGTTCTCTTCCAGCACTGTGTGACATGCACCCAATGAGAGCACTCTTTCTGATTCCCAGGAATCCTCCTCCCAAACTCAAATCCAAGAAGTGGTGAGTGCCTTTTGTGGCTGCTGGTATTTTTTGCAGGGTTAGCTTTTATAATAAGTAAATAAGTTGCACTGTGTTGTGCTGTTCTCATTGAATTCCTGTTGAATCTTTAATGGATTTCAGTCTGTGTCTTTTTTAAACTTTGAAAGGCCTTTTCAAGTCCTTATTCACACAAACCAAATCAGACAAGTGTTTTGACCAGGAACATTAATTACATAAATAATACCAAACATCCGAAACAACACACGGTCCCTTCTAGCTGATCCACTAAGGTCTCTTAATGCAGGTCAAAGAAGTTCATGGATTTCATCGAGGGCTGCCTGGTGAAGACCTACCCCAGCCGCCCGTCCACGGAGCAGCTCCTGAAGCACTCCTTCATCAGGGACCAGCCCACCGAGCGGCAGGTCCGCATCCAGCTCAAGGACCACATCGACCGCACGCGCAAGAAGAGGGGCGAGAAAGGTGGGCTCCCTCCAGATCAGCTGCTGATGAAGGGGGTTATGGGATGTTTAGTTCTTTTTTTTTTTGCTGTATATATTTGTATGTCTGTAGTCCTGTTCCCCTATTTAATGGTTATTCCTGAGTGTTTTTTGTGTGCTTTCTGTAACATATAACTTTCTGTCTTGAGCCGAGCATTCGAGACACATGTCTGAGTTGTAGAACCTGGAGTATTGGACAGGGATGATTGGTATACGAGGTGGTAGCGTGGAGAGCGGGGCTCGTACTGAGCAGCACTGTGTTCTGGTCTCTGGTGCAGAGGAGACGGAGTACGAATACAGCGGCAGCGATGAGGAGGACGAGAACCGCGGCGATGAGCGGGAGTCGAGGTAATAACATGTCTACAGCCCCGCTGGTCTGAACCCAGTGCAGATGGATGGAGCCGATTTAATGAGATGGATACTTTATTCTTCCCTCGGGTGCCTTTTGTTCAGTACAGCAGCAGACCATGAAACTAAATGGCAATCTAAAAGACCATCTAAAAGTATGAATAAAGTCACAAAAGTAGAATAAATTACATCAAATTCAAATCACATTGTAATCCAAACCATACCCATAGCCCTGTCCATAAGAAAAGGGATTCTAAACCCGGTCTAGAATTCTGACCCTTAGCCCTTTCTTAATCCTTGATCTTTTACCCTATCTAGAAGAACCCTTAGGACAACGGATGAAAATTAGCAATTAAGCTAACTCCGGCATATTTATATTGATGCTCTGGCTGACATATTGATTAATGTGCACTGTCCTAATCAAATAAATAAATAATAATAATAACCCTCATCTTAAACCCCATTTAGAAGAACACTCATACTAGAACACTAGAACACTCCTATAGAACCCTGATCCTAAACCCTGTCTAGAACCCTGTCTAGAACCCTGTCTAGAACCCTGAACATAAACCCTGTCCCAAACCCTGATCCTAAACCCTGATGCTAAGCCCTGTCTGGAACCACTTAGCAGTAATGTAAATGACTGACTGATAGATTTTCTTCGTCCATGTTCTCTCTCCTGCCCCTTCCCCTGAAGCAGTTCGATCCTCAACGTGCCGGGCGAGTCCACGCTGAGGCGGGACTTCCTGCGGCTGCAGCAGGAGAACAAGGAGCGCTCCGAGGCGCTGAAGCGGCAGCAGGCCCAGCTGGCCGCCCAGCGCCGGGACCCCGAGGAGCACAAGAGGCAGCTCCTCCACGACCGGCAGAAACGCATCGAGGAGCAGAAGGAGCAGCGCCGGCGCCTGGAGGAGGTAGGAGGTGTTTCTTGTCACTAACTGCCGTGACCGTGCCGAAAGCTCGCTCGCCCGTTCCCTTTATAGTCGGGCTCTATTTCTGGGCGTGACCATTTTGTAGTGGGGTCCGCAAATGTACACCATGTTCCAATTGGTAAATGGACTGGATTTCTAAAGCACTTTTGTAACCAGTGCCCACTCAAAGCGCTTTACAATACTGCCTAACGTTCACCCATTAATGCACACGTTCACACACCGACGGCGGTGTCAACCGTGCAAGGCGAAAGCGGGAGTAGTTAGGATGAGGTGTCTAGCTCAGGAACACCTCGACACTCCTGAGCCACATGCCGCCATGATATGGGGTCCTATATAGTGAACTATTTGGGGCGTGACCATTTTGTAGTGTTGTCCGAAATGTGAGCATACATATCTGGTTCCCTCTACAGTGCAGGCACTACTTGGTACCCATAATGCTTTTCCACCCTATATCCCATGATGTAAAGCGGTTTTAATTTTCAGCGGATTCACCGCACACGTCTTGCCTTGCTGACATGTAACACATGTCGGCTTGTTTATGTGACCGAGACATGTCATAACAATACCGCCGCATAATTGGAGTCTGAACTCCCTGCCTAACTTGTTCCCTAAATAGTGTCAACCTCAGACACAGCCTTTGGCATTACTTTGGTAACATTTCAGAAGGCATTCCTCCGTTTCCTGCAAAGATGCCTGTTTCAGCTTAATTTCTTTTATTTTTTTAGGTTAGAGTAGCGAACTACTAAAGCTGTATTTTGATGATCTAAATGAAACTCAGTTGTCTCTCTCCAGCTAAGCATCGAAGTATTCCAATTTGACAATCGTAGCTGGATTTCATTAACCAAATTAGGTATTTTTTGCTCTTATAAAGAGGCTTGTGGTTTTGGTGAAATCGTGAAAGAAAGGTCTAACTTGCAAAATAATGTTATCGTTTTGGTAACCATGTGATCAGGCGGCCACCATATGAAGTTGTTCTGTCAAAACGGCTCCCGGAGTTAAAAGTGAATCAATTGAAATATTCATGGCTGCTTTAGGATTCTCTTTACATGTCGATATGTAGGCCTCAGTGGTTTGGTGTGCCTTCCTTTCCTCGTGGCGTCTATGAAGACGCCCGCTGTACGGTGTACACACAGTATTTATCTCATGGCGGGTGCCTAGTCTATGGCTGTGTGTAGAGGCTGTTCTTGGAGGGATGTTTGAAGCCAGGGGGAGGACATAGGCCCTTGCATGGGTCAGTGTGCTGCAAGACAGGGGACGTAAGGAGGGAGGGGAGGCCCTCGGCTTCAAATAACTTTTGAAAACCTCTTTGTTTTCCATATGTGCGGCTGAGGGAAAAGTGTGCGGCAATGACGTTTCAAGACGTCAGGTTTTCATTTGAAAAGCAATTCCCCTGAAAGAAAGGTTCCCAATGTGTGATGGTAAGAAAGAGTAGGCGGACGGACCGACAGAGGGGTTAAGATAAACACACAGGAGAGGAAACGGTGCATGTTGAGAGATGTGTTCAGCTCACTAGGTCCGCATAACGTTGCTGACGCTGACCCTTGTGAAGGGGTACCATTTTTAAACCATATTTCAATTTTAGGATTAGGATTGCCATTTCATAATTATTTAGTTTTGAAATTCTTGTTCTGGGTGTGTTGTTAAAGCCCAGCAGATCCGTCTCACTGATAGCTTTGTCACAATACTACTCTCCCAGCCCTCTGACATTCCACTGCTGTTGTGATTTCTCCCCAGGACTCGCCTCGGTTACACTCTTACTTTGGAGCGCTGGCTTCATAAATAATTCACCAACCAGTATTGGCTGTTTTCTGTTTCATTAGCTCAGAGGAGAACATAAGTGGAATTCTCAAAATTAGTACTGTTTTCAAAAACAAGATACCAAGTGACTTAGTGAGCTTTTCTCACACACACACACACACACACACACACACACACACACACACACACACACACACACACACACACACACACACACACACACACACACACACACACACACACACACACACACACACACACACCATGAGACAAACCGGCTGACTCACGATTCTTTTATTATTTTAATTTCAGCTAATTCTTTTCTGTGCGTCCGCACGGCAACAAGGAAGGTGTTCAATTAGCAAAAGGAAACAAAGCCCATCGGCCCATCGGCTCATCTCTTTCTGGAACTCGCAGCGCGGCCCTGTGTCTCTGTACTCATCCCTCTTCGCCTTGACACTCTTTTCTCCCAGCAACAGCGAAAGGAGCGAGACATGGCGAGGCAGCAGGAAAAGGGTCCCCACCGGAGACTCGACGACATGCGACGGGAGGAGGACAGGAGGATGGCCGAGAGGGAGCAGGTAACCAATGGCGTCGGCCGCCGAGCCTGTGGTCGGCCAATCGGGAGGCGGTGGGGGCGTCTCCCTCCCTCACCGACCACCCTGTGGAAAAAATTCCACGAATAGGTTGCCATAGCAGCTAGGATCTAAATTGGTGTATTTATTCAGAGACGGGTTTCTGTGGGTGTGCTCTCCTGCGCATCATGTACCCGGTCTCTAGCTGAGCCCCTGTTACACAGTCTGGCCTCATACCAGCAGCTCTCAGCGCGGTGGCTTCCTTTCTCTCGGTGCCGTGTAGCTCAGCCTCGCGCTATTTCTGCAGTTTCTAAACAAAACCCCCTTGTTTTTCCCCAGCAAAGTGCGAGATAATTGGCCGCCGTGGCTCTTGTGTACGCATCCTCACGTTCATAGTAGCCATGGTTTACCAGGGGGGTTATTTGTGTCACGCGGTGTTGTTTATGTGAACGAGTGAGACTGTTCAGACGTCTTCAGTCCAAATCAACCCAACCCATAGGACCGACAACAGTGTTCCCACTGCAGTACTTATCACTGTCAGAATTGCTGTCACATTCATACCGTTGGGTAAAAGACTTGAGAAAAGGTGTCCACCATAATTAGCATCAGATGGAAGTTGTTTTTTAGTAATTCTAAATCTTTTCCCTTCATCTGCTGGTTCCTGGCGGTCTGATCTAACTGTTAATATGTAAAACTGATTTATGGATATACCACACCCTCTGTACTCAAATGGACCTGATACTGGCCGGGGGCTTTTATGCCCTCTGTTTGGATATGGTGGTTTCATGTTCTCTCAGCCTGATGCAGCTTTGTTCTGGTAACAAAGGTCAGCATGTTCTCTACGCATGAGCCATTTCCATCTCCAGTTTTTGTTTGCAGCTCCACCGTAAAATCCTCCAAATGGACCGTTTTTCGATTTCTATGGTCGTTTATAGAAGTGGCGTTGCGTAACATCTTTGCTTTGTTCACTTTCCTTTGCCCCCCCCCCTCCCTCTCCTCCGTCGGCTCCCTTCATTCCTCCCCACACCTGTTCCTCTTCCTCCCCCCCCCCTCCCCCCCGACCTGCTCCCCTCTGCCCCTGCAGGAGTTCATCAGACACAAGCTGGAGGAGGAACAGCGGCAGTTGGAGATCCTTCAGCAGCAGCTCCTGCAGGAGCAGGCTCTGCTCAT
This sequence comes from Gadus chalcogrammus, assembly GCF_026213295.1. Lineage (NCBI taxonomy): Eukaryota > Metazoa > Chordata > Actinopteri > Gadiformes > Gadidae > Gadus > Gadus chalcogrammus. Next base: position 13,292,100 of record NC_079418.1, read on the forward strand.
GGTAACTCCTCTGATGACTCTCCTCTTCTGGCTGCCATGGTTACCTCGCCACCTACCCGGCTGAAAAGCGCTGGGTAGACTTTGTTGTGTTGTGTGTGTGTGTGTGTGTGTGTGTGTGTGTGTGTGTGTGTGTGTGGCGTTATGTAAGACCCCCCACGTTGCAACCGTAATGCATCTGAGGTCTGGTGGCTGTGTGTCGCAACGGCGATCCGATTGCTATCCCTGACATGTTGAGTATATAAGTGTCAATCGGATTCAAATATACTGCAGTGTATTATATAGATATACAATACCATACATACATACATACATACATACATACATACATACATACATACATACATACATACATACATACATACATACAGTACGAATGTAATGGATATTGTAATTTTCAATACTAAACTACCAAAGCACTCTCAGTTCACTGCAGCGCGGTGCTTAATGTGTTCATAAAGAAAGCCGTGACGGTGAAACCTGAACACTGAAATGTGTTGGTGTGTGGAAAATAACCAGCCACATTATTACCGATGAAGCAGTCTCATTATATCACTATTAACATCTCTGAATAAGTGTGGGCTGGCCACTTTGGATATGAAGTAGCTGCACAATGCTGTCATTCCCAAAACACAGATTCTCTTATCTCTCTATGCGTGTTCATCCATCATCACGCTTTGTTCAATTCTTTGTAAAGCATTGCAATTTAGTCCCTTATGCTGGAAGAAGATAATGTAGTGCCACAGGAAACAGTACTCTTATGTTTGAAGAAGATTATGTATTGCCAAAGGGAAATAATACTATTAGCAGATACCATGTGATTTAGGGAAACATAAATATACTTTCCCCACCAAGAGCACAGTCAATTAAAAATTACCACAATGTACTGAGGACAGTGTTCAACTCGGGCGAAGTCCAGACATTACGCAATGTAACTGGATTATACGAGATGATAAGCATTAATTACACAATGAACATCTTAAGATGTTACACACACACACACACACACACACACACACACACACACACACACACACACGCGCAGCTGTTTTACTGTCTGGAATTATTATTATTTATTATTTTAAAGTGAACTGCTTTTGGCAGTGCAGCCCCCGCACTGAGCTGCGATGCTCAGCTGCGCCTGGCTGTTTGAAGTGACAGGATCGCACGGCTGTGGCATTGAGGCTCTATCTCTGTGACTCGTCTGAACCAGATAATGCAATTAAGATCCTAAGGGGCACAATGATTGGGAATTGTAACGTGGTTTGTATCTAAATCATTGAAAATAGGACTTTGGATACATACTGCAATTAATCTCGAGGTACTGGGTAGGTAGGTGGTAGTAGATCCGGTAGTGTCATGAATTGATTAATTAATCATAGTCAACATGTCAACACAAATCTACAGCATGGCAAAGGCATGTAATTTCTTCCCCACAGCCCATCTTTTTTCTCCCTTCCTCACATCCTATTTTTTACAAGACGTTTCCAAAAGCGTTAATCTCGAAGGACGACATGTTAATAAAGTTATTGTTGTTGGCGGTATCGTTGGGGACAGTAAAGTCCTTGTGGTCAATATCGGCATGTCCCCGTCGAAGGTGGTCGATAAAGGCGTTGTTAAGTGAAGCCCGTGTCGATAAAGTTACCTTTGACGGACCATTGTCGGTGTGGCCTGCAGGAGTACAAGCGCAAGCAGCTGGAGGAGCAGAGGCAGTCGGAGCGGCTGCAGAGGCAGCTGCAGCAGGAGCACGCCTACCTGGTGTCCCTGCAGCAGCAGCAGGACAAGAAGCCCCAGCTTTACCACTACAACAAGAACCTGGAGCCCAACAACAAGCCCGCCTGGGCCCGCGAGGTGCCAGCCCCCACACACACACGCACACGCACACGCACACACACACACACGAGCATCACCCACACAGCGCACGCCCACGCGCTGAGAGCTCTCATGCTTCTCCACAAGCGCCTGTGTGCCCCTGCTGCCCCTGAACTCTGAGCAGATCTGACTGGAGTGTAGAGAGGCACCCATGAGGAAGAAACACTGTCTAACGATACTAAACGACCTCTTACATGGCGCTTCGTCGTAGTGCTGTTAAGTTATTTAGCTTTTAAACAAATGAGTGACTTGCAGTGAGCTCAGCTACATGGCATTAAGGTAGATATGGGTCATATTATCAAATTATCGCTAATGATGTATACAGTGAAGAAAAAAGGAACAATGCAAATACAAATGACATGAAAGTAACCAGACTGAACACCTAACAGGCTGTCTCTCTCTCTCTGGTGTTGTATCCCATGTCTGTGACCCTCTGTTGCCTCTGTTTTTAAATCCCCTGTCTCGCTCATCCTGGTGTTATATCTGCTGTATGTTTGTCACTCTCGTTCTCCCTCTTTATGGTGTGTGTGTGTGTGTGTCTGTCTCTCTATGGTGTTATCTCTCTCTCTCTCTCTCTCTCTCTCTCTCTCTCTCTCTCTCTCTCTCTCTCTCTCCTCTCTCTCTCTCTCTCTCTCTCTCTCTCTCTCTCTCTCTCTCTCTCTCTCTCTCTCTTCTCTCTCTCTCTCTCATCTCCTCTCTCTCTCTCTCTCTCTCTCTCTCTCTCTCTCTCTCTCTCTCTCTCTCTCTGACAAAGGTGGAGGAGAGGAGCAAGCTCAACAGACAGGGTTCTCCCAAGATCTGCACCACCGTCTCCGACACGGCCATCCAGTCGCGCTCAGACTCCATCAGCCAATCAGGAGGGGGCCAGGCTGCCCAGACCCCGCCCATGCAGCGGCCCGTGGAACCTCAAGGAGGGCAGGGCAAGGTGTGTGTGTGTGTGTTGGTGACGGATGAGCAATGCAGACTCACACCCCACCGGCGCCTGTATTTATACACGAGGCCAAATGTTTGGAAGAGGGGGTCAAATGTAAACACCTGTCCCTGTGTGCATTAAACAGCTATTTTCATAACGCTGCCTAATCCAACTATCTTACTCACACCCGCTTCTGTGTCTTCTTCTCTTCCTCTCTCTCCGTCGGGCGCCCCCTTCTAACGCTTCCGTCTGAAACATCCGACCTCTGCTCCTCTCCTCAATACCCAATGACGGACTCCTCCGCTCTCTCTGTGCGTTTCCATCGGGCCGCGGCGCTCTCTCTTCCTGCCCTTCCCCTAACCCCGCCTGGGCTTGTTGTCGTCCCCCCCGCGCCCCCCCCCCCCGCGGTGCAGTTCCAGATGGCCCACCTGGTCCCTCTCAAGCCCTACGCCGCCCCCGTGCCGCGCTCACAGTCCCTCTGCGACCAGCCCACTAAGACCATGTCCGCGTTCCCCACCCAGGACCCCTCCCTCGCCCCCTCCCCCCGCCCCACGCACTCCCGCGAGCTGGTCCGCCAGAACTCGGACCCCACCTCGGAGAACCCCGGCCCGCTGGCGCACCACCCCATCAGGGAGGACCGGGGTCCCTGGATCCGCCTGCCCGACGTGGAGCTGCCCCCCAAGGTGACCCCCCCCAGACCCCTCAAGTCGGCTGGTCTTATTGTTGTTTTTTTGGGGGGGAAATGTTTTATTGCATCCGTCATAGGATTGTTTGAAAATGTGAGTGGAGTAATACTCAGAGCCACCACTCTTCCCCGAACTGGGATTTTTTTCTCTAAATCTAATTTGGTTTGTGGAGGAAATATAGCATGACGGTTTCAACGCGAGGAGAAGGGTGACGATGGCGTAACGCACCGTTCGCCTTTTTAAAATAATGAATTCTGTGGCTCCTCCTCAGATCCCACAGAGAACGGCGTCCATCGCTGCAGCGCTCAACGCAAACCTCTCCTCTGGCATCCGGCATCCAGTTAGAGCCAGGTACACAACAGCACTTGGACTTTAAGATACGACTCCTTGTGCAGCTTACTGTGTGTTATTGGTTCGATTTGACATATTTAATGCAATCCACAATTCAAAATGCCACACAAGAGAGACGGATTGGATGAGATAACCCCCCTCACCCCCGCTTCCCCTGGCAGCAACCCAGACCTGAGCCGCAACGATCGCTGGGAGAGAGGGGACAGCATGAACCTGGTGTCCAACCTGCCCCAGACCGGCTCGCTGGAGAGACACCGCATCCTCAGTGAGTACCTGCGGACCCATCTCTCAGGATCAACCCCTGCCATTGGTCCTGGAGGGTTGGGCAGTATGAAAGTGCTGTTGACGTGATAAAGTGTATTCATCCCTGGAAGGGGAACTAAATGTTTGTCATGCACCTATAAGATGGACAACAAGCATGAGAGTTGGGAGTCAAACACGGCCGGTACAAAATATAGGGTGTGCAGTAACGGTAAACAACAGCACTGAGGTTGTTGAAATGAAACTAGTGTTTACCGAGGGCTACCCTGTAATGTTTGAGACCCGGTGTAGGTGGCACCTTATCATCATGATTCATTCAGACGCACACGGCTGACTAGCGTTAAGCCGTAGACCGTGTAACTGAAGTATGGAACCCTTCCCCCTCCAGGTTCTTCTAAGATGGACTCTCCCATTCTTTGTCACGACGGACGCCACAAAGCGGGGGAGTCTCGCACCTCCTCTCGCCCCAGTCGCCCCGCTGTAAGTGTGTGTGTGTGTGTGTGTGTGTGTGTGTGTGTGTGTGTGTGTGTGTGTGTGTGTGTGTGTGTGTGTGTGTGTGTGTGTGTGTGTGTGTGTGTGTGTGTGTGTGTGTGTGTGTGTGAAATAGGATGCCGTTTGCCACAAATTTCCTCTTTGCAGAACCAGTTTTGCGATGACTTCCAACACTTTCCGACACGTTGTTTAATTGTGATCGTTATGTAACCTCGCTAAGGACAGCCAATTACAAACTAAGTCCCACATATGAACACCGTTAAGCTTTTAGTATTCCTGCCTCTAAATCTCCTTTAGTCTTCACCCTTTCACTAACCGAAGCCTCTCTCTCTTCTCCACCTTGCGTTCTGCCACCACCTCTCCATCTTCACCTCCCTTTCCACTCCTCTTCCTCCCCCTTTCCTTGCCCTAATCCCTCGCTTCCTTTGATGTTCAGAGTTACAAGCGAGCCATAGGAGAGGTCAGTGTCACCCTTCTCTCTCTCTTTCTCTCTCTCTCTGTTGGCTGTTCCAGGCCCGGTTCACTCGTTGAAATCTGATCTCTTTTACTTCACGTCCCTACCAAGTCACTACCTTTCTCTTTAAATATATAGTACAATCTGGTAATACAATACAAGGTGCACACATGCTTATCGTCCAGGGGGGACAGCTGCCGTTTCTTCATTATCCTGCTTGATAGGGGCAAAAGGGGACTGTAGCAGTGAGCTGAAGATGGGTTTCAGTCCAAGGGGAAAAAAACAACACAAGTGAGAACCTGACCAGAGAACCTAAGGCGATAGGTTACCACGATTAAATGTTATAAATCTATATTTTTAATATTTCACAGTCATCCAGGCATCTGTGCCCTACATGTGTTTTTTAAAGTTTGTAATGCATACAATTTCAACTGGCTTTTCGCTTAAAATGACCTTGACATATCTGTAGTCATGGTGATTGATAGGGATTTAAATGTTGGGATTTAAATTCTGGCCAGCTCGGCCCTCTCTTTCCTTCCAACAATCATACTGTCGTCACTCTTTAAACTTCTCACGCCACCCAGCCAGCCGAGATACGCTGGTTCCAGTTGGAGTGGACAGAACACTTTTATCAAGCTCTTTTTAAATCGAAAGGTCTCTGAGCAACAAACTGGGAGGGGCTCAATCTTGCATATTGAGGCTTTAAAGACTTTAAAGTTCGGGTTGCCGTTTTGATGTTGTGGTGGTTGGTTTTGTTTGAGTATTGCAACACTCGGACTTGATAACAGACGAGGGAGTCCAATGCAGTTTTATTGTTTTATCTGCGCAGCAACAGAGAGCTTAATGGTGGCCTTTGTGTTCCTGTAGGCCATTCACAGGCTTGTGCAAGCGTTTCCACTGATATCCCCATATCTTCGGTGCACCAACCCTATCGAGTTCCATTTGAGTGAGCCCTGTCCCATTTCTAAACATACGCAGCCATGCCAGCCGGCGGGTTCTGTGTATGGTCCCCGCTCCCCAACAGCCCTCGCTGTGTGTGTGCTTTGGCTAACCCTAAATAAATGGTAGCAAGGTGGTAGAAAAATCGTGGATTTTCTATTTACCTCTGACCATCAAAAAAATATTTTTTTACACCTCCTCTACCAATCCACTGCTCCTTTTTTTTTTTAACACAACACACCCTTCACCAACGTGTGTGTGTGTGTGTTTGTGTGTGTGTGTGTGTGTGTGTGTGTGTGTGTGTGTGTGTTTGCAGGACCATGGCCTGTATGCGAAGGAGCGCGCCGAGGAGCAGCCGCGGCCCCCCGTCAAGGCCAACGACTACTCGTCGTCCTCGGACAGCAGCGAGAGCAGCGAGGAGAGCGAGAGCGGAGAGGGGGCCGAGGAGGGGGAGAGCCCCACTGACCGGTGAGGGGGGAGGAGGGGGAACTGTCGATGATTATTTGGGAGTTTTGAGGGGACATGTGTGTTGTACTTTGTCGTCGTTCTTGTGTGACGACACTGTGCCAAACATAATCACTCGATCTGGGTCATCCGTAGAAGAGCCACGGTCTTCTCTTACTCTTTTTATTGCAGGCTTTGGACTCTTTCTCTTTCTCTTTCATTTGCTGCCTCTTTATTCATCCGCCTTTCCTCTTTCCTCCTCCCTCACTTTCTAACACCATCACTCTCTGCTATCCTTTCCAACCCCATCTCTCTCTCTCTCCAACCCCATCTCTCTCTCCCTCTCTCTAACCCCATCTCTCTCTCCCTCTTTCCAACCCCATCACTCTCTCTCCCCCCCTCTAACCTCATCTATCTCTCTCTCTCTCCCTCTTTCCAACCCCATCTCTCTCTCTCTCTCTCTCCAACCCCATCTCTCTCTCCCTCTTTCCAACCCCATCTCTCTCTCTCTCTCTCTCCAACCCCATCTCTCTCTCCCTCTTTCCAACCCCATCACTCTCTCTCCCCCCCTCTAACCTCATCTCTCTCTCTCTCTCTCTCCCTCTTTCTAACTCCATCTCTCTCTCTCCCCCTCTCTAACCCCATCTCTCTCTCTCCCCCCCTCTAACTCCAGCTCTCTCTCCCCCCCTCTTTAACCCCATCCCTCTCTCTCCCCCCCTCTTTAACCCCATCCCTCTCTCTCTCTCTCTCTCTCCCTCCAACCCCATCTCTCTCCTCCCCCTCTCTCTAACCCCCTCTCTCTCTCCCCCCCTCCCTCTAACCCCCTCTCTCGTTCTCTCTAACCCTATGTCTCTCTGCCTCTCTCTCCAGTCACAGGGACGGGGACACAGACTCTGTGAACACCATGGTGGTTCACGAGGAGGAGGATGAGGAGGAAGAGGAGGGCGAAGGGGGAGAGGGGGAGCAGGCGGGGGGCTACGGGGACCAGACCATGCTGGTGCAGAGGGTGAGTCACACACACACACACACACACACACACACACACACACACACACACACACACACACACACACACACACACACACACACACACACACACACACACACACACTAGGGCTTTAACTCCGAACTTCGTTATTCGAATAGAATTAGAATATCAAAAAATAAATCAATATTCAACGAATATTAGGCAGCCCTTAATATTTGAACCTGTTATGGGCAGGCCAAGAGGGAGAGACTTCGGAGAACCCGACGCAGTCTATTCATAATATTGTAATGACCACGGAATAGGCAGTGAAGTATTGATTAGACAGCGATTTATTAGAAACCCAATAAACCGTTTGAACACGCAAGACCGGTAACCATAGCAACGCAGTAAACAAACCTTGCAAAGCCCAATCCAGGTCTTACTGAAGGCATTTAATGGTCCAAATATTATTAATAAATATTTGAATATATTCAAATATTAATAAAAAAAACGAACTTCGAATACGATTTTTGGGCAAAAGTTAAAACACACACACACACACACACACACACACACACACACACACACACACACACACACACGCACACACACACACACACACGCACGCACGCACGCACGTACGTACGTACGTACGTACGTACGTACGTACGTGTGTGTGTTAAATAAGAATCCATCGCAGTCGCATCCTATTTATATGCAACACAACATCCTAGATTCTTCCTCCTGAAACCACTTTGGCTGTACGTGGCACTTCAGATCCAAAATGGCCCCGGTGAAATTAAGCACAGCGCTGTGTTGATTCCCCCGCAGACCCCAGAGAAGCGGAGCCACAATGGCTACACCAACCTGCCGGATGTGGTGCAGCCCTCCCACTCGCCCACCGACTCTGCCGGCCAGTCCTCCCCCGGGAAGGACTCTGTGTACGACGTACGTTCGCCGTGCTCATCCCCACCTTGTGTTAGGATGCCGACAATTCAGCTTCAGTGGAAATCTAAAAAAATAATCTGACCAGAGATTAATGAGTGATTCACCATGCATGGCAGATAAATGTCTTTTTAAGACGGTTTAAGATAATTGTTCACCTTATAAGTACGTTTAAATTGAACCCCGAAGAAGACACATTTACTGAAATCGTAAACCATTTAGTTTCATTGTTTTTTTGTACATTTCTTTGCTGTTCTTTGGTTTTTTGTCTTTTAATCCGAACATAAGTAGCCTTGCTGCTGCTGCAGTGTGCCACGATCTCAGGTCCACTTCATTATACTAAAGCCAACTGTTTATTTCCTTTGTGTCTCCAGTACCAGTCCCGGGGCTTGGTCAAGGCCTCGGGCAAGTCCTCCTTCATGACCTTTGTGGACCTGGGGATGTACCAGTCCACTTCGGGCACCGGAGACACCGTCTCTGTGGGAAGTGAGTCCTCCAGACCTGCTGTCACACCTCCACCTGCTGTTCACCTAGCTGCCACCTTTGTTCTGAACGCTAGCTGAGTGGCGATAGAATCAAGAGGAAACCAAGATGGCCACCAGGGCAATGAGTCTGTAGGGTCAGCGGGGGCAGGAAGTGCTTGATGTGTCAGTGGCGGAGGTTTTCCCAAAATAATAATATGGGTTAATAATGGACAGGATAGTTCACATTGAATGTATTTTGGGTTCAACTTATTTCTATAACATCGTTCAATAGAGACGGCAAAGAAACCATTGTGCTCAAGCAAGCTTAGAGGGAGTAAAATGATTGAATTCTGAGACTTGGTATGGTCAATTGTATGCTATAGTTCATGAGTGAAGTCAACAACAGCAAAGAGATTCAAGTGAGAACCAAACCTTATGGAAACAGGCAAGTCCAAGAGGAGTGGGCCTCAACATGTCGGCTCTCTCTCCTCCGCTCCATGTTCCGCAGGCATCGGCTCCAGGTTCGAGCAGCTGAAGATGGAGGTAAGGAAGGGCTCCATGGTGAACGTGAACCCCACCAACACGCGGCCCCACAGCGACACGCCCGAGATCCGCAAGTACAAGAAGAGGTTCAACTCGGAGATCCTCTGTGCCGCTCTGTGGGGTGAGAGACTGCCCCTACGCCGCATTCAGGGCACTTTGCTGACGCTTTTATACCCCGAGTGACTGACGGTTAATATACACACCTTCACTCACCGAGGGCGGAGTCAAACACGCGGGGCGACAGCCAGCTCGTCAAGAGCAGTCAGGGTGAGGCGTCTTGCTCAGGGACACATCGACACTCGATGTGTCCCTGAGCAAGACGTAGCAACCTTCTGGTTCACACATCTCACTACATATCGTGAGCTACTTACTCGGCCCTCTATGAGGATTCCCTTTGAGACAGCCGTGATAAAGATCTGTTCAAATCAAATGGACGTCTTCAGACATTCACAACGATCGCTAATGATTCCTTTAGATGAGAAGCATTGCACTTCATCATAACAGACCGACAGAGTAAAAGTCAAATAGACTGATTCAGCACTTGCCCATCGCCACCACTAACAATGCTTAGGTCCCATCTGCTGGTGTACAGCTGCTCTGTATCGCGGATGCAAACAGGGAAGCGAGTGGACCTCTAATGCTCTGTGTGTGTCCAGGTGTGAACCTGCTGGTGGGCACAGAGAACGGCCTCAAGCTGCTGGACCGCAGCGGCCAGGGGAAGGTCTACCCTCTGATCAACTCCCGCCGCTTCCAGCAGATGGACGTCCTGGAGGGGCTCAACCTGCTCATCACCATTTCAGGTCTGCACCTCCACCTGCTCCTCCTGCTCCCAACTGCTGCTCCTCTTCTGCCTCCTCCTCCTCCTCCTCCTCCTCCTCCTCCTCCTGCACCTCTTTTCTTCTCCTGCTCCACCTTTCTGCACTCCTCTTCCTCCCCTGCCTCTCCTCCTCCTCCTCCTCCTCTGCCTCTTGTCCTCCACTACTTCTCCCCTACTCCTCCTCCTCCTCTTCTGCCTCTACTTCTCCTCCTCTTCCTCTACTCCTCCACTACTTCTCCTACTCTTCCTCTCCTCTTCCACTACTTCTCCTCCTCTTCCTCTCCTCATCCAATACTTCTCCTCCTACTCTTCCTTTCCTCCTCCACTACTTCTCCTCTTCCTCTCCTCCTCCACTACTTCTCCTCCTCTTCCTCTCCTCCTCCGCTACTTCTCCTCCTCTTCCTCTCCTCCTCCACTACTTCTCCTCCTCTGCCTCTACTCCTCCACTACTTCTCCTCCTCTTCCTCTCCTCCTCCACTACTTCTCCTCCTCTGCCTCTACTTCTCCTACTCTTCCTCTCCTCCTCCACTACTTCTCCTCCCCTGCCTCTACTCCTCCACTACTTCTCCTCCTACTCTTCCTCTCCTCCTCCTCTGCTCCTCCTCCACTGTTGGCTGGACAGCTCTGCCCTCAAAATGTCCGCCCGTGCTGGTGTTGGCGGGCGTCCATTGGTTTATCCCCTGCCTGCCAACACACTGGACCACCGCCCGTTCCTTTAGCTCTTATGCTAATTCAGACCTCACCGCTAAGTCAAGAAGGAGTCTATAAATAGACCTCCGTCTAATATATTAACTTAATTAGTCCTGAGGGAATCTGCCATAGAAAAATAAAAGTATAAATAGATAATATAATCCATGTATAAACATGGGGGGGAAAAGGGGGAAATATAATATAAACACAATATATACATACAAATGTACACACAATATACACCTGCGCATAAGTCTTTGTCACTACCATAACAATAAATGCGTCCTAAAGATCCTTTGTGCATGTTCCTCTCCCGTGTCCAGGCAAGAAGAACAAGGTGCGCGTGTACTACCTGGCCTGGCTGAGGAACAAGATCCTGCACAACGACCCCGAGGTGGAGAAGAAGCAGGGCTGGACCACCGTGGGGGAGATGGAAGGCTGTGTGCACTACAAAGTTGGTGAGCGGGTGTTTTTTTCAAAATAAAAGCCACAAGAGGGCACCAAGGGGATGATGGCAGCTACCTGGTTGGTATATGGTGAATAATACTCAGTTACTCGTGTTATTTCTCTTCTTTTATTATGAAATGTATATTACGGTATACTAAGGTCCATTTTTCGTATATATATTCACACTGTGTGTTCATAGAAAGAACAGAAAACCCTAGTGCTAATAATAGCAAACAAATGTAGTTGTATGTGGCGCGGTGTGCTTTGCGCGATTGAACCGTAAGGGGAACGTTTCTTCCTACTTGGGCATTCTGACACTAGGCAGCATGGGGCAGGCTGTCATTCTGCACTGGGCTCTCCGTCAGCACGCCTCCAGTAGTGCTGCATGTCACGTGGTGTGTTCCCCTTGTGATGCATTTGCGTCAAACGATTGGTCTGCATGCACGCTACGGTACTATTAATAGTCTAGCTGTCGTTTTAAGCTGCACAACATGAACATCTTCTTTAGATTTGACAGAATGAGGCTTTTTCTCAATTACGCTATCATAATACATTTTAGCGATCTATGATCAATGTTAGAGATCATAGTAAGTTGTTAAAACAAAACCTTTTTGGTTCACTGACACGAAAGGTTTATTTTATGTTGGCTAAACATTGAGATTCAACAGTTGTGTGTCTGCAGCTAATCATAAGACGAATGGCTAAACGAGTCTTTCTGATATGGATATGGCTTCCATGGATGTGTTTTGATCTTGGGACGGATAGTATACCTCCTGGGGACCCTTGGGGACAGATCCACCCCCCTCTCGGATAAACGATCATGAATGCGCTCCCTGCCCAGCGCTCTGAATAATAGATGAAATAAGAGGCCTAGTGTCCAAACCGCCTCCCTGTGTTGTTTTTATCCAGTGAAATACGAGCGGATCAAGTTCCTGGTGATCGCCATGAAGAACGCCGTTGAGGTGTACGCATGGGCGCCCAAGCCTTATCACAAATTCATGGCCTTCAAGGTGAACTTCCCATCCCCCGGCTTCTCTCTCTCCTTCTCTCTTATCTCTTTTCTTTCTCTTCTCTCCTTTCTTTCTTGCTCTTTCTCTTTTCTTTCTTGCTCTTTCTCTTTTCTCTTTCTTTCGCTTTCCTTTCTTGCTCTTTCTTTCGCTTTCTTTCTCGTCGGCCTATCTGTCATTTTTTCTATCCACTTTCCAGGCAGAAAATGAAAGCGATGCTAACGATGCTAGCGGTGCTAACGATGCTAACCTCTGCCCCCGCTCCCCAGTCCTTCGGGGACCTCCCTCACCGGCCCCTGCTGGTGGACCTGACCGTGGAGGAGGGCCAGCGGCTCAAGGTCATCTACGGGTCCTGCGCCGGCTTCCACGCCATCGACGTGGACTCTGGGAACAACTACGACATCTACATCCCTGTGCACGTGAGTGGGAGGACACTGGCTAGCCCCGCTGTGGGTGAGCTAGAACCTAGACCAGGAGTCATGAGCCTTCGGGCCCTAGAGCCATACTTCGCTCTCTGCCTGATGGCAAGACTGAGAACACATTGTATTACTAAAACAGCATTCAGTTTCACCAAATGTACTGTCTATATTATTCTGGGATACAAAGCTAGATTTTCCTTGGACAAAGTCACAAAGCAAGGCTGGCATCTATATATCACAATACCTGCACTCAAAGTGGACCCTCAACTGCCAGCAAAGGGATTATAACAAAGCGTCCTTCTCAGCAGCCTAAACAGCCGTGTCTGATTTGCAAATGAATGAATACCTTCCACCTCCACGGCTCTGCCAGCTGAAAAGGCTCTAGATGGCTGCTCTCGTCTCAAACGTCCTCCTCCTCCTCCTCCTCCTCCTCCTCCTCCTCCTCCTCCTCCTCCTCCTCCTCCTCCTCCTCCTCCTCCTCCTCCTCCTCCTCCTCCTCTCTTGGCGACCGCCCCGTCACAGATCCAGAGCCAGGTGACCCCCCACGCCATCGTGTTCCTGCCCAGCTCTGACGGCATGGAGATGCTGCTGTGCTACGAGGACGAGGGCGTCTACGTCAACACATACGGACGCATCATCAAGGACGTGGTGCTGCAGTGGGGCGAGATGCCCACCTCCGTCGGTACGCTCCTCCACACGCAGGGCGAGACGCTGTGTGGTTACACGCGTGTAGACGCAGGACAAATCCATGGAAATACGCTGTGTGATTACAGGGATATAATCTGCACACGTCCAGGGATAGCCTGGCTATAAACATGGAGGGATGCCCACCGCCGTTGCTACGGCTTGTTGAGAGCAGATGCATGGACACATGCTGTAGTATTAGCAAACCGAGAAACTACACAGTGCAAGGGCCTAGGAACCCAACCGGGATAGTGCACTAACATCTACCATGTAGACGCATAGAAATGATATTCATAATGTAATAGATAATTTGTGGCGTATAATACACGGCACAAATAGACAAAACACAAATAGTAACAAGTACACAATATAAGGATGCATATCTAGACCAATGAAAGGGACAAATGCATGCAAATGAAGACAAACACTCAAAATTCACATTACACAAAGTACTTATCCATGAATGTTTGGTCTTACACACCATACTGATGCAAAGACGGTTTCAGCCGAATCTGTGGGGGTGCAGACCACACGATGTACCCAATAGGAGACATTAGACAGAACGTGCAAACACAGGAGTTGGAACAAGGGCTTTACAAGGGACAACCACTAAGGGGGGCTTTCACATCAGACCAGACATGGAAAGCATCTGTGTGTTTAAAGGGGTGATATCATGCTTTTTTGACTGGTCCCTTTGCTTTAGACTGTCATATGACGTGCATGTTTTACGGCTGCTAATCTAAGCCGGAGCCAGGGGGAGTGTTAGCGCCCACCGAGATCGCCCCTCAATAAGGGTTTAAGGGTTTTTAAAGACGTGGTGCAAATAAGACATGAACAGTGTGAGGATTACAAGGGGTAGTTCTAACATACAGACATGCAACCCTATTAATGTAGTACCCCCCCAAATGCTATTCTAACGATTAATTACTAATAACTATTATCCCTATAAGAAGCATGACATTGGATCTTTAACGATGTGCTGATGAGCCCCCTCCTCTCTCTGCCCCCACAGCCCACATCTGCTCCAACCAAATCATGGGCTGGGGGGAGAAGGCCATCGAGATCCGCTCGGTGGAGACGGGACACCTGGACGGCGTGTTCATGCACAAGAGGGCCCAGAGGCTCAAGTTCCTGTGTGAGAGGAACGACAAGGTGGGTGGACCCAGGGTGGCTCCTCTGCGACTGGACGTGTCGACGGTTAACGGTTGTGTGCGGCGGTCTGGACATAACGGACCGCTGAATGCCGTGATCGACCAATCAGAATCAAGTATTCAGCAAAGGGCTTGTGTGTGTGTGTATGTATGGGGGGGGGGGGGGGGGGTGTTTTATAAATGCATGGTCGCGTTGTCCACTTGACAATTTGTTCTATAATTCGGGAATACGATCTCTTGGGAGTGTTGTCAACAACATTTTCCATGTTTGAAAGATGAGGTCACCTTGACCCTTTAAGCATCAGAGCATCTTCAATCTCTCTCTCTCTCTGTGTGTGTGTGTGTGTGTGTGTGTGTGTGTGTGTGTGTGTGTGTGTGTGTGTGTGTGTGTGTGTGTGTGTGTGTGTGTGTGTGTGTGTGTGTGTGTGTGTGTGTGTGTGTGTGTCCGTCCTCCAGGTGTTCTTCGCCTCGGTGCGGTCGGGGGGCAGCAGCCAGGTGTACTTCATGACCCTCAACAGGAACTGCATCATGAACTGGTGAAGGGGGCCCCCCAGGGGAGGAGCTGCCGAAGGGGGCCGAGACCCCGTCCTCATGTAACGTCTCCTCCCCAACACACACACACACACACACACACACACACACACACACACACACACACACACACACACACACACACACACACACACACACACACACACACACACACACACACACACACACACACACACACACACACACACACACAAATTGAGCGTAAAACTTCTCAAAAATACATTTCAACCTCCCTCCCGAGACCCTTGACGGAAAGAGAATCAGGCCCCTACTAGGGGCCGTTAAACGTGGCCCCCGACCGGCATCCATGTGGAATCAAGTCATGTAAATAGTTCTCCTGACGCCTCTGTTCGGTTCTCTTTTGAAGTCACTCGTTATTGAGTTGTATTCGTTTTTGTTCTGTTAGGACATTCCTCGGTGGCTGTGTGTTTTGAAGGGAGGAGCTTTATATGAATGTGTGGAGATTAAAATTGTAAATACACGTTTCCTTTTTGAGATCTGAGTGGCTCGCACACCGTTGTCGTAGTCGACGGTTTTTACAGGGAACCAAAACAGGAAGTATCGCGTGCAGCCGAACAGTGATTGGCCCGGGCAGCGGGCCGTAGTTTGAACCCCCCCCCCCCCCAAGTGCACGGTTGGGGGGGGACTTCAGTGAAATAAATCGGTACAAATATTACAAGCTGGGGAGTTTCAAGTAGCCTGCTGTATCCGAGATGTTAATAAGTCATCTGACGTCGACGGGTAATATATCCAGCCGTCGGGCGTTCTGTTTTGGCTTTTCTTTTCTTTTCACTGACCTCTCTTCTGAGTCTGAATTGCAAACAAGGCGATCTTTCAAACGCTGGCTGCTGCGGAGCCCCGAATGCTTCAGCACACACACTTGAAAGATGAATATCAAAATAATCATCCATATTCACACACGATTAAAGAGTAGTTTAGCATTTCCAAAAGAATGAGACGTTATGTTTGGCTGTGATTTCTTTACATAGGGTTTTGAGCTGAAGTCCTTTCCTGGAATTCTCCGGATTGTATCTAAACTTTCTTTTGTTGTCGTAGATTTACAAGGATACCTGCAATGATTGAATATTTATATGTAGTGATTCTGTATTGGTATTAGCCTACTGATATTCTTGATTTTAATCTACTGTAATGATATTGCTATCATAATGCAATATATGCTATTGGTGTGGATTATTTTGCTTGACAAGAAACGACCGCTTTCATAAAATACAGAACAGACGTCTCTGCGCGAGACAAACTGACTTTTGGGGACGGAGAGATACTTTATGGTTCAAAATTGTTTTAACAAATTTCTACAACGATCTAATCTATATCGTGTTTCAGTTTCCTTAGATCAAGTCGATAGCGTGGATTTTGTATGTGTTGGTTGAGGGTTGCAGTAGTAGATGAGTGTAATCACGAGTAACATTTCTCATACTCCTGTCTTTTCTCCGGCTTTGTAATACTGCGACAGAAGACTTTCCTTTGAGGAACTCTCCAGAACAAGACGTGTGTGTGTGTGTGTGACTCGGGTGCGGTTGAGTCCATGACACTGTCCGTTATCGAGGTACCAATTAGTTTCTGGGCCACCAAAGGCGTAGGTTATATTCTGGCAACAAGCAGACTCGTGTTATTGATCACAAACTAGAATTCCTTTCAACACTTTGAAAATACTTGCCATGGCATATAAGAAAATATATTTGTTTTGCTAGGAATACACCCGTGAAATAATGTTGTGCGTTATCAGAAAATTAGGTGCAAGCTTTTACGTTTCTGAAAGGAATCTCCGCTTTGTGATGAATACAGAGGTGTTCAAGGAGATGTAGTCAACAATAATATTCCACGTGTTCAGGGCAAAGTTGAAAGATAATGAGGTTAAAATAGCTTATATTACAAAAAAGTAAATGAAATGCACTTTCACTTTAAAACCATATATATATATATCTGTATATATCTATATAGATATAAATATATATAAAAAATAATAAGCTTTCATGTTTCGATGACCCGCTGAATCAAAGGGGTGTAACGCACCCCCGCTCCAGAATGTGCTTCAGTCCTTAATATCCAATATGTGCCATGACTTTCGGTTCAAGCGTCATAGTTAGCATTTACATAGCGGCAATCCTAAAGCAATCCTAATTCAAGCCTCATTTCTAATCCTCGTCTGCCATGTTTACAGTCTTAGCAGTGCCTTGGAGTTAGGAAGAATGGGGGTCTGCGGTGTAAGGAAGACTTTTTATCCCCTTCCCTTACTAGGAGCGCCATGATGAGGGAATGCACCCGGAACACAGGGCTGCTCGTGGGAATGGTGTCCTGTACTTAGTAAAGTGCACTTAAAAAGAACAGCAAGGAACAGAAAGAGAGGGAATTAAGATTGTTTGACAATGTCAAATCAATAAATACAATATA
This sequence comes from Gadus chalcogrammus, assembly GCF_026213295.1. NCBI lineage: Eukaryota > Metazoa > Chordata > Actinopteri > Gadiformes > Gadidae > Gadus > Gadus chalcogrammus. The sequence continues at coordinate 13,309,607 of NC_079418.1, forward strand.
CCTGAATATATATATATATATAATATACATAGAAGTAAAAAATGAAATGTAGTTAAAATAGGGGATTTGTGTGAAGGTTGTCTGACGGTTTAATTGCTCTTCAGAAAGGTGTGAAACAAGTTAATTTACGTTCAGAAGAAAAAAGCCATAGATGGAAAACATTGTCGGTTAGTTTTTGTGCTCAAAGAAATCGAGTACAAATCGGATGTCGTATTTTTTTGTAGATACTTGGTCTCGATGTATAACAAAGACAATGGTTATTCTTTTATATTGTTGATGTTTAATCATAAGTTAGGAAAATTGCGTTAATATATTCTAAACTATTTTGTTAAAGCATATGTAAATTAGCCTATATAACGAGAGAAGGAAAACTGATATACATATATGAAACAGATTTGTATTTGTATAAAACTATGTGTGGTTATATCAATGCAAGCACAATGTATTCTAAAGCAGTGGGAGCAAAGCTATATTGGACTATACCCAATCAGAGAAGAGACGACGTGTGTCTTGGATTTTTATTGGCTGTAAACAGATCTTGGGTGTCATGGTGAGACTCATTCCTTCAAAGACACAAAGCCATGTGGATTATTGTTATCATTGGGCAAGGATACTTTGGTGATGTCTTTGTGTTCAATGAGGTCAACGTTGTACTTTGAATGAAGTTCAGACTTAACAAAAATAAGGTTAAGACTTTGTGCTTTTCAATTTTTGTCATTATTCAGGGTTTGGGTATAAGAATGTCATTAGATGTTTTTTTTATCAAACATGTCACCTAAAAAAAAAATTGCCATTGAATTAGAATCATTCTGATGGTTTGCTACGATAGTAATAATAAAAAATTATCTGTATTGCTTTTTCTGAATTCATTAAAAAATAATCTTTAACGCCCACTTGGTTGAATGTGGAAATGTCTGCATGTTTTGATGTCACTTTTTATAGAAGCCTTTCATTAAAATGTAAACCGTCAACATAGTCGCCCTCTACTGTTCGAGCTTGCAACTGCATTATAAACTTTGTTGAATGACGTCAACGTGTCATCTAGGCCTATTCCAATGGATTCTGTCTTTGAGAACTTCCATATCCCATACGATGCGGTTTTTCCGTTTCCAAAGCTTCCAAAAAATGCGGTTTCCCACGTGGCTCATTGCCGCACCAAATCCAATATTTGAATTGCACTTTACAAACTTTTTCAAATTCAAAGCCCATTGTATGAAGAGAGATTATGTATAAATATGGCAAAGGCTCTTCTACATATCATCAAAGCTTCAAGATGAACATGCTACAGTGTTTGTGATCCATGCCTATCTTAATCTGAAGGCCAGGAAGGGGAAGTCACTATGGCAGGTGGGGCGGTGTGGTAGGCCTACAGAGGGATTTTAAAAAGCAATATTAGTGGTGTTTTAAAATATATATTTATCCCAATTTGGCTGTCCATCTCTGTATTACCCTCTGGATCGTGTGTGTCTGGTGGTCTTCGACAGACTGTGTGTATGCAGGTCCGTTCTGTACTGTGTTTTGCTATTAACATCGAGAAATCGCTTATTATTATGGTCCGTCGCTAAATAATAATACAATCACTCAACGATTTGGGATGCCTGTTCTAGGTTTTGCTTTTATCGAAGGAGATCGCAGAGGTTGCCTTTATGACGTATGAGAGTCGAAACACGGGGAGCGGTTTATGGTTGTAGAGAGAGCGCGTTTCAGCATATTAAAACGAAGCGCTCCTCTCCGTTGAGTTGTGTTTAACTCTGAAACCACGAACGCAGCTGTTCCTGATGACTGCCGGTCAGGGAGGACGCAGGAAAATGTCATCTTTATTAAGAACTTTTCTTCTTTCTTTTTTTTTTTTACATCTTTGCAATGTTATAGTATGTGTGTATGTTTGTGTGTCTGTGTTACTTGTGAAAGGTTAACTCAAGATTGTATTTCATAGACTGAACTTTCAAGATTGTGTTGAACTCATTAATGTCTTAACACAGAAATGTTTGAAAGAAATAAAATCAATTGATCTCAATTATGGGGGCCTCTCTTGTTTTTAGTGTAATTAAGTATTTCAAATCATGAATGCTCGATATCATCAAACATGCTTATTGAATATCTACCCACACCTAAGTTATTATTAGATAATGAAATTGTTCCTTTATGGAATTTTTAATGAAAATACGTTTTAGAGCTGATACCCCATAAACATTTCTGGTGATTTGTATCGTTGCAATCTATAAAATGTGTCTCGAGGAAAAATATGATAAAATCTATGGCGAGTTCAGAATATGGGGAACACTTAGATATATTATAATATAGGCCTACTGAATATAAGAGTACTGCTAGTGCTACTATCGACCTCTAGGGGTCGACAGAGTGGAAAATATTTTAGCGAAGCATTTGTATTTGAAATTAAATTGATATTTGTATTCACAGAAACGTTATACATTTCTAGTCATTTTAAAACTGTCTCTTAAACAAGTATTAAAAACTCAATTCATTGACTAATCCGGCAGGCAATTCATCTATTTATAAACCATTTTGAATATTGCTTTTAGCCTTTTTGTAAATCCAATAAAATATTTCTTCAGCTTTGAAGTGATGCTCCAAATATAAATAATCAAAAATAATAATAATCGCCGTTAGTTTAGTTTAGTCTTTGAATATTCATTAATTTCCATGGCATTATTGGTCCTATAGCTGAAGCAATATTAGTATACATAAGAAATTCCAACAAGACTACCGTATACTGTTTTATTGGCGTGTGTGCAGTTTACTTGTGTATTGAAGTCATTGTTTAGGTTCAAAACCGAATTACAAAAACAACACTTGAGCTGGCAAGAGAGACAATGTGTATTTATTAATAGTATGTACAGTTCTACCATCAAATTGACATAATATATTGACAAAGTCAAAGTATGAATATTGGCCCCTGCTTCTTTAAGATATCTTTATTTTTTTTTCTACCTCTTTAAGAATCTCATCTCATTGAGTTCATGATTTAATTTCATCATTCATAATCCTTAGTGTATCTGAGGCACACAGGGAAATCATGAAAATAAGAATAAAGTTTAAAAATGATAATAATTATAATAATAACCATAAACTTCAAAGTCAAAACAATCATAGATGTGGGTGTAAATACCTATAAAAACATTAACTACATTATGCCTTTTTTGTGAGCCAGAACAAAAATTAAAAAACAATTATTCGGACGGTATCGTCTTCTATACTCCCAATGGCCACTCACAGTAGTAATAAACGTTGATGATTCCCTTCCTCACAACCTCCGTCTCTTATTTTACTTAATGTCACCCGCGCTCAATGTGTTGTACTTGGGCACAAAACGGCGGGAAATCATTCGGAAGTGCATTTTGGACCTAACAGTAAACGCTTGCCTTTCCCGATATTTTTAGTGTTTGTGGGAATTATCTTGATTTAATTCTCTTGAGCGTCCATGTGTTTTGTTGGGAGTTAAATTTGCCTTAAAGAATTTAAAATCCAACGTTTCTATTGGTGGATGGGCTGCTAAAGGCTAATTTTGGTCACATTTAAAAAATGGTATAATTATCGTGGGCACTGTGAACAAAAACTCCTGTGGACCATTACTGCATACAACAAAAAAAAGAAAATTGGTGTATTTGTGCAAACTCATACCTAATTCTCATACATATTATGTACAGTATAATGTTTGTATGTGTGTTATCTTACGTACAGTGTAAATACAGTGTGCAAACTATGTGTTCCCAAAGTGTGAATAGGGGGTCTGTCTGTGTGTGTGTGCATGTGTCTTCTGTGTGTGTGTTGTGTGTGTTTGTGTGTGTGTGTGTGTGTGTGTGTGTTGTGTCTTGTCGTCGTCGATATGCGTGGAGAACGGCGTGCGGGTTTTTTTTCCGGGAGCCTCCAGCTCAGTTCCAGATCTTGAGGAAGCTGTCCCAGGAGCCGGTGGACACGGCCATGCCGTCGTCCGTCACCCCCAGGCAGCTCACGCGGTTGTCGTGGCCCGCCAGGACCCCTGTGGAGCGGGGAGGAGCACAGTGTCAGGCCCCACCCAGCAGCACGCAGCGCCCCCCCGGGGAACCCATAAGAACCCGCTCTTCTGTTAGTGAGCGATCAGCTCAAACAGGGACTGATGTTTCATCAGGGTTTCAGAAATCCACTATTTCTGAATCCGAAAAAAGTTATATAAACCCCTCTTTGAGCGAGCCCGTGGATCGGGCTGAATTAAGTAACGGTTGCCTGCTATAGTTTAACCCCTTGTTTCTACCAACCTGGCCCGTGGATGTCTTCAAATTGCTCAGATTGCCGCTTTTAATGATCTTCATCCTTATTTCACTATCATTAAAGCACTGCGGGTAAGTGTTTCTAAACGCCCCTGGGGTACCGGTGTGTGTCTGGCGCCACCGACCTGCTCGGTCGCCCTTCATGGCGTCCCAGATGTTGCAGTTGAAGTCGTCGTAGCCGGCCAGCAGCAGGCGGCCGGAGCGGGAGAACGCCACGGAGGTGATGCCGCAGATGATGTTGTCGTGGGAGTACAGGCTGAGCTCCTGGTCCGCCCTCAGGTCAAACAGCCTGCAGGTGGCGTCGTCCGAGCCCGTGGCGAAGGCACTGCCGTTGGGGAAGAACTGGGGACAACCGGCGGAGGGAAAAGGGTTGGTTCTCTACCTCAATGAACCCCCTAGACGGGATCTCAGCCCATTCTTCCAGCCTGTATGTCGCCATTATATCAGGGTTAACCTATTTTTTGCAATGGATCTGCATGAATTATTACCATTAGACGTAGGCAAATATTAACATTTTAGTGAGAAACACAGAACCCTCCGCAGTACCCCAAGGTGCCTCTAGGGGCAGTTGTGTCCCCATTGGTACAAAAATTCCCTGCTACTCTGTGCTTCATATTCAAGACATTGTATTGGGCTGTGCTACTTATTGTAGTCGTTACTTTGTTAAAGAGACAAACAGTAATACAGTCTTCTTCCAAACTATGTGTTCCTTTAACGTGCGTGTCCACTCACGCAGACGGCGTTGATGTCGGACTCGTGGCCGGTGAAGGTCTGCCGACACATGCTGTCCCTGATGTCCCACAGCTTGATGGAGGCGTCGCAGGCGCCCGACACAAAGGTGCGGAAGTCGGGAGATAGGGACAGGCTCATGACGTCACCGCTGTGCCCCGAGAACACCGTGGTCTGCTGACTCGTCTCGATGTCCCACAATGCACTGGGAGCAGGGGGGGGGGACATGTTAGTGAGTCAGACTGTTGTTGTTCTCTCCCTGTGTGTGGTCTGTGGACGGCGGCCCTCTCACCATGTAGTGTCCCCTGAACTGGTGATGATCTGATTGTCGTCGATGAAACGGCAGCAGGACAGGTAGCCTGGAATCACACAACCCGGGGATTATGAGTCTTATTGGACGCATAGATGCTAATGCTAACGTTTAGCTTCAGAGCGTTCTTGTAAATATTATAGTGCAGTTGAATACAAATCTCCTTGTTGGACTGATCAATACTTGCCAAAACATGATACAGGATAAATATAACTTTATACGTTTAAATGGAAATATGTTCTGCCTTGCAGATGACTGCAAGCCCCCTCCCCCCAGGGTAAAAGTACTTATATCGAACCATGACGAATCGATGTCAAAAAAACTAAAACTAAACAGTACTAAACTAAGGCACGACTGTTGGACCAAACAGCTGCACAGCTTGTAATACCCACTCACCGGAACCTTCCATCTCCCCTCATTACGGTTTGCATTGGCCCTGTAATTAATTACCCATGTAAATTAAATCCTTCCTCTTTATGGCTTTGGGGACAACCGGCTCCCTCCCGGGGCACACCTTAACTGAGGCCGTTTGGTCTGTGGGGAACGGCATAGCATCCACAACAGAAACCACCATAGTGCATCAGGCCTCCGGGCCTCTAGGGGGCGTACCTGTGTGGCCCGGCAGCTCCCTGCTGACCCGGACGTTGCCCTCGCGGGTCTTCAAGCAGTAGATGGAGCAGATGTTGTCCAGGCCGCCGCAGGCCACAAAGTTGCCGGAAGGGGCGTAGGCGCAGGTCATCACCCAGGAGGAGCGCAGGGGGATGGCGTGCATCTAACCAGGGGGAGGGGGGGAGGGACATGGTGAGGCCTTACTCGCCTGGCCGGCGGCCATCTCGGCTCCAATTAAACGCAGAACTCCACATTCAGTGTAATGGTGAGGCCTTATTCATCTGACCGGCGGCCATCTTGGCTCCAACTTAATGCGGAACTGTGCATTCAGTATAATGATGCGGCTTTATCATCGGTCATCTTGATTCCGTTCCGGTTCAAACTGAACGCCAAACTCCACATTCAGTTCCTCCGACCCAGCTAGTGATTAGAGTCAAGTTGGCCGCAAGGTGATTAAGGCGCATGTGTAAAAACCACACGGCGTCTAAAGTCGATGCAAGGTGATGGGTAGACATGTTTTGCTGTTAAAAATGTGGGTTGGGAGGCGTTGGGATTCGGCCTAAGGGAACTCAAAATGAAGACGTTGTTGTCGTAAAACCTGCTGTTTTTTTGTACTGGTGAGGCTACTGCATCGAAGACACTGGGCCTTCAGCACCTAGTGGCCATCTTGGGTCGGGACGCTAAATGGGTGGGGGCACTGAATAGTGAATTCCACGTTTTTTCAGCATTAACGACCCAGCTGGCTGCCCGTTGAATACAACCGGCACTGCATTGTGAGAGTAAGGTGAAAGAGGTGGAGGGTGAGTGATACTACTGTGCGTACTGTAACTGCAGACTGAAGGTCCTACCTTATTAGTGGTGTAGCTGTCCCAGATGATGAGCTTTCCATCTTGAGAAGCACTGACCAGAAGCCTGTGGCAGCAACACAATTAAACATTTCGTATCCCATCTCTGCTGGCATGCAGAGGTCGGCCGCTTGTGCTGCATGACCCAATTACACTTTCCATTGAGTCATAGGAATACCATCTGTGTACATTACAGAACAGATGAGCATTACTCTGATACAGTTTATTAGGGCGCAAAATGGGTTCACCACATCCTGTCCTAGGATACCTGGCTTAAATATGAAGAATAATTGTATTTGATATGAACATCTTTAATAGCAGTGATGAACATGATAATAAAAATGTTATTTGATATGAACGTATACGAATAGCAGTAATAAATATGATAATATTAATCCTGTTATTAATATGAACGTATATGTATAGCAGTAATAAATATGACTATATTAATACTGTATTTTAATATAAACATATATGAATAGCAGTAATAAATGTTAATAATATTAATGTTATTTGACATGAACGTTTACGAATTGCTGTAATAAATGTTAATAATGTTATTTGATATGAAGGCATATTGACAGACAGAACTCAAATGGGATCTAAATTGTCTATGTATAGCATTAAAAAGTATGATAATAACATTGTTACTTATTATGAACAAGTATTAATAGCATAACACAAATATGATAATAATAGTGGTGTTTTTGACATTGGTACCTGGAGTCGGTGCCCCAGTGCATGGCGTAGATCTTAGCCAGGTGACCACGCAGGGTGCGTCTCGTCCTCATCTGAATCCTCCCCACGGGATCCAGCCCTGCGGTGATCTGACCACACCCACACCCACTCACTAACACCCTGATCTGTGTGGCAGGCCGCCTGCTCGGCCTCAGCACGCGTCACCGCCGCTTGCTGCCTCCAGTATCATATCACTTGAATCCTCGGGTCCAAAAGCTAGCTGCGATATCTGACGTGACATTTTACCTTGGGTTTTCGTTCGGGTCATGCTTTGTGACAGACCTTTGTAAATGGTGTCCCTTAAACTTGATATTCCGTAGATATTTGAAGTGTGATATGTCATATAGTATTTGCAGTAGTTGACTATTCACTAATCATTTAGCAGTAGACAACAAATACGATGCAACCAGTTGATAATTATGGTCTCAATGTTAATAAATGCTCAGCATTCATCAAATACTGCTTGTTTTTTTCTTTATCAGACACTGTGATTTTAAGTACTAATACATTTGTTTTCACCAAAATGTATTTAATATCTCTATACCTTTAATAGTGTTTATAAATATTAACCCCCCATTTACACCTGTCTTTTATGTGTTTTTGGCAATATACAATTCATATCCGTTTGCCCAAAACTCATGTTAATGCCAGTTGTAAATGGGGTCATAGATCTCAGACCTTAGAATGTAAAACACCTCAACTGTAAAATGGGAGCTGAACTGGTAGAGTACAACTAGACATGTTCCATGCCGCTCTTGTGAGTGTAGCGCCGCCTACCTGTGTCAGGGTGGAGTCGCCACATGCTTTCCTGGCATCCTAACACACAAAAAAACAACAACAGAGGAACTGTGATACGATAGTATTACCTGTGATTCAGTCACATGACCTCTAATTCGGTAACGTGACCTGTAATTCGGTAACGTGACCTGTGATTTGATAACATGACCTGTGATTCAATCACATGAACTGTGATTTGATAACATGACCTGTGATTTGGTAACGTGACCTGTGATTTGGTAACGTGACCTGTGATTTGATAACATGACCTGTGATTCAATCACATGAACTGTGATTTGATAACATGACCTGTATTTGGTAACGTGACCTGTGATTTGATTACATGACCTGTGATTCAATCACATGAACTGTGATTTGATAACATGACCTGTGATTTGGTAAAGGGACCTGTGTTTTGATAACATGACCTGTAATTCAGTAACATGAACTGTGATTCGGTAACATGAACTTTGATCCGGTAACCTGACCTGTGGTTTGATAACATGATCTTTGATTCGGTAACGTGACCTGTGATTCGGTAACATGAACTTTGATTCTGTATCATGACCTGTCATTTGTTCAAATTTTCAGTATACTTAACATGACCTGTTGTTCAGTTACATGAATGAACTGTTATTTTGTAACATAAGCTTTAATTCGGTAACATAAACTTTGTTTACTTAAGTGCTTCACTTCTATGCATTTTAATCGTTTAATTTGGAATCCACTTACAAAGCCAAGACAATACATTTTACTTGCAATGCTACTACATCAGGCCAGCAAATCGAATCCTTTTTACTCTAACTAAGAGGTTTACACATTCATAATGTGTCTTTATACATGTGGTCATATTGGTAAAAATGAAGGACCTTTGACACCTGGGTGTATGACACATCAAGTACTTCCATACCATGACTTGATAACAATGTTCAGTCTTACTTCCACCAATGCACTCTTTGTGGTTGAAATTACATATTAATGTGTCTTTATGGTGTTTCCCATCAGGCCTCTTATATCACAGAGCAGCGTCATAAACACCTTGATGTAACTTTACAATACGGTGTTCAATGACAGATGTTTGACCCACTCTTTGAGAGGCTTAGGAGAATAACAGTGTAGGATGTAGACTACAGCTGTTGCAGTAGCCTTGTAGACTTTAGACTGTATACTTACTATACGTCTTTTAGAGAAACTCTTTAAACAAGACACTTACTATATCGATTTTTTCAACAGCATCACTTTAGACATTATATATACTATGGGGGTATTTTCTCGAGTTAAACAACAGGCTATAGACTGGGTATTTTATAGACAGGTGTTTTATAGAGTAACGCTGTAATCTACAGATACTTACTATACAAGCATTTTATAGAGTAACACTGTAGACTACATATTTGCTATACAAATGTTTCCCAGAGTACCACTGTTGACTAGATACTTGCTATACAGATCTTTTGAAGAGTTACTCTGTAGATTAGACACTAACTCTACATTGTTTCCTAGAGCAACTGTAGAGTTACGATACAGATGTTTTCTCGAGTAACTCTGTATACTTAAAATACAGGTGTTTTCTAGAGTAACTCTGTATACTTAATTTACAGTTGTTTTCTAGAGTAACCCAGGAGACTACAAACATACTACACAGATATTTTTTACTTAATATACAGTTTTGGTTTTTGGAGACTGGAGCCTTATCCTCCAGATGTTTTTATTTTAAAGACTTGAGGGTGGCTCTCCGGATGTGTTCTGTAGACTAGAAATGACGCCCCAGATGTGTTCTGTAGACTAGAAATGACGCCCCAGATGTGTTCTGTAGACTAGAAATGACGCCCCAGATGTGTTATGTAGACTACAAATGAGGCCCCAGATGTGTTCTGTAGCATACTCACTCTGATCTGGTTCCTCAGCTGCTCTGCCTCCTGTCGAAGCTGCTCCAACTCACTCATCTTGGGCTTGGTTCTCTCCGGTCACCTGGCGGAGACGCACAGAAGGTCAACACACACACATCTTTATATCAACACACACGCTGTACCTGTACCTTTCCTGCTACACGTCTGATCACATGGATCAGATGTCTAGCAGAAAAACTATATCTAGTATCCACCTAGTCCTGCTGTACCGGACAGATTTTTAGGAATTATTAGGAATTGTATAATTCCATGATTACTTTAAAAAGGTTTTACTTTTTTAAACAATCTTTATACATGGGTCGAGGGCCTTATAACTTTGCCCTTGTCTATATTTATCCATCACTTGATTTTGGAGAATAATTCGTTAGACAATCTCCAGAACCCAGGATCAAGAGACCATCTCCCACTATAACCTATAAATGTCAATAAAGGTTTCTAAGACAGATTTTCAGACACGAGGGTGAGGCTTAATGTACTAGGAAACTGCGTAAAACTGTATATTCCTTTGATTAATACAATCCTAACTCCCATTAGTTCCAAGTGGATAACGGTGGCACATTCACCTATAGGAACATATATTTACATTGTGATGAAACAATTCAAATGTGCCCAGACTGCTATTTGGTGAAATGCAGGGCGACTTTGCATAAGGCCACACTTGCACCTTTCCCAATGTATGAGCCCAGATTTGCATGAGGCAACTGAGCACAGACACACACTCACACAAACATGTAAATTGTATGTACTACTGTACTGCCCCTTTTATATACTGGGTCAGTGGATGGTATGAGAAATTAGCCCTGTACCTTGTTTGTGTGTGTGTGTGTGTGTGTGTGTGTGTGTGTGTGTGTGTGTGTGTGTGTGTGTGTGTGTGTGTGTGTGTGTGTGTGTGTGTGTGTGTGTGTGTATCTGTATGTGTGTGTGTAAATATGTGTGTGTGTGTGTGTGTGTGTATACGTGTGTGAGTGTGTGTGTGTGTGTGTGTGTGTGTGTGTGTGTGTGTGTGTGTGTAAATGTATGTGTGCATATACCTGTGTGTGTGTGTGTGTGTGTGTGTGTGTGTGTGTGTGTGTGTGTGTAAATGTATGTGTGCATATACCTGTGTGTGTGTGTGTGTGTGTGTGTGTGTGTGTGTGTGTGTGTGTGTGTGTGTGTGTGTGTGTGTGTGTGTGTGTGTGTGTGTTTTAACAGTGCATGTGGACCCTGTAACGTGTAAAGAAATATACCATCAGACATTCTTAACCATAAGCCTACTGATTCAACGTCCTAATATTTCATTATTTTGTGCAGGGGGTTGCAGTGCAAATCCCAGCATCATTCTGAAAAGGCCTTCTCAAGCATAAAAGACACGGGTATCCCATGACGACGCTGATTAGGAAAACGGCGAGAATTGCTCGATGCTTTACTGACTCGTGTCGACCTATCGTTCAACGATGATGACCGCTGCTATCTTGTAGTGCGTTTTCTGTAACCTATGTGAGTGGGTTTAAAAGAAAAGGATGCAAAAAAAAATGTTATTGGGGCTGGCCCCACCCCTTAAATGCACAGGGTTATCATGGGTAACATAGGATATTAGTACAAGCCATTTACCTGCATACATGGCTCAGTAAATAGCTGTACAATATGAGACCATAGTACGCGTTTTATGTCGGAAGGATCATGTTGTGCTCAACGCCCAACATGAGAAGACCATCGATGAGGTTTGCATTGCATCGGGGCCGGACTCGGTTCCTTTAGCCCCCATGAACTGCAAATTTTACCGCAGTAACCAAATAAAACCCATCTGAGGACCATAGGGGTAAAGAAGGCGACACTTTTCTTGGGGCTATCACTATCACGACACACATGCAATGTCAGGAGGAATACTAAATATTTAAATAGCGAGATTAGCTTCGTCAATGACGGCCGATATTGATCCATGACCACCACGGCAAGAAACCAGGGCCTTCCCGACATTTCTCTGACACACTGAGAGCTGCAAAACGGGTGTAAAATCACCCCTCGACAATATAGCAGCGATCACAGGCCCATCGCTGCACGGTACAACAGCCATCCATCCTTTACACTCATAACTAGTTATTAGGTGACTACCTGTTAATGCCTCCGATGGGTTTTGCTGCCTTTTTTCCTGGTGTAAAAAAACGGGAATCAATGTTTCACAGGGAGCCCGAGTGCAAGAAGAAATTGAATGTCCTTTTACTCATTAAAAAACGAGGTGCAGAGAATTGCCAATCCGGTTTACTCCATGCATGGGGCTAATTGTTGGTTCTCGATGGTTGGTTTTGTGGTCTCCAAAAAAAGGTTGAATAACAGGCACACGACAGAGCTACAGGCAATCCATATCTCCGTGTACTGGGAGCTCTTGTAGAGATGAGATCTGCTGTTGTGTGGCCGATTCCTTTTCCAAAATGGTCAGTCTTTAAGATCTTAACAAAACACGGCCGTCAGTGGGACATAATAAGCGCAATTACTCTGCATTCGTTCGCTAAATGAACAACCGTGCATCCACTACATATATGATCGCTCGGTTCGGGTCTTTTTTTCTCCACTCAGATCCTCGTTTTCATGACGTTGTACCCCTGTGCTCCTTCCTTCCTCTCTTGGTCTGCTGTGCTGTGAAGCTTTCTCCTCCTCCCTCTCCTCACTTCATGACTGTCGCCTCCTCGTCCACAAATGAATGACCTCCTATAATAAACACGTAGAAAAACGTTTTTTAGTATTTTTAAAAGATCAGATCAGAAATATTGGGGCAGCCAGGAAAACACATAGAGTGCGATTTATATATTTAAAAAAAGCTTATACTGAGAAGCCACCTTCTGGTGGCTAATTTAATATGTGTACGATCATCAATCGCACAGAAATAATACGTACGACAAATCCCTCAGTAATCGCTTGTGAAAGTATCCCACCAGCCCGCTGCTGCCACTCCCATTTTACAGGCTGCAAAGAAGGGTTTAAACTATGCACCGCTAACGATTTGGGACCCACTCATCAGCCTGTTGTTTAGTTTTTAGATCATCTGTGTGGAATCATTTAATCCTCCCAAATACAACAAATATACTTATTTTGGCTGAACCCCCATCTCTTCAGTCCAGTCCCCGCGTATTCAGCATCAGAGCACCTCAGTAATTAAGCAGATGGCTTATCCCGTGAGATCCACACCCAAGGGGGCAATCACAACTAGCCTAGATATAGCTGTGACTACTGTAACAAATTAAAAACGTTATATTGTACCCTGACCGTCTGTCTGTCTATTTGTCTTGTCTGTCTGTCACTACGTCTCTCTGTTTGATTGGCTGCCTGTCTTTCTGTGTATTTGTCAGCTGTCTGTCTGTCTGTCTTTTTTTCTGTCCGTCTGTCTTACTGTCTGTTTGTTTGTTTGTCTGCCTGTCCTTCTGTCTTGTTGTCAGCCTGCTTGTCCCTCTGTCTCTATGTCTGCGTTTATGTCTGTCTCCTGTCAAACAATAGTAATTATGAAGCGGAATTAAGTGTTCTAGTAGTCCTAACCCTTGTAGGCCTGCATAAAAATAACTAACCCTTACCAAATGTGTGAAATAAATGTGAAAATGATCAAATCAAGTGGAGTTTGAGGCCAGTCTGAGAAAAACGTTTAGTTCAAAACACAGAAAAATAATAAATGAGCCATCTGTGACAACTTCCCCTTTTTCACTGGTCAAAGAAGCCTTTCTACAAGTGTTAGCGTGACAAGCTATTTGAATACGCCAAAGTAAAAGGCCGACATATCAAATAACCTTTGTTATTCTAACCCCTCAAAACGTCTCCAGTTGTATTAATGTTGATTGGGCTGGGGTTTCCGCCAAGTCCCTCTGTCATGCTCATGCTGAAACTAGCCCCACTGTGGTGTTTACTAGTTCACTACTGTCGGTGGAGCCCATGTTTGTGATCTCAACCTCCATCAAACATTGCCATTGGTAGGCCTACACCATAGACTGTATAAAGTAGGTATACACCATCAACTTTATAAAGCAGGAATACACATAATAGGTTGCTTTTACAGACAAAGTTCGCTATTCCAAAAAAAAGAATACTGAGTCATGTTTTACCCATATAAGAATACAAAACCATAGCTATGGTAGGCCTGCAGGCCCAGCATGGGGGGGTCAAACTGAACACGCAATTAACTATATTTGCGTTTTCGTTGTTGTTACACTCCAGCTACCTTTTAAAGCGATGTGAAACCGACAAAACAGATGGGCTTGTAGGTGTACCCTGCAGGTGTGGATCTTATGACTGTAGCCTGAATAATAGCCTGCTGCACTAGAATCAGCCGTGGCTGGCGCCATTGAACACTTACACTTTACAGTACACTTTACACTTTACTACACCTCATTATTAAATGCTTATTACCACTGTCTTAGTTCCTCTTATTATTACTTACTTTATTTTATTTTATTGTTAATCATTATTATTGTGATTTATGCTGCCATACTTATTTTAACTTACTTCTTACACTTTTTTATTTTTTTGCTTATCTTGATTTACTTCATCGTGCATTGTTGCTGCTATGCGGCTGTTGAGGAACCAATCATAATATTTTTACTCTTGTGTACTTGTACACTAAGATGTAAAGAAAGTAGCCTAATTCTGATACGGAAACTCTGCGGAGCGTGACGTCAGAGCGTGTTCCGTGGACTCCTGCCGGAGGGCGTGGCCTCCGCGGATACTTCAAAACCCGTACCTCTCATCTCTGTGCTATTTAAGCCCTCCTCTTTCGCTGGTCACATGAACACTGTCTGTTCTCTCATGGGACTATTGTACGGAAACCGAAGGCGTGTCGTTGTTTCTGAGCCCTGTGAGAGACAACAGACAGGTTTGTGAGGACCTGCAAAAAAAAGACCCACTAACTTCCCCCTTCCGCGGATATAACAATTTCATATGTAAATATCCAAAACAGAAGTGTCCAAAGGGGCCCGGGCGGTGTGTTGAACTGAGATCGGGTCGTAGTCGTGCACGTCACATCAGAGGACGGTTTATTTGGGTCGCGACCAAACTCATCACAACACCTCGGGTAAGTGTGCATCTCTCTGTTGTTTGGCCATAACGTTAAACATGTATCTTTCCGGAACGGCGGTGCATCATGATGCAGCCCACTAATGTCAATGTTGTAGGATCATAAGGACTGACGCAGTAGTACAGTTCGTTGGTTGCAGTCAGAGAGCCTGCCCAGAAGATATCCGACTCTCTAATAACACTTTTGCAGCTTTTGACTTTGACAAGATGACAACTAGTCCTACTCCAACTTGTATCAATGAGCAGCCTGTTTGGGACACCATGCCGTGACAGTGTGTCGGATGCCTGGACAGTGTCTGACACTGACGGTTTGTGATAAGGTGGCCAAACATGCACCAGTGGGGTTGAAAGGGTAAAGTATTTGGACCCTTCTCTTAGTCCCGGGCCCGATATCCATATGCATGAATCGCCCATTTGGTGGTGACACAAAGTTGACTCATGCAGTTCTCATTCGTGTCCTTAGTTTTCCATTGGTTGTCACTCATGAATCCTAAATGGAAAGGTGGGTAGGCATTATATATTGCACCTTTAACGACAGCAGTGGCCTACATACATTTTATTACAATTTTATTAGAAATCTCCAGGACAAAGGTGATATACAATTTGTTTACTTATCGTTGCTATAACAATAATACCATTGGGACGCAGCCTATGAGAGTAAATAATAAGGAAGACACCCTGCAGTTGTAACTCGGTTTGGTTCAGAAACTAAGTAAAATAAAATGAGTCCGCTTATGATGGAGAGCTGAGGGTGCTGAGGCCAGCTAGCTGAGGAGGTGGATATATCCATTAGACACAGTCACTGTGATGTGTTTCTGAGGGGGGCTGATCCAATGAGTGTATTATATTATAAGCTGATGTAGTTAATTCCGAAGCAAACCCTCTGTTCTCCTTCCATAACTCTCCAGCCGGCAGTATTGCTGACCACAGCATGTCCCCGTTCAAATGGCTGAAAATAGTGTGGCAGAATGAATAGTATGTGCGTGCATCCTTCCCAAAAGAATATTTTACACAACTGTCTGACTTTTTGCAAAGCCTTGTGACTTAAGTGAGTTGGAATGTTGGTCATGAGGAACCATACGTATCTTGGGCAGTCCAAACAATCCACCATTGCCAACACTGTATCAGGGATCAATTGCCTCGCAGGCGCTTTTGGATAAAAGTGTCTGCGAGGCAATTGATTCCTCTCCCCAGTACCTTAATCATAGTAGTCATTTTCAGATGGCACTAAGGAACCTGCAGAGGTCTCGATATTCTTGCTGAAGGATGCTTAAGAACATGCAATGTGGCAACATATCCTGGATTACAGAACCTTGATGTTTATTCATATTACCGATCTGAACTGTATGGTAAATGCTGAACCTGAGGGAACATTGTGTTCATGATTATCAAGAATGTACAATAGGCCTATTGATTGCACACGTCATTGTTCTTCAGTTATAGTATTCCTTCAGTCAACACACTCAAAGATAGAAAATTGGATTTGTGTACTCATCAATACTAGCATGATTACTAATCACATACTTGGTACATACGCTTCTGTCCAAAGCAGGGTAGAATAATTGTTTTTCATGATGATACAGGTCATTACAGCTCTTTCCCATCTAGACTTGCAAACAGTGGGGTTTGAACCCAGACCCTTCGAGCTGGGAGTCAAACATTACCATTAAATACAATCACAAAATGAAAACATTTATTTAAGTTAAGTTTAGCATGATGTTAGATTTTTTTATATCCATATATCTGTATACATAGTTTATAACTTATAACTTATACCTGGTCCTTTTAATTTTGTCAGTCCGTTTTTCTCTTTGATAAAACAACCTTTTTATGAGCTTTAAATGGCTGTTATTGTGTATTTTCTGGTATATGTAACAAACATGGTTCATTCATGTAATGCGAGGACATCATATGGTTGGTGATATTAGTTATATATTTAGACTCATGATGGCTGTGTTGAAATGATCTCATTGCCTAATTTTCAGACAGTTAATGCCATTTTAATTGACTACTCACCACAGGTCCTGCCATGATATTCATCTTTATCATGGCTTCATGTAGATTATTATTATTATTACCCATAGCTTTCCTGCATGAAGTCTGTTTTCTACTGCAGAGATGTTCAGCTTTATTGTTGACCGACTTTAAGAGACCCACTTATTATAAAACCGGTTCTGTGATGATATACAATAACTACAACATCTGGTTGGTTTTTCTATTTGATTTAGATTATTTAGAAAACCACTATACGAAATCCATTTATTATTGTTCTCATAATTTATTGTTAATATAGGTGATTCTGAGGAAGTCAAGAGTCCCCCCCCCCTCCGCCCCATCTGACACCTGACCATGTCCAACGAACACACACCCCTGCTGACCTCCGGGGTATGTGGCCTGGCCGTCGGCATGGCAACGGTGTGTGGTCGGGGCCAACCGGGGGAGTCGAGCCCCGCCCACGCCGGGGCCCCCAAGAAGGAGCCCCGAAAGCTGGACACCTTCTTCGGGGTGATGGTGCCCACCGTCCTGTCCATGTTCAGCATCGTGCTCTTCCTCAGGACCGGTGAGTGGGGGTGGGGGGGGGGGGTGCTCTGGGGGGCTCTACATAAAGACACTCCAGGATCACAGTGAGGCAACGTCCAAAAATAAGATCCCTACAATACCAATCGATGACCTGAAACCCCCCAAACTACACTCGATACAGTACATTCAGTGGCTCCTGTGGAAAAGGTTCTGATAGTTTTAACTATTTCTCTTGTGGTAAGCTCCTTTATGATTTCAGGGAGACCGTTTCACAGCTTTACAGTACACTAGCATAGCATTCTTTTCCCTGTTTCGCCTCATCGGGTATAGGGGAAATCCATAGGTCATATGTAGGGCGGTCCCAATACGGTGCAAGGATACATGGACCAGATCCTAACAACATACCTAGATTTAGATCAGCTCTCCACTTAACCATAAAATAAGCACGTGATCATGTTTCTATTACTGCTGTCGTGTTTATAACACTTGGGTTTACTTTAGAATAGATAACAGCTAACCCAGGGAATTTGACACTAAGTCGCTAACAATAGTTAAGCATGTGATGCACCTGTTTAAGCGGTCACAGAGTAGGAAACTATCAACAAGGACGCTTCCTAAAAAGGCATTGTGGTTACAAAGCCAGCATGAGATCGAGACAAAGCCGTAAAGCACTCGTAAAGAACAGCTCTTGCTTGTGTTCCTTTTGGGAGGACACCGATGGTGATGTCCCGTGGTCTCCTCCCCCCCCTGCAGGGTTCATCGTGGGCCACGCTGGTCTCCTCCAGGGCCTGCTAATGCTGGTAGTGGCCTACACCATCATCTCGCTCACCATACTGTCCATCTGCGCCATCTCAACCAACGGAGCCATCAAAGGAGGCGGGGCCTATTGTATCCATAAGGGTGCTGACCAAAGGATTCCCTTTTTTTCTTTTCTTTCTGTTTTGAACATGCCAAACACAGATTTACTTTGATTGATTTGAAAGACGGGCCTTGACCAAACCCCCGTCAGACATGATAAGCCGCTCGCTTGGGCCGGAGTTCGGAGGGAGCATCGGCCTGATGTTCTTCCTGGCCAAGGTGTGTGCCTGTGGGGTGTACGTCCTCGGCCTGGTGGAGGCCATCCTGAACGTGTTTGGCATAGAGCCCGGTGAGCCTTCAAACCTTTTCCTCCCTTTTGTTAAGTATTCTAGTTGTGTCCTCCCATCCGGGGAGGCAGTATGGTCTTTCATGAGGCATTGACTCTTTATTTTTTAAAGAATGTTTTGTTCAGCATTTAGCAGACCCTTTTCCAAGGCGACTTATAGTGTTTTGTTGATATGAGTCATTCTGGAAGAGCAGGTAGGGTTTCGCTCAAGGATGCCTGCACAGGTAGTGTGTGATGCTATCCGGCACCACTGGCCTTTCCTGAAGAAAGCCTTAATAAGTATTACATTAGAGTGTAAGTGAACCCCTCTTTCTTCTGGAATTCGAATGATACGAAATTTAAATGTATCTCAATGGTTATGACTATTACGATTTTTAAGATAGTATCAGTGTTATAATGGGCCGTGTTGTACACACCGTGACGCTATACTACAAGTGTCCAAGGAGGAGTTCAGAGGAGGGTTGAACGTTCACAAACGGGTTGGTCGCGACTGGCAAAAACATAGGATGTTACTCTTGTTTGTCTAAAGGACAAAATGGTTCAGATTGCTAGGTTGAGGAGGATACAGAACATGGTACCATTCTTAAACTACAACCTCCTGATCTTCCGTGTTTTAACCCCTCGCGGGGGCCCCAGACGCGGCGGTGCAGGGGGGCGTGCGGGTCCTGCCCCAGGGCTACTGGTACAACGTGCTGTACTCGGCCGTGGTGCTGCTGCTCTGTCTGCTGGTGTGCCTGGTGGGCGCGCACATCTACGCCCGCACGGCCTTCGTCATCCTGCTGGTGGTCAACGTCACGCTGCTGTCCATCCTCATCAGCCCGCTGGCCGTGCCCGCCCAGGACTTCAACATCACGCACCACGGGCCCGGCAACCAGACGCTGCACTACGACGTCTCCTACACGGGCTTCAACGCCACCACGCTCCGCAGCAACCTCTGGCGTGAGTTCCTTTCGTGTGTCTACGGGTGTCTGCATAAGGATGTGAAAGTAAACCCGTTAACGTGTGTTGTGCGAAAAGGGCTTGTGTTCAGATTAGAAATGTGTGTGTGTGTGTGTGTGTGTGTGTGTGTGTGTGTGTGTGTGTGTGTGTGTGTGTGTGTGTGTGTGTGTGTGTGTGTGTGTGTGTGTGTGTGTGTGTGTGTGTGTGTGTGTGTGTGTGTGTGTGTGTGTGTGTGCGTGTCACATTTACATTGTTCCCCATTTCTCCCCCTCGCGGCGCAGGCGGCTACACGCTGGACTACAGCACCAACTCGGTCATGTCCTTCGCCACCGTGTTCGCTGTGATGTTCACCAGCTGCACAGGCATCATGGCCGGAGCCAACATGTCAGGTTATACATCCAAACACTCAAGCGATACGAACCATCCTCGTGTACTTCAAGCAATATGGAGGGGGACTTGATCCCTATTCTATACTGTGACCCCGACTGACTCAATTCTGGGGGCTTAGACTCGGGTCATATAGGCCTTTCACACATGAACTCCGGATAAACTCTGGAGAATCGGGTCTGGAGATGATCCGGTGTGGACCTTTCACACATGCCAATCCCAATCGGAGATCAGACGTGTTTACACGTTTTGGAGATACTCCGAAGGGGCGGAGTCTGACGTTTGAGTTCTCATATACATCCCAACCGGGTATTATCTGGAGAATGTTAGGTTACTTGTGTGAAAGGCCTAATGGTGATTTGGACTGGTGACTTGACTACAACTCTGGCATGCACAATTGCACATCTGTTTTGATTATTTTTAATAGTATTTATTAATTTATATTTTATCCCATTCCTTCTCTCTGAAGGGGAGCTGAAGACTCCCAGTGCGTCTATTCCCAAAGGCACCATCCTGGCCGTGGTTTACACCTTCATTGTCTATGTGGTTCTCTTCTTCCTGGTCAGCTCCACCTGTGAGAGGTGGGTCCTGTTGCATAGGAATAAAAGTACAATTTTATATTACTCACACAATAACATGTATGTACACTACTGATCAAAAGTTTGGGGTCCCCCAGACGATTTCCTGTTTTCCATGAAAACTCACTCTTTTATTAAACAATTATTCAGCGTTCTACTAATCATCAATTTGCTTTTAACACGATTAGCTAAGAACACAGCAGGGATGGTTGCTGGAAATGGGCCTCTGTACACCTATGTAGATATGCCTCCATCTAGAATAGTCAATTAGCACATTAACAATGTCTAGACTGTATTTCTGATTAATTGAATGTTATCTTCATTGAAAAAAAACAATGCTTTTTAAGAAAAAATAAAGACATTTCTAAGTGACCCCAAACTTTTGAACTTTAGTGTGTACAAACAAACATACATACATACATACATACATACATACATACATACATACATACATACATACATACATACATACATACATACATACATACATACATACATACATACATACATACATTAAAAACACATTACATTACAATACTGTCTTTCTCTCCTCTGTTTTGAAGGGATCTGTTGACGCAGGACTACGGCTTCTTCCAGAGGATCAACGTGTGGCCGCCGTTTGTGACCATCGGCATCTACTGCGGCGCTCTCTCGGCCGCCATGAGCTCCATGATCGGAGCGTCGCGCATCCTCCATGCCCTCGCCGAGGACCAGCTCTTTGGTAACACTCTCTGGCCCTGGGTTTGGTTGTCACAAGTCCATTTGTAATTACATAATAATAAATATACATTAACAGAAGCTCTATTGTTAACCAATTCCGTTAGCTTAATGCTACAAGAAGTATAGCGGTCATCCCTTGCCATATATGGGCAGGGACAGTCACCTGACTGTCTCTGCCCATATATGGCAAGTGATCGCAGCAATACTTCTTGTAACATTAAGCTAATGAAGCCTCTATATCTCTAAAACAGATGCTGTTTATGCTCTCTCTACACAGGTTTGCCGTTGGCTCCAGCAGCCATCAAGTCCAGCTCGGGCAATCCCTGGGTGGCCGTCGTGTACACGTGGGCCCTAGCGCAGGTGGGGAAGCCTTCATGTTCAAACTGAATTAAATCAATTGTTTTTCAGTCCAAGTGCAGCCGAGTAGCAGACAATGTACGACCCCCCCCCCCCCCCCCCCCCCCCCGCCCCAAAAAAATAAATCTAATCATAATTCTTTTTAGCGGAGCCAAAGCACACAGAGGGCGAACGTAGCTGTTCTGTGTTCTTCTGCTTCCTTCAGATAAAGGACTCAAGTCTATTTGCGATGCAGAAATTCAAAAAACGTCATTTCCCTGTCTACCCCGATACGGCTGTACACAAAGTAACCATGGTTACTTTGGTTTGTTAGAGAATATGCTGACATATGGTAACTAACGATTTGGGCGGCATTTGGCTCCGGAGGTAGAGCGGGTTTAACTGGTAAACGGAAGGTCGCTAGTTCGATCCCCGGCTCCTCATAGAGAGTTGTGGTGTCCCAGAGCAAGGCCCCTCACCCTAACTGCTCCCGACCAGCTGGCTGTTGCCTTGCAGTGCTGACTCCGCCATCGTTGTGTGAATTTGTGCATGATTTGGGGAATATTGTAAAGCAGTTTGAGTGGCCACAGGTTAGAAAAGCGCTGTATTAATGCAGTCCATTTACCATTTGTGTGATGAATGGGCTCCGCCCGCTTGTGTTTCAGTGCGTGGTGTTCGCGGGGCAGCTGAACGCCGTGGCCGGGCTGGTCACGGTCTTCTACCTGCTGGCCTACGCCGCGGTGGACCTGGCCTGCCTGGCGCTGGAGTGGGCTTCGGCGCCCAACTTCAGGTAACCTCGCCGTCCTAACTTCATCATTTAGACACTTTGATCCAACGTAAGTTACGAATGAGATGGAAAGACCACTTGTTTTATTGCAGACGTTTTTGTTTATCGTCGTTTCTTGTATCCATATTTTTTGAGTGAGGCTAAGAACTACAAAAGAAGAACACCATCAGAAGAGTAACTAGATAAAAAAAAACTACATTTCCCACTGGGCTCCGTTCTGGCAGGCCGACGTTCCAGTTGTTCTCCTGGCACACCTGCCTGCTGGGCATCATCAGCTGCCTGGTGATGATGTTCGTCATCAACCCGGTGTACTCCTCGGCCAGCATCGTCGTCCTGCTGCTGCTGCTCCTCTTCCTCCACTACAGGTCCCCCACCAGCAGCTGGGGCTACATCAGCCAGGCCCTCATATTCCACCAGGTACACACACACACACAATCACACACACATATATACATAGAGATCTTTCTGTGTGTGTGTGTGTGTGTGTGTGTGTGTGTGTGTGTCTGTCTTTGTGCTGTCCGTATCATCTTTCACAAGTAAATGGCTTCTATAAATGATATGTATACGTGTGTACACACGCACAAACGCGTTCAGGACTGAGAATATCACAAAGCCCAACAGAAGTGTCTGTGTCCCCCGGTTCTGGGTCAGGTGCGGAAGTATCTGCTGATGCTGGACGTGAGGAAGGATCACGTGAAGTTCTGGAGGCCCCAGGTTCTGCTGATGGTGTCCAACCCGCGCTCCTCCTCCCAGCTCATCCTGTTTGTCAACCAGCTGAAGAAGGGCGGCTTGTTTGTGCTTGGCCACGTGCAGCTGGGAGATCTGGGTAATGTCCTGGAGGGGTGGGGTCTGCTTGGGGCCGCGGGGCCATGAAATCGGGTTATGGATCTTATCTTCCAACCAGTTGATGTTATGAACCGCTGGTCAACTTGTTGTTTTTTGGTTTGTGTTTCTTGTTGATTATAGCTGGGAATATATATATATATATATATATATATATATATATATATATATATATATATATATATATATATATATATATATATATATATATATATATTTCTGTATTTTTTGTCATTACTTTTAAGTGTTATATTGTTGTACAATAATTGTTGGGTTTTCCCAGAGTATTCTCTGCACGTCTAGCGGGATGTTACCCAGCTAAAAGTTTGTAGGAAGCTGAGTAGCATATATTCTTACTTTATTTAATAGTAATTTGCAGTGAAAACGACACACTGGCTCAACTTTAACCCTAGCCCCAGATACACGGCAACGCAGTAAGGAACTATTAGTATGTTATGTCTGTTGAAATCATCTCGAAAAACAAACCTATATGTTTTTGTTTACCTTTTTTGGGGTTAGTTTTCGATTAGATAATCAACTGCCAAACAATTGGTGTGCCATGGTGTATGTTTTTTACTCCTCTAGATGGCAGCAAATTCACATCTCAAAAGGGATGTGAGTGTGTGTGATTTAAAAAGAGAGTGACTCCAGAAAAACATTCTGTGGATGTTTTAGGACTTCAGAACACTGTATTGAACAAACGTTCTTCATGTCAGTGTATTCATCCATGTTTATGTTCAGATTCCTTCCCGTCGGACCCGGTCCAGCAGCAGTATAACTTCTGGCTGAGTCTGGTTGACAAGCTGGGGGTGAAGGCCTTCGTGGACCTGACTCTGTCTCCGTCCGTCAGACAGGGAACACAGCATCTCCTGCGCATCACTGGCCTAGGTGAATACCATAATAATAACATGACGAATGACTATGACGATAATTTTACTGGACTACTATTAGGTACATATTTAGATAATTCCAACTGGAATTAGCCTTAAACTCCTCAAAACAGTTTTTAACTGAGTAAAGTTTTTAGCCGTTGGCTAGCGAGGTACAATTTGGTATTTAAAATATTCAATGTATGTGATTTTGCTGGATCCCTTTGGCTAATCATAACCAGACTTAATTGAAGTTGTGAATGCTTAATGCCCTCCACATTTGACACACTTTGCACACTAGTGGCCTCTCGTGGCCAGAATTATAGCCAGAAGGCATTGGCTCTCTAAAAGGCTCTTTTGTGTGTTATGTTACCAATACAAAAACCAAAAACAAAATGGTTCTCCACTTTATTGACGTCTCTCTCTCTTTGAAGTCAGTTCCTCTCCCTTTATTATCCTGCCATTGATCGGCACAGACAACGTAGAATGAGATCGCTGGTTTTAATCTCCCATCGATCCATTTCATTACAACCATGATCCATCGAGTCCCATCACACAGCAAGCTCCAACAATACTTCCATTAGAGGCTGGACACCGACGGGTCCGGCTCCAAACTGTGCCTTTTTGATTGTGCTGACTGTATTGCTCGATCCCTGCTCTGCCAAGGTGGCATGAAGCCCAACACCCTGGTGCTGGGCTTCTACGACAGCTGCACCCCCGACGACTACTTCCTCCAGGACCCGGCCTTCTGCCACGCCTCGCCGGGCAAGACGCAGGAGGACAACTACAACTTTGGCGTGGACCTGCCCTCGCTGCAGGCCCACTTCCCCCCGGTGCGCCACGTGGAGAGCCCCCGCTGGCTGTCCCCCGAGGAGTACGTGGGCATCGTGTCGGACGCCATCAAGATGGACAAGAACGTGTGCCTGGGCCGCTACCTCTTCGAGCTGCAGGGCGAGGGCCGGGACAGCAAGGTGGACGGCTCGGAGCGCACCATCGACGTGTGGCCGCTCGACCTGCTGCGGCCCAGCCGCTGCGACCGCGTGGACGTGTGCAGCCTCTTCCTGCTGCAGATGGCCTGCGTGCTCAACATGTCGGGCCGGTGGCGCCGCGCCCGCATGCGCATCTTCCTGAACGTGGAGGCGGCGTCGGGCGAGCAGGGCTGGGCGGTGAACGAGGAGACCTTCCGGGAGCTGCTGCGGAAGCTGCGGATCCGGGCGGCCATCACCATCGTGCCGTGGGACGCGGCCGTGCAGAGCTACTGCGCCTGCCGCGCCGCGCCGGAGGACGGCGAGGACGCCGCCGAGGCCACGCCCCCGCCCCCGCCCCCGCGCGCCCTCTCCGACGACTTCCTGTCGGCGGTGAACGGCCTGCTGATGGAGCACAGCTCCCAGGCGGCGGTGCGCTTCCTCTATCTGCCCCGCCCGCCCGCCCATTACAGCCAATCGCAGCAGTACTTGTCCCAGTTAGAGGCGGTGACCAATCGTTTAGGCCCCACCCTCTTGATCCACGGCGTCACCCCGGTGACGTGCACCGACTTCTGATGGAGGCGCTTTAGACCCAAGGCTTTTAGACTCTTGTCTGTTCTGTGTTCAGTATCTCGGTGATGGTCATGCAGGGAACATTTGGTTAAATAAATCTAAAGTTAAATATAATTACTAAGAGCACTCCCTCTCGTCAGCACATGACCGGAGGGCTTCCGTTACTCTCTCACAGCAAATTAAGCAGAAGTTATTGTGCCGTTGGTGTGCTTTATTCCTGCGTTCTCATCACGCTTGCTTGTTGACGTGGCACTCGATGCCTAATTGCTAGGGTTTCCACCGTCTTATCACTCGCTCCGGCTTCACCTAACATCTCTTCAAGTCTGGTCACTGTAGCGACTTTGTGTGCTTCCCTGTGGCTACTTGCTCTTTAGATAACGTTTGCCTTTTCTTACGACAGAGCCAAAGATGGTCACCGTGGCGTGGAAGTGTTTTTGTCACTGGTGGTTTGCAAAGCTGTGGTAGACGGGGGGGGGGGGACTAGTGTGCAAGATGTTAATATTAACTATGCACACGTTCTGTACTTGAAGTAGTTAACGCAGGGTACTGTCGATGTAAAAGGTTGCTTCAGCTTCTGCAAGTGCTTAACGGAGAGTGTACATACAGTACCTCAGGCTAGTTGTGTTCTTGGAACACAAGTATTAGAGCACGTGTTACTGATGTCACATGTTTAGCTTAGGGTCACTAAGGGATCGCTTAAAACGGCTTCACAAAAGCACTGTACACCTGAATGAGCTTATCTGTTGGGGAAAAAGCAGAGCTTAACAAACTGAAATTGTGCAGAAACTTCTTTGAAACCGGGCTGCTGCGTAGATGTAAATGTCTATGCTTTCTTTTTTCATTCCAGTTCGGAAGAGATAAAAGACCAAACTATTTAACAGATAAAAGATCTAAGCGAACCGAAAATAGAACTGACCAAATGACGTGTCAATTTAGTCTCAAATAAACGGCAACAAAGTTAACATTTGGGGCCAGAAAAATACGGAAACAAAGTGTGTGTGTGTGTTGTATCTGTATGCATTAGAAATGTGATACCTGATGGTAGCACATTTAATACGATTTATCAAGGGAATTGTTGTGTACCAATTATTAGAAATATTATCTTTTAAATGTTACAGGGCGACTTGTCCAAACCAGGTTTGTTTGTTATTTTTTCAAAGCTATGAGTTTACTGCTTACTGCTCACTTAAAAATGTTTTTGTGATGGTTGATGTGGCCTTGCAATGCCAAAAATAAATAACAAGTATTAGTAAATGAATCCCCATAAGTGCCATGAAGCTTATGCTTGGCATTTCTATGAAATGTGATTTGCTAGTTATGCCGAAAAACATTGATTCTAACAATTGTTCTGGGAATATATTTTAAATTACATTTCAGTATGCATTGTTACCTCTGTAACTGTTACCCTTTTATAGATGAATTGGAAAAGGATTTGAGGGTATTAAATAAATACAATAAAGCTTGTGGTTTTTGTAAAACTTTATGAAGTGCATCAGAAAAAGAATCCATTCAAACTGAATTAATGATAGAAGCTCAACACCAACCCCACAGAAGCCATTACCTTCCACGGCTCCACGTTTTGTGATACAATAATCCAAAGGCCGTTCATCAGTACACCTCGTCCTTACTGCAGACGTCTGAACAGCCACACATCGTGTGACCACACACATGGTCAAGTGTTTTTCTCGTTTCCTCTTTTAAAAGCGAGAACCCAATCCTCGTAAGGACCAGCGATGATAAACGGGGGCAGTCGCCCAGCTCTTCAGTGATCACCAAACCCTCCGGCTATGCGGTGTGTCCGCTCCTTTAGTCTTCAGTCTTTATGGAGGTTTTCTGGTACCTCTCTGGGTTTTTTCATGAGGTAGGCTAGGCGGTGAACCAAGCCTGACCCTAGTTTTAATACAAAGCTCTATAGGGGGATAGAAAACAGTCCTTAGTGAGGTCCCCTTATTGCATAATAGAGGCGTTAAACTTCACTCTATGTCCTATCCTACTGACCTGAAGTCCATGAGAGACGCAGCCGTTGGTATAGTTGGTGTACCCCACGGTGTTCAACGCCTCACGGGCAAAGTCTGACGCACTCTTCACCAAACCGTTGACTCTACAGTTGAAGGTCATGTTGGTGGAGACCAACAGTGGCGCCACACACTGCAGAGAGATACACAATGACACAGGCTTTTCAGAAACATCTGCCATGTTTATTTTTGTCTGCCACTTTCCGTATCTCATCTTTGCTAACTTGAAAGAATGTTTTATGCTACTGCAAAAAATAGAAAATCTTGAAGTTTGCCTCAAACCATGGATGAATGGTTCAGAAGCAATTTAACTGATAAATCAGAATCAGAATCTCTTTATTCTCATATCAGCTAAATGTTACAATTAAACTGATGAACACATTAAATATACAAATGGTGTCCAGATTATCTTCCAATCAAGAAACAGTTATGTAGGTTAGTACATAGTTCACGTAAAGCTAAGCTAAGATCCTCACCTGCACAGTGATTCCCTTAGACCTGTACTCTGAATCCAGACAGAGGGATATATATCGCACAAAGACCTGAAATCAGGACAACAGCTGGATTTAGACTCTGTGTGTTTCTACACGCACGCTGGAACATATTGTACAAATGAAACATGAGACAATAAAGAAATAAACAGTTGTGTGTGTGTGTGTGTGTGTGTGTGTGTGTGTGTGTGTGTGTGTGTGTGTGTGTGTCGCAGGGGTGCCGCTAGGGATTTTGGGCCCCATGAAAATAATCTTTACAGGGCCTTCTGTATTATAATTTCATCATCATTAGGGGCCTCTCTGGGCCCCCCTCCATCATGGGCCCCTAGAATCCGTCTCCTTTACCCCCCCTTTTCGGCGCCCCTGTGTGTGTGTGTGTGTGTGTGTGTGTGTGTGTGTGTGTGTGTGTGTGTGTGTGTGTGTGTGTGTGTGTGTGTGTGTGTGCATGAAACAATACCTTAGTGGCACAATAAAGCGAGAGAAACGGATACGGACGGGCCCCGATCTCAGAGCCGATGTTGATGATGAGCCCCGACCCTCTAGGGAGACAAAGGAGAACATACACTGTATGAATAAATAATTCAACACAAACAACAGCTCCTCAGCAGTTGTCTTATCAAGTTCTCACCTTTTAACCATATCTGGAAGAACTATTCTGGTCATCTGAGGAGCAAGAAAATAAATTATTATCTATTTAAAAACAAAAACATATCTGTACAGCTGCAGGTGTTATGTTTGATGCACTGATGTTTTTTTTACCTGGGTGACAGATAGCATGTTACAGTTGACAACCTGGGAGATTTTCTAGACATGACAGATTAAATGAGATTATATTAAATTAGGGTAGACTATACTATTATCACCCCTGAGTGGAAATGTAGTTGTACCAGCAGCACACCTTAAATATCAATATTAAAAGGCAGGTTAGGATATTGTCCATAAGGTTGGACTACTATATCTTGCAGATAAGAGTGCTGTTATGGAGCAGACTAATACAAAACTAAAATACCTCGACAGTGCAGCAGCATTAGGGGCTACACATATTTGATGTCCATTAACCAATGATGTGACATATGATATGAAAACTATATACAGTCCTAAACTATATGGCACATTTGGGAATCTTACCAGTTCTGAATCCGGTACATCCAGGAACTGACTGAAGCTCCCGGAATAGCTCATTCCCACGTTGTTCACTGAAAACCAATCAAATCATCTATATGTATTGTGTGGTCTGCTAGAGCCCGAGAACCCCTCGAACTAAACGTAAGGGTAATGGATTTCAAAATGTGTTTTCTTAGTCACATGAGAGGGTGTCCATATTGCTTTGTCCATGGATATTAGTCATATCCATGGACAAAGCAGCATACACTATTGGCCATTGTTGGGCCCATTGGTTGTCTCACGGGGACATCTTGTTTTCTACACACCTAGGATCCCGATGTCGATGCCTCGCAATGCTTCTTCTATCGCAGGATATATGCTTCCTCCTCCAGTGAAGTCTGCCTGGATGGTGAGAGTCCTGCGGCCATATTCAGCCTCTGAAAGAGGTCATACATAACGTTGATTGAGAACAGCAGCCACAGCTAGAAAACCAACAACAACAACAGAAAAGTTTTTGTTAACTGAGATCAAATGTTTATCTTCACCCACCTATTTCTTCTGCCACCATCTGAAGCTTCTCGTTGGATCTGCTGATCAGAACCACATCCAGACCTCTTCGGGCTAACTGTCAACGTCCCGTGGAGACAGGTCAACATTGACAGACTCATCTCGAAGCCCCCAGCATGGCATTTGAAACTTCAACATCATCGTCTGGAAATCATGTTAAGAGCTTGGGGAGCAAGTCAACGCTCACCTCTTTGGCGTAGGCTCTGCCGATCCCTGAAGTGGCGCCGGTAACAACTAGAAGTATTAATAGATATTTAATATATCAATATATTACTTTGATATGTTGGCCTTTATTTTTCAGGATATTTGACTTGTTTAAGAAAAGGAATAGTTATCTTTGCCGTGGCAAACCAGAATGAAACTTGAGCAATACAAATTTAAGACAGTTAACAATTGTTCTTTATTTTGCTCACCAAAATTGTAGGTCTATCTTCAATCATGCACTAGTGAACATATTGTGTTCATTAAGCAAGTAGCTGCAACGGACATTCAGAGGCCAGACCTTATATATGATGCTTGTTGACATACTCAGGATCCTTATTTACATTCAAAGTACATGTCTTTATCATTTGATAATATAAATGTGTACCTAAAAAACGGTTTTGTTTTTTTACAGATTGATTATGAATTGTGATAGTGATTCATATTATAATTAAATTAAACATTTATGGACCTGCTTAAGTACGTACAGAAAAAAGACGAACACACACACAATAAAAAATGACATGTCTCTTTTCTGTTAAGCATCTTTTTTATTCTCTATGCTCAAATTCTGCTACTATTCAAAGTGTAGGCTGAGCACGAGACAGTGTTTTCTTGCACAGTTTTTTTGCACTGTTTAAGCACTCATGCATGTAAATATTGGCTTGTGCACTATTCTTCTTCTATATTGTTTCCCTGGTTATACATTTTTAGCCTTTTGCATTTAGCGTTTTGCACATTTATACGTTTGCTTTTTTGTCTTATACTTATTATATTTTGAAAGATGGTGTTTGCTGCTGCTTGTGTGCAATTTCCTGAGGTAACCTTCCCAAGGGATTAATAAAGTTACTATCTATCTATTTATAAACCAATCTGCAATTGTGTATGAACAGAACGAGATATCAGGTTTTTTTTTACCATCTCTTTGTACAATTGAAGTCTATCACAATTCTAACCATTTGAATCTTGTACTAATACAAACACACGTTTAGGACAAGTGAGAAGCCGTACCTGCCCATTTTCCATATTTCTTCAAATCCACTCGCCAAATTTCTGACAGAAAGAATGTTGTGAATCCACACCAACAGGTCCAGAGCATCTTAAGCAGGATCCATCCGATGCAGACAGCACCCACTACGGCCAGTCCCCACATAAGATCCATGACGGCTCAACTGGTGCTCGTGCCTGCATGTAATTACTGTTTGAGAGGGATCCACTGTGCTCCTATATGAGCGGGGTTCTGTAGTTTAACATGAACCCTCCCTTGCTGCTCCAGAGCTAAACCCCGCCCCCTTGTCCAGTGGGCCTTCACCTGACCTCACATCAACCCTGGAATCTAACCTTTGACGGTAATTTACAGGATGTTTGTGATAACAGGTTATGAACAATAACGTTTCTTTATTAGGCGTGTAGTACACGTGTGTACACGTGCGCGCGCACACACACACACACACACACACACACACACACACACACACACACACACACACACACACACACACACACACACACACACACACACACAGACACACAGACACACACACACACACACACACACACACACACACACACACACAGACGCACACACCCCTGGGTATATCTTTATTTGTCTTGTGTTTAATTTGTACTTCTGGAACATTCCAGCTCAGTAGATGAATGGTCTCACTGAAACGTGTGTGTGTGTGTGTTCAGGGCCACGCCTGCGGATCAAATGTTGGCATGATGTCTGATGTGTCACCCATCACTCAATGGGACGACATGATTGGCAAGTCGCCTCGCACGACCGCACCTCCACGCTTTAATGCTGCTGCGGCTTCCCCTCCAGATGCCAATGCCAACCACACCAAGCCACGACAGTGTCAGTGTCACACAATGAAAACAGAAACGTAATGCCCAATACTCGTCCATCGCCCCATTCACAATCACAACGTTGTTACGTCTGCGGCGCTTTCATCTAATCAAAGCGTAGCAGGCGTGAGTGAAGAGCGACGTCGCACGGCAGATATGCCGTTTCAGCGGATTGCGATGCAAGCGGCCCCCATGTGAACCGCCCGCTGATAACCCTGGGCTGAGGTCACTGCTAATCAGATACCCATGCCTGAGAAGGAAACTGTCACACAATGCCTGTTCTCTGACAAACAAGGGAGTGTTTCCACAGAGATAACGTGGAAATGTTTGTGATTACAATTTATGTTTCTCTTCAGTGTTTGTACAGTAGCGTGTCGTGTCAGTCTGAAGTGAAGAGTACCCCAAGAGGAGAAGCGACTTAAGGACCACCACCCCTTTGGGCTCCGTAAGACGCTGCTCCTCTTGAGGTAGTCGCACTCTAAGAACTCATTACAGTATTTACATCTTCGCACAACACAGCAAGGGTCCCGTTCTGTAATCAGATTAAATGTGTGGATGAGCGTATCATGTCTGTAATATCTATAATTGTCGTCACTGCATGTACAGTACTGTGTTGTGTACTATCTGGGAAGGAGTGTGGAGCTCTTCCCCCCCCCCCCTCCTCTCCTCCTCCCTCCTCCTTCCCCCTCCTCTTCCTCCTCCCCCCTCTTCCCCCTCCTCTTCTTCTTCTCTCCCTCTTTCGTGCTGCCGAAGGTCATCAATATTAATAACTAATATTGGCCATTAAACACAGTAGCCGTTGTTAAAGGGAATCCACAAGCTAGGGGAAGGTGAGACATCATGTATTGTATAGTATTATGAGTGGCACTCTGCTCCACAATAACATTTCCATGGCTGTCATAGCACAATCATAACAAAGAACATGTTTATCTTACTTGCCAAACATGGCTGATTGACAGCATTTCTTACTCCTTTCCAGCCAACGCACAAAACTATCTTTTACATGTGTGTGTGTGTCTGTGTGTGTGTGTGTGTCTGTGTGTGTGTGTGTGTGTGTGTGTGTCTGCTGGGTGTGTATGGACTGGTTTTGTGGACTGGGTGTGTGTATGTCTGTGTGTGTGTGTGTGTGTGTGTGTGTGTGTGTGTGTGTGTGTGTGTGTGTGTGTGTGTGTGTGTGTGTGTGTGTGTGTGTGTGTGTGTGTGTGTGTGTGTGTGTGTCACTAGGTGTGGTAAAGTCATGTCTGTCATAACTGGAATGTTGGATTTGTTGTACTGTGAGTACTGCTTTGGCCTACTTCCAGGCCAACCTCATATCGGGATTGATATGCTTTTACAAAATCAAATCTTCAGTCTCTCAAACATTTATAGTAGAAAGACGAAACCCCAAGGCTGATTGTAGAAGAACAAAGAACCACACAGAGTGAAGGTGTAAATAATGTGGTATCGTGTAACTACCTAGAGAGGAGAAGCGTCTGAATGACCACAAAGGGGGCACGATGCAGGGGCTCCCGCTCCGCTTAAGGAGGGAACACTATCATACTACTCAGTGTCAAAGTTCCCACTTACATTCGGGATGCTGATGTGCCTAAAGGTAAACCTTGAATATCGCAGTTATGGACATGCTATGAAAAACATTTGAGGGAATATAAAGCTGCAATTATTTGATTAATTTACAATACCAATTTCAAAGGGTGGCAGGCTAATGCATCTTGTAGTTATATGTAACACATATATTCTTCTCGTTAGTGTTGGCATAATTTAATGGTATACAGGTATTATTTGGAATTGTACCTTAGTATGGTCTTAATCATTGTCATGAATATTTGGCCATGAAAACGCATTCCATCCTTCAAGTAGTTTCATGTTATCTTTATTTTATTGTTGCAGATGATCCGGCTTTGGTATCAGCACTATCAAACTGAAACCTGTTATCCCACACACAGCTAGTGTAAAAAATAATGCAAACACGTTCAGGTTGAAGTTAAATATTTGCGTTTATTTAAATGGTATTCTACTCATTGTTTTCGGCTTACCGTAGTGTGAGTGTTAGGCACTATTTAATACAGTTTATGCCAACACTTACAACTAGACACGCTAGCTCAGAGCATATGCGCCCCCTAGAGGCTCAATCAGGCCATGAATATAGAGCTATGTAGTTAAGGTGGGTTGGACTATTGGAATGAGAACTCATAATTAACCAAAACAGAAAATAATCAATGCCCTTTAGAACTTGTGAGAAAAGATATTTCATATGTATAATATATAAACATAGATTTAAAGATATCTGTCTGTATTAGAAAGCATTCAATATAGCTTCAGTATTTTGAATTCTTGATAAAGCAGTGTGTAAGATTAAGTGGCATCTAGTGGTGAAGTTGCAGATTGCAACCAACTAAATCCCACGCCCTTTCTAACCCCCTCACATCTCCCTTCACAACGATGTGGGATAAACTTTTGACCTCTACTGGCCAGGGCGCACTTCCAAGATGATTTCATCGTCTACGGCAGCACTGAGTAGCCAATAGTCAAGGGATGAGGTGACAGATTCATAATTTGTATTTATTTATTCAGTCTGTAAAAAACTATAGGTCATCGCTTACAAGAAGGAAAGTGGTGGAAACATCGGTGTTGATGTTGGGAAGGGCCCAAATTATGCAAATAAATAAATAAATCGATAAATCTCCTTAAATGCATTCAAACAAAGGAACGGGCCTCTTTATGAAAATGTAAGGAGTAGAAAGTAGATGTTTTTGTTAAAATGTAATGAGTAATAGTTGAAAAAAAACCAATCCATCTATCTATCTATCTATCTATCTATCTATCTATCTATCTATCTATCTATATATATATATATATATATATATATATATATATATATATATATATATATATAAAGGGCTCCTTCTTAGGTTACAAAAACCAAATTCGTAATTTCATGGAATTATAAACTAATTCAAACATACACTAATTAAAACATACTTATGGGTATTATAGTCCATTTCTACCATGTCCATTCCGCTATTTGCCAATCATTTCTACACACTGAACATTAAAACTCCCCCTTAAAGGACATATGTAGGTAAGATTTTAGCTATTATTTGAGTGTTATGTAACCTAAATGGCACTGCCATCTGGATCTATGAGAATATCTGTTAAGAGTTGATTGTGCCTGCCTTTGTATGGGCCACTTTCGAATTTAGACCGCTCCCGGCCTCATCTCTGACCGGACGTTTCTGATTGATTAAGGTTAGCTTGAAGGCTAGTAATACTGGAGAAGAGGGCACTAAAAATGAGACCAAGTACTTAGTCTCTTTCAACGTCCTTACCCCTGCAGTGGACAAGTTATTTGTGCCGTCATGGTTGCTGTGTTACCAAGGTGTGAGCTTTCATAGAAGTGATCTCTACGGTGCCATGAGCCGATGCGCTAAGAGACTTCAGGGTCGTGGGTTTAGCGGGCCATCCCAGGGCTAATCTGATTACCTCCATGAGGCTGCTGTCACTGTGGGAGACAAGGCAAACCACTGCTATATTACCAATACCACAAGCCCACAACCAGATGAGCTCTCGTGTTTTGCCAGAAAGATAATAACAATCTCACACACATCTTACAGCAAGAAATTAGAATATTTTTGGTCAAATGGTCTCTCCTTTGTCTTAATCAGTAAACTGATTATCATCTAACTAATCAAACATACTCAGAGATGAACCCACAGAAGGGCACCTTCCGGGAAGACTAAATGAGTAAATCAGTGTTGGCTCCATAATGATCCAATTGTTCTTTAGAATATACCAACAATTTAATCAAATGTAAAGAAACTACTTTGTTTTGTTTGGTGGGTACCCGTCCATTCTCATAATACAAAATGGCACATTTTAATGTATGAAGAACCTTGAACTTTATTTTTTTGTCTAAGTTGAGATTTTTCATGGTGGGAGAGCACTCCCACCCAGCGAAGCGTGGTTAGAGGCTCAACCTGTTTGAATCAGGGTTCGAAGCAGGTGATTCAATCAATTAATCACAGAAATTGTTCTTGGCTCTCAGCGGAGCCACAACCGAGAGCGGTAGGAGAGCCTCGGGGAGAAATGACTCATCGCTCTCCCGGCTCTCGCTCAGCTCTCAAAGTGCAGCCACTGAACTTTAGGAGACGATTATACAACCTGTCCCTGTCATGCTTCAACCCAGAACCTTCTGCTCTGGGCCACGAGAGCCTACCAATGAGTCATCTCAGCTTCTCTCTGCTGTTGGGATCATAACCTCCTTCCCTTCAGTTGTCACCACACGTCTGTTTGTTTTGGTTAAGATTTGGTTTTAGGGTTTGGTTTAAGGGTTATGTTTCAGGGATTGGTTTGAGGGTTAGGGTTTGGTTTTACGGCTGTGTAGGGATGTTCGCTCCATTCCTGTGTGTCGGCGGTTGGGATAAGGGCTGATTATGGTTCCACAATGCAATGACCAAGCAGACGCTTCGACACAGATGTGAACCTGTTCTGCGTCGGGTTTTAGTGAGCGATCACAGCCGCTGGGCGCAGCGAGGGTCCACAAAGACGTAATGGGTCCGTTACCCCCTTGCGTTGCATCGACGTGGAACCATAATCAGCCCTTTAGGGTTAGGTGTTATCAAGGGTTTTCTGATCCAAATCTTCACTAAGCTAAGGATAAAGTACATGAATTAAGCCAGCAGTTAACACTTTTAAGGCCAATGGTGGGCCATTGAAGCAATACATTTTTATTTACTTATCTAAGTAGAGTTACATTATGTGTATGTTTCCCTCTTTCTCTCTCGCTCCTTCTCTCCATCTCTCTCTCTCTCTTTGTCCTTCTTTCTCTCTCTCTCTGTCTTCTCCGTCTACATTCTCCCTTTCTCTGAACTCCTACTTTGTCAGGTAGGATTAAAAGCTAAGAAAGGTCAGAGGTCAAACGGCCTGCTCGTCCTCTCATGGTCTTTCTCTCGCTCTCTCTCTCTCTCTCTCTCTCTCTCTCTCTCTCTCTCTCTCTCTCTCTCTCTCTCTCTCTCTCTCCCCCCGGCCATCTGCCAATCTCTTTGAACTCTGGTTCCTGGGTTCCGCTCGTGTCGTTGCGCTCATCCCGGTCCTGGGCTGTTCGGTTTGGGGACAGCCCCTGTCAAAAGACAGCCACAGCCACCAAACAGACTCCACTGATTGGGAATTCTTCTCTCCCTTCTGTATTTGCTCTTCAAGGACAATATTTCAGGAGAAAGACAGATGGACCACCAGATCCGAGAGGATACTATTTGGGGGCTTCCTGGTTTTTCTTGTTATTTGGATTATCTAGGAGATATATTTGCTTTCTTGAACCAACCTCAAGGATAGAAAAACGTTCTGTATTATTTTTTGGTTCACCTGGAACCCGAACAATGCAAGCAATATATGACTCCTATGTGTACACCCTCCAGGTAAGAAACGTTTCTTCCCAGACTACTAAGTGAACACATCTTTTGCATGAATTAATTTAATACATTGTCCAAATAACAGAAATTACTTAACATTGATCACTGCACATCAATCTATTATTTTCCTACAAGATGCTAAGAACAGTGTTAATGAATGTGGACTAGGATTAAACCTTTTGCAACTTCACTTCGATATCTTATAACTAACATCAAAAGTTACCAGTGCCCTTGATGATCCTGATGATAAAAGCAGAATCTCAGTGAACCAAAGCAGTTAACGTTATTCATAAGTATTGCCAATCATGTCAGAGTAGCAAGGAAAGCTAGGACTTAACCCTATGCTTGGTCTTTAGGAAACACTAACCCACCTCTATATTTAGCAACTTTCGGTGGATTTTATTTGAACACCTGTGATTCATGGCTGCTCTGGAATGGAGGAAGGATTTTGGGTCATAAATAATAGCACGGAAAGCCTTAAATTTTATTTTTTCCACAAATCAATTCAAGGCCTATGTAGCTTTTTTCGCATCTTTCCCTCACTTTTTAAGAGTACGGACCTACAACTACACTATTAGTCTTTATCTAATTTTGTCAGTGATATGTTGTGCTAGGGAGGCCTGCCAGGTCAGCAGTGAGGAGACAGGTGGGTAGAGCGGGGGACATAAAGGGATTGGATTAGGAGGAAAGAGAAAGTCCTGGCCACATCAAGGCCCAATTTAGCACTATGTTACGATGGCTTATAGCCGTCATGTACCGTACAGCTAATCAGCTTGCGTCACACGTTAAGCATTCTGATACCTGTTGAGGGCATGGCATGACTGCCGAGGGCCAATCAGACAGATGGTTGCTGTTTTGTGATTTGTCATCTCATTGGCTCAAGCAAAATGTCTAAGAATGAGCATATTTATAAATAAAACTTATGAATATGCATTTACCCAAATAAATAAGCCAGTTGATTTACAACTAATGTTTGTCATTGACTCAACAAGATGACCTTCATGCTTGCTATCTTTTATCATTGAATTATAACATCCCTTTCTTGGTATAATGGAAGGTGTGGGTTTCAAATAAAAAGGGAATTATTGATTGCACTGTGTTTTGTTTGTGCTAATTGCAAACCCTTTGCCATTTTCTATTCTGTGTGGCTGCGCCGCCTTCCCAGTGATGGCTTGGAGGCTCGTGACCAACTGGCCTGCTTTGGGCTAGAGGCGTGCTGGAACCCCAGGAAGAAAATTTGATCGACGAACACAGACGCCCTCAACACTATTCCCCATAAAGAGTCCATCCTCTACGGCTGAGACCTTGGCGACATTCAACAGGCAGAATGGCAAGCCACAAAGACCCTCGTTTCTTGCACAACTTGTCCTATCACCCACGATGGCTCCTCACCACCAAGGCCAAAAGACACACCAGGACTGTTTTGGATTCCAATAACAATTGTGGCCATTGTCCAAGCAGATCAATATTGTCATCGTTATCATCCATGTCATTATCTTCATTATCTCCATCATCATCCACATGTACATCCTCCTTAACATCACAATCCTCACTCAAACCACATTTGCCATCACCCCCGTTGATACGCCCCAAGCACGGGAGGGGCCACTGGATCCTCGTGGCCCTTCTGATGGCAATTTGTCTCCCTTGCGAGTCCTGGGCCACGACCTTCAAGGTGGCCATCGTTGGGCCGTGGACTTGCGACCCTCTCTACTCCAAAGCCCTCCCGGACCTGGCCGCCCGTCTGGCCACCAGCCGCATCAACAAGAACCCCTACCTGAACAAAGGCTACTGGTACGACTACACCCTCATCAACGAGGACTGCAAGTCCTCCCGGGGCCTCGCCCGCTTCGCCGAGCTGGACGGCTACGGCTCGGCGTTCCTGGGTCCGGCCAACCCCGGGTACTGCACCTCGGCGGCACTGCTGGCCAAGCAGTGGGACCTGGGCCTCCTCTCCTGGGGCTGCCTGAAGCCCAACATGGAGGAGGGCGGGATGCACTCCACCTTCCTGCGGCCGCTGCCGCTGTCCTCCCGCGTGCTCTTCTCCGTGCTGCGCTACTTCCACTGGGCGCACGTGGCCATCGTCTCGGAGGAGGGGGACCTGTGGGAGGCCACGGGGCAGGAGCTGGCCTCGTCCCTCAGGGCCTTGGGCCTGCCCGTCGGCACCGTGGTCACCATGGAGTCGGACAAGGGCGGAGCCCAGCGCGCCCTGGAGACGGTGCGCGACGCGGACCGGGTCAGAGGTGCGTACCGGTCGTGAACCTTCGCCGCGCTGGAGGTCTCGATTTAAAGTGTTGATTCAACCGTCTCATGGAAAAAAATCCATCTACCGGATAGTGACGGCAAGCCTGGGAGTGTCGCAACCAACATTTAGAATGGATCGATAGATGGTCTAGTTGGTACGATCCGTGAGGTCGATCTTTCCATCTTACTTCCGGGTGGACATTCCCATGATGGAAGTGGCATATAATGGCTGATTAACACTAATCAGTGAACAAGGTGCCCTTTAGTCATTTCAGGTAGGATTACGATTTATGACAGACCTATTAAGATTTGTTTGGTGTCCGTCTTGTTTTCCCCTCCCTTCCCGCTCCCAGTGGTGGTCATGTGTATGCACTCGGTGCTGATCGGCGGAACGGCCCAACACAGGCTGCTGACCACGGCCCTGGACATGCGCATGATCGCCCGCGGCTACGTCTTCATCCCCTACGACACGCTGCTGTACTCCCTGCCCTACCAGGACTCGCCCCACTACGTCCTGGGCAACGACACCAAGCTCCGCCAGGCCTACGACGGGGTCCTCACCGTCACCATGGACTCTGGGAGGAACAGCTTCTACGACGCCTTCAGGGAGGCGCAGAACACCTTTGAGATCCGCTCCAGCATCCCCGCCGAGCAGGTAAACTAAGGGCAGAACTATTGGCGGTAAAAAAGAAAAAAAGTTATGACTGCAACTGAAATCCCTCCTTGTCCTCCTCCTGCTCCTCCTCTTGCGACTCTTTCACTTTTAGGACAAAACTAATTCTACTACTAGCTAATTCACTACTACTACTACTACCTCCACAAATACAATTAAAACGACATCTTATACATCGACGAATACTGCAATGCACGTGCACGCACAAATATTAATGCAATCCATGAAACTAGTATCTTGTACTGTTATCGAATATTATTGATTGAATGATTTATTTTCTTATTGAATGATTTCTTCGCACCGTGTTCCCTGTGTGTTCACTAGGTCTCCCCGTTCTTCGGCACCGTCTACAACATGTACTACTACACCGCCATGGCCGCGGAGCAGGCCCGCAAGACGGGGGGCGGCTGGGTCACCGGGGAGATGCTCACCCGGGCCGAGGGGGGCTTTGAGTTCGACGGCTTCAATCAGCCCTTGTACGGGGGCGAGAACGGAGAAGGCATGCTGGCGCGCTACGTGGT
The DNA here is from genome assembly GCF_026213295.1 of Gadus chalcogrammus. Lineage (NCBI taxonomy): Eukaryota > Metazoa > Chordata > Actinopteri > Gadiformes > Gadidae > Gadus > Gadus chalcogrammus. Next base: position 13,350,554 of record NC_079418.1, read on the forward strand.
GCTGGACTACAGCGGCGTGGGCTCCACCCTGTACTCCACGCACATCCTAGAGGCCGCCCACACGTATGGGAAGACGGGAGGGTTGAAATACCTGGGCCGGTCCATCCACTTTGCGGGCAGCACTCCCTACAGCGACTCCAGCTGCTGGTTCAGCCCCTACTTCGCCTGCAGTGGTGGTAAGTCCCCGTGCTGCGGTAGGAAATACACACCTGTTCAGACGGTCAATGCCTGTGTTTTTTGAATGCCGAACACCCGGGTGCAATGACAGTCTTTCAATCCCGAGAGACCCAAGACAATTTCAGTGTGTCCGCGTGACCAAAGCGAACACAAAGACAACTTTGATCCTTTCGTTAACGGATCACCAATTCCGGTTCACGCTCAGTGTTCTGTGCGTCCGTTTTGGGCCTGGTGGTTGTAGTTCAAGCAACGCCGCTGCTGACGTCTGTGACACAGGCTTCATCCCCTCTCTCTCCCTGTGTTTTTGTGTTTCCTTGTTCAAAGGTCTGGATTCGGCCAGTCTCTTCTTCCTCTGCCTTCTGTTCATCACATTGGCCGGTGGCGGGGTTTACCTCTTCTTCTACCTGAAGTATGTCCACTGCCAGGACTGATGCCATGGCCTGCCTGGGGGTTTTGTTATTGGTTATCATTGATGGATCACTGGTAGGGTATTGGGAAATTTCCTAAATGTTTGATCCTTTGTAGGAGACACGGCCTCCTTGGTGGCTTTGGTGGCTTCGGTGGTGGTGGTGGGAATAACGGGTCAGGGAAGGTGGTCCTCACCTTGGATGACCTGATATTCATCAACACTCAGCTCAGCAAACGGGTCAGTGTTTTTTTGTCACGCTTAAGGGCCCGCCGTCCCCTTGTGCGTTAAACCCCAGGACTCCCTCCGGCCCCCCGCTCCTCCTTTGACCCCTCCTCTGGTCCTCTGAGCAGAAGCTGAACGAGGATAGCGTCATGAAGAGCCAGATGGAGATACAGGCGGCGCGCCCGTGTGTATCCGGTCGCAGCTACATGGCGTCCTCCCCTGACAGCTCTAACGTCGCCGTCTTTGAGGTGAGCAACGCGGTCCGCCCCCTACCGATATAAATCATCCTACGGTTGTTGAAAATCACAACCGCCATTCAACCGCCTTCCATTAATGAGGAACCTTCCAGAAGATAGAGATGCAGCTGTTATTTGTGGAACGAGTTCCTAAAAGTAAAAAAAAAAGTCCAATAGTATTCTGTAAGTGATTTTAGTTATTGTTGTCTTCATATTCCACATTCACACACTCAAACACACAAACACACAAACACACACATCCACAAACTGAAACACACACACCTTTGTAAAATGTTGCTATTTTCTGCACCTCAGGGGGACTGGGTTTGGCTGAAGAAGTGTCCTGACTCCACCACAACAAGTGTCGAGAGCAATGCTGAGTCTTCTTTCATCAAGGTAAGCAAACAGAATGGGATTACACTGAATTTATCATTACAATTAATATGATTGACAATTATGATTTAGTCAGTGACCACTGCAGACTACTACTAGTCCCTGTGTTCTCTGGTCACCATTGGATTCAAGCAACGCAGTACCAAGCAAAAACAGCGGACCACAAATGATATAAATTACAAATCTAGACACTGTTGTGACAGTACAGTGTTGGTGACGGTCTGGCACCTCGCTGTCCTATGCAACTCAACGCTTACTTGCTCCCGAATCTACAGCTGCGAGACATGCGTCACGAGAACCTCAACCTGTACATGGGTCTGTTTTGCGACTCCGGGATCTTCGGCATCGTGACCGAGCACTGCACGCGAGGAAGCCTGGAGGACCTCCTCAACAACGAGGAAATGCGTCTGGACTGGATGTTCAAGTCGTCCCTGTTGATGGATCTGGTCCGGGTGAGCCCAGCTTCCCACACCTTTGTGGTTTTATTGTGTTGTTAGTCCCTGGTTCAGATCCAATATGGTAAACTCTACTATTCCAGTTATAAATCCATCCCTTTTATCGAAGGTGTTGACTGTAGATGCACAGAGGAGATGGATAGCTTGTTCAGTGTTAGGCATGCCTACAGGTAGATTGTGGTCTTTAGGCTTTCGAAATAGAATCGGCAACTTGCAAGACTAATCTGAAAAATACTAACACACATGCTTTCCATCCCCTTTTCTACCAATTTGTACAAACACACACACACACACACACACGCACACACAGGGAATGAGGCACCTTCACAACCGCAACATCATCCACGGGAGCCTGAAGTCTCGTAACTGTGTGGTGGACGGCCGCTTTGTGCTGAAGGTCACCGACTACAACTTCAAGAACATCGTCCTATGCCAGAACCTCCCGCTGCCAGTGGAGAAGCCTGAAGGTCAGAGGTCAAAGCCTTGCGTTTTCTTTACTTGCACACGATCCTGGCGGAGGGCAGGATCGTTTAGTGCAGTGTGGGCAAACCATTTTGGGACCACGCCCTCGTTGTTAGGTGGGACCATAATTGCAGCCGATTATGTGCAGCCAGTTCCCCACACATTGTTTTTAACCCCGTCGACAATATCACCGTGGGGGGTGCCCCGGTGGCTCCCCGGGTAGAGCAGGTCCTATTAAGAGCCAGTCTTGACCGCAGCGACGGGGATCGATACCTGCCCGTGGTCCTTCGCTGCATGTCCTCCCCTTTCTCTTTCATAACATCCTGTCTATCTCTCCCTCTCTATCATAAAGCATATAAATGCAAAAACAAATCTTAACCATATCAATGTCCCGGTGAACATATATGCATCGAAACACGCTTAGTCCTAAAAAGTCGTGCTGTTTTTGTTGTGTGTTTTTTGTAAGCCTTAATTGCCCTCTCCTCGTCCAGATCTTCTGTGGACCGCGCCGGAGATACTGAGGAACCCCAACCAGAATAAGAGGGGCACCTTCCGGGGGGACGTGTACAGCTTCTCCATCATCATGCAGGAGGTGATCTCCCGTTGCGCCCCCTTCTGCATGCTGGACATGCCGGTCACAGGTGAGCCCCCCAGCCGGAGCAGCATCACTAGTCCAATGCTATCTTTATTTGACCATACACACAAAGAGAGAACAACAGCATACAGCCTTATTGTTGCTGCCAAATACACATCATATAACCTCAGATAAGATACTGTAATGATCACAGAAGGGAAAATTGGGTGTTGTTTCATTGTTATTATTATTTTTTTTACGGTGGTGTAACATAATCTTTGGCATATTATGGGATGTGATATTTGGGAGCAAGTCGCAGTCAGGCATCTTAGGGTTTGGGTTAGGTTTAGTGGGTCTACATGAGGACTGCCTTTGGGTTGGAAGTCTAATACTCTACAGCAAGCAAGCATTCAGCTGTACTTGGCAAGATGTATTTTCAATAGGTTGTCAGAAATCAGACGCATAGCTCTCATTATTGTTTTCACATCTAAATATGGATGACAGTCTGTGAAAGGAGTGAGCTTATCTTCCTTGTATTCCCCTCTTTTTCCGGACCAGATACGAATCTAAGGTTGAACTTGTTTATCAAAATCACACTTTTAGAAGTTATGTTTTTTCTTAAGTAAATATGCTCCTTTAATATATGAGACTGTTATCATATTTACTGCATTGTATTAACCTATTTTACAATTTTTTTGTATGCAATTCTCATGAAGCTATTATTTGAAACCAATCCTAAAAATGGATGGGAAGTGTTTTAATATACTTTTGTAATATAGCTAGTCTCGCTATTAATCGTCACCCTCATCGTATGTGTGTGTGTGTGCGTGTGTGTTTGTGTTTGTGTGTATGCCTACGTTTCCCTGCTTGTGTGTGTGCGTGAATGCGTCTGTGCCCTTGTGTGTTTCCTTCGTCCTCCGGGTCAGAGATCATCAGTAAGGTGAAGTCCCCCCCGCCCCTGTGTCGGCCCGAGGTGTCGCTGGACGAGGCCCCCATCGAGGTCCTCCAGGTGATGAAGCAGGCCTGGAGCGAGGAGGCCGACAAGAGGCCCACCTTCGAGGAGATCCTGAAGCAGGTATATCCAAGGGGTCAGAGAGGACTCGCGCGGACGTCGGAAGAACTGAAGCGAATTTGCGTCACGTTGCAGACCGTCATTTTTACACCACTCACTTAGGAAGCAGTTCCCTTGTCCTAGACGGAACACCGTACACCATTATCCACTACCTCTATACTGATCACATCACTACACTGCTGTATTGTAGATACTGTACAATATGTAACAATAGAGCTGAACCATAACACATTTATAAACTGTACTGTTCTTAACAACAGATACTGTAATTAGCACAACAGTAGATATTGTAACAACACACAATAGTAGATGCTTTACAATACACTACAGTAGATACTTTACAATAAAGAACGGCAGATACTTTACAAAACACAACAGTAGATACTTTACAATACAAAAACGTAGAATGTTTACAACAAACAACAATGTTCCCCATTTTTTGATACGTCGAATACAAAATAAACTCATTTCATTTCAACTCATCCACATTTCCCGTGTGTAACCGACCCCCCTGGTTTCCGACCCAGTTCAAAAGCATCACCAAGGGGAAGAAGACCAACATCATTGACTCAATGCTGCGCATGCTGGAGCAGTACTCCTCCAACCTGGAGGACCTGATCAGAGAGAGGACCGAGGAGCTGGAGGTGGAGCGACAGAAGACTGATAACCTCGTGGCCCAGATGTTGCCCAGGTAGGCATCCATCGGGAGTAACCATGCCTCGATGCTTGACACTCGGGTCTTGGATAACTACACTTTGGTGAGGTCGTAGGTGGAAGTCTGCCATGCAAGATTACCCTGCGAGTCTTGTACGCGAGTTCCCCATACAGTAAAGAGCTCACAGTCCTCACATGTGTTTGCTTTGAGATGAACATCTCCATGACTGCACGCATGATTACGCTACATCATGTTTGAAGCAACCGCTGGGGCTCTCTCCTCCCCCCCCCCCCCCCCCCCCCCCCCAGATCTGTGGCTCAGGCCCTGAAGACAGGCAAGCCGGTGAAGCCAGAGCACTTTGCCGAGGTAACCCTCTACTTCAGCGACATCGTGGGCTTCACCACCATCTCGGCTCTGAGCGACCCCATAGAGGTGGTGGACCTGCTCAACGACCTCTACACGCTCTTCGACGCCATCATTGGTCGTCACGACGTGTACAAGGTAACGTGCGCGCGCCTCGCCCGGAACGCACGTGGTGCATCCACTGAACGTTTCAGCTGCAGGTGCTGAATTGAAATTTGGAAATGTCTTTACATTCTGAAGAATGACATTCCAGCCTGCTGCTGCAGCCCCATGGTGGTTGAAGTTTGAGATTTGATGCTCTTTTTTTGGCTGATGCCTTGTTTGAAAACCTTGACCTGCAACCAGCTCACTGGGAATATCCATTTGACCTCATAACTGTCATTTGCTTTTATTCCATGTGAATGAATGGTAATACTTCACTGCATTTATATCTATAGAGAAAATAACATTTATGAAATACGTATTATTTATTTCTTATTATTTTTAAGTACTTCATGATGTGGAAACCTGTACGTAATAATATGTATCTCTATGAGGTTTTTAAATAGATCCTGTGAGGATTAAGCACAGGGTCACTCAGAGGGCTTATGGGTATCAGTGTATTCATTCCTATATTTTCTCTGCATGTTGATTAGGTGGAGACCATCGGTGATGCCTACATGGTGGCCTCAGGAGTCCCCAACCGGAACGGGAATCGGCACGCGGGCGAGATGTCCAACATGTGTCTGGACATCCTGCACTGCATCGGCACCTTCAAAATGAGGCACATGCCCGACGTCAAAGTCAAAATCCGTATTGGCCTGCACTCTGGTAGGCCCCTACTAGATCTCTGTGTGTACTCCTGTCTTTGCACCATAGGGTACGCATGGGTACACGTGCATGCATGACGTGTACATGACTCCTATTGGACACCTGAGGAACAGCCAGCTCAAGACAAAGTGTTATTTTTACCTAATCCTCCCGTCTGGAGCCCATTCCTGGAACAGTGAAACGCTATCCACTTAGGCACACTGTCATCCAATTACACACCAAAGACGGCGTCTTAGAACTGCCTGGATCTATTGAATTATAAAGGCTGCTCCTATGGCCATAGCGGTGGCGTCAAATGGATAAATTATATATATATAGTGGTAAAATAATAAATAACATCACAGATGTCATTTAACTTAATGACACCATGTGTCATTAAGTCTTCACCTCACATTTAAGATATGTTATGGTTTGCAAGTGATACAACAATGACAGTTGTCCTTCATTCCTGTGTGTGTGTGTGTGTGTGTGTGTGTGTGTGTGTGTGTGTGTGTGTGTGTGTGTGTGTGTGTGTGTGTGTGTGTGTGTGTGTGTGTGTGTGTGTGTGTGTGTGTGTGTGTGTGTGTGTGTGTGTGTGTGTGTGTGTGTGTGTGTGTGTGTGTGTGTGTGTGCGCGTGTGTGTGTGTGTGTCTCCCCAGGCCCAGTGGTCGCTGGTGTCGTAGGCCTCACCATGCCTCGCTACTGTCTCTTCGGAGACACCGTGAACACAGCTTCCCGAATGGAGTCCACAGGGTTGCGTGAGTAAAGAGCTCATCCAGCATTTCCTCTTCCTGTTTAACTACTGGTGTAAAGGGGAGGTAGGAGGTGTGGCAGTGTGTCCACACAGCTCCGGGCTAAAGAGGGTTTAGGGCGAGCGCCCCTTAATAATCCCTTAAGTCAATCAGTGGAATTAGTGGCTGAGTTTGAGCGTTGATTTAAATACCCTTTATTTGCTGTCTTGCCCTCGGTGCTCTCTCGATGCTAGAAGATGGCATCAATGTCACGTTAAAACTATGCACTGTGTCAGCCGTTAATCATATTTATTTGTTGAAAATCCAAGGTTAATAACATTTGAATTGATACGTAAGTTACACTGGACCGATTGTGAACATAAAAGTAGTTATGTGCTTGACTTTTACTTTTTTGGTGGTATTCTTCATTTCTCTGTGTATGCATGAATCAATTTATATTCGGTTCAATAATAAAGACAGGAGGGAATAGTTGGGAAATATTAAAGAAAGTGAATTGTTCTACTGCTACCAAGTGGACCAAAATATATTTACAGCCTGTTATGAACCAGTTTAAGAGACATTTCCCAAATTCTTCTCTTCTCACCATAGCTTACCGAATCCACGTCAACCAAAGCACAGTTGACGTTCTGAGAGAGTTGAATGACGGCTACAAGATCGACTCAAGAGGCATGACAGAGCTGAAGGTGAGACCCTCACCAACACATACAGACATTCCTCAAAAGCCAGCTGCTTTTACCATGGTGTTTATTTCACCTCTAAATGTGTCTGTTTTCAGGGTAAAGGAGTAGAGAACACCTACTGGCTGGTAGGCAAGAACGACTTCACCAAGCCCCTGCCGGTGCCACCGGACCTAACGCCAGGGTAAGAGAACACAGCGGACGCTTTCAACCAAGGCTACTTATCGGAGAGAAATAGTTTAGCATGTAAGGGGCTAGGTCAGGGTCAGCAACCCGCGGCTCTGGCCCTGAATGCGGTTCTTCCACCCCTCTGCGGTGGCTCCATGCAGCTTTGATTCTTTTTATAATAAATAATAAAAACGACTTCGATTTTTTAACCAAAAGGGAACATCTCAAAATAAAGTGTTTTTATTATTTCATAAATGCAAAAAACGAAAGGCTATTGGTTATTTTATATGTAGGATAACTATAAATAAAACGTTAGATACTGTGCTAACTTCATTTTAGGGGTTGAATAAGTTTTGTGGTTCCAGATACATTTTATATGGTAGGGGGGCCAGAAGGGACACTTTTGATATTGAGGTTGCCAACCCCTGAACTTGGCATACCAGTAGAACGTGGGCATCTGGGTTTGAACCCAGAGACTTCTGGCTGAGAGTGAGACACTCTCGACTATCCTAACCCATGCCCTGTTGCTGTTAGCCTCCGGGCATACGACTTGCGTGACCGTGTGTAAATAATATGGACTCTTGTCTTTACAGGGCGAGTAACCATGGTATCAACTTGGATGAAATCCCTCCGGACAGAAGACAGAAGTTCTTGGATCGGCAGAAGAACCAGCATTAGGTGAACAATGGCCGGCCACAACAACAAAAGGAACTCCTTTAGGGACTGGCTGAAGGATTATTGGATATTTGTGTGCATGGAAAGAAAAAGAAGAAATCTGCAGTTATTCAGTTAAAATTCAATTCATGGAGTTCCTTAAGTCCTTTAAACTAAAAAGCATATTTTAGTTTTAAAAATAATTCAAACAACCTGCTTGAGATTGCCAAAATCTAAAGTCTTTCTGAGGAGATGATTATATTTTATTAATTTAATTTCACTCCCCAACCCTGATAAAAGCCACGATCCAGAAATGTAGTCTTGCAAATTTGCATGAGAAAAAATATTTCAAATATACCTCAGGTGTATTATCTCAAAAAGCAAAGATGTACATAAGAATGAAGTTTCAATGTTTGAACTGTATATATTTATTTATGCTATTTAGAAAAACCATTAGGAGTTTATGAATTACACACCAAACCATTTATTTGTCAACTCAGCTAGTAATATGGAAACGTTTTGTATTGTTTACAATTCCATTGTACAAATGTCTATGTTCACAGTAGTAACAGCAGGAAACTATGGAAATGTCAACGGTATTGAGTTCAAGTAAGGATAGGTATGGTTTGTTTTTATAAATTCCATTTCTTTATTTTCCACAGCAATAATTTGAACATACCATGAAATAAGCATATGTGTGCTATTATATCAACAGCTTGACTCGTGTCAACTGTTTAACATTGAAGGACACGTTTCACATCACAATTTTATTGGAGCTGTTATTAGCCTCAGTAGGCTAACAGTTTAGCAATCAGATTGGATTATTGGATCTAAGGGTCTGAAATTGTACCCCAAAAAAAAAAAATACATTACGGAATTTGGTCCACATTTCAAAACCATTGCTTTGTTCATAGAAATACATACATTATTAATTCACTCTTTCTCAGAAATTGAAACCAGAAAACAGATTGATGGATGGGAGTTTGATTGATCAGTAGCTGGTATTAACACAAGGAAGATATAAAATATATAGTAGGCCTACACATGGTCGTTTTTTACCACTAATGGACTATGATTTCACTGATCACTGATTAATAAGGCGTGTTTGGTTGAACACTGTATATGAGATCTGAAAAGGAAAGCATGATCATGACATCAATCAATCAATCAATAATGGATGTAAATTAGCCTTAGGCTAACTCGGGTGCAATGCATGAAATGTTTCTTTTAATTGCACATGGTCCCTTTCAAATAAAATGAAATTGAAATTGGTCCCTTTCAAATAAATTGAAATTGAAATAAATCAAACCGGCTATGACTTATAAAAAAATCCATATCTACATACATCCCTTACTCTATTAGTAGGCTTACTGATGGAGGATGAATAGGGGAAAGAACTTTAAAGTTAAATTGATTGTTAGCTATGCAGCTAGCCAATGCGATAACCTCTAACCGTAATCAGAGTAGTCTCGTTCTTCCGATCGACTTTACACTTGGCTGTTGCATTGTGGAAGACACAAGGAAGTGGTTTAGTATGACGATTCTGGGCTGAGGGGGCCTTGAATGCTGCAGGCAGCAATACAGGAGGCCAAGCAATCGGCCCAGTCCAGACAGACCATCTGAACGGGCAACTGAAATGCAGGGAGGCTTATGGTCATGAGTGGATACCGGCCAAGCAAGAGAATCAAATGATTCCGGATTGGGGCGGTGGGCGGGGGAGGGGGGGGGGGTATTGTTGGAAAACCCTTCTGAATATGTATGGAGGTCTGGGTTGTTCCCAGAAGTGCTTTGTTGATAGCAACAGGCAGGGATGTCGTTAGGCCAATTTTAAAAAAAATCAAGGAAATCGTAACATGCCTGCACTTAACATAATAAGCCAGAATATGAGTTGAAATAAATACTAATACAATAAGAAGTTGTCTTTTATTTGGATTAAAATTGTTTCCGAGACTGCATTGATGGATACGTTTTCTAACCTATTTTCCTTGAACTCACCTCAATGTGTAGACTTAAATCATACCAACTCTTACATTTGTTTAGCTTATTTATATTTTTAAAAAGGAAGACATCCTGAAGACTCAGGAGAGGGAAGCAGGAGGTCTTAAGGCAAGTAAAGAAAAGAGATTGAGCCAGAAAACAGGCTCTGATAGATGCTGTGCTGTACTCTATACTGTAATAAATGATGAATTAAAGAACCACTTTAAAGATGTGATGTGTGCACTTTGGATACTGCTAGGGGATAAGCCCCCCCAGCCTCTAAATCCTAGTGACGTCCCTGGCACCATGGTGTGTGAAGATTTGAACTCTCCTTTGCCATATATATTGAATGGAAATAACACGGTACAGTTCTTTTGGGAAAGGAGATTTCACTCTATTTCTGTAAATAAATGTTAATGAAACGGTTACAATTGACCTTTAAGTGGACAATTTTTGGAACATGTGACTAAACATGCAGCCACAACCATACACTCACACATACAAACGCACACATATGTGCACCCACGTAAACGCGCGCACACACACACACACACACACACACACACACACACACACACACACACACACACACACACACACACACACACAGACACACAAACACACACACACACACACACACACACACACACACACACACACACACACACACACACACACACACACACACACACACACACACACACACACACACACACACACACACACACGTAAAAAAAACATCCCTCTCAACCAAATCCTCAACATGTTTTATGAAGGCTATTCTTAGGGCATATAGCTGTTAGTGCAAGTTATAGCCCACCATCAGTCTAGACTTGCGTTAAAACTACCTTGGATACAAAGTACCAAATGGAGACCTTTATTTGCAGCAAATAGGCGTACAAAATAAAATACCTTTTCGAATATCGAATACGGGCTACCTCATGCTCAACATGCATCTTGGTTTTTGCACGCTGACTCGCGTCTCGCCTGTCCGTCACACACAGTCGAACACTGTGTTCCAGCATGCGCGCGCATCTTCTCGTCAGCCCTGGAGCCCCGCGGACACTTGTTATCACCTCGAGATGCACGAGCGTCTGACAAGTGAAGAAGACTATGAGGAAGAGAAGCAGCGGACAGGTGGAACAGGCTACGAGTGTTGTTAATACGACCGTTAAACCGTGTGCGTCGGGGTTCGGGAAGGGCTACTGGGAGGTGGACGTCGTGCGCGCCGCCGCCGGTGCATCTACCGCTGCCAGTGTACCCACAGTCGCGTCGTGCGCGCCGCTAGTGCGCTGCCATCCGCTGCCGCTGTATGCACCGCCGCGTCGTGCGCGCCGCTACCGCTCTGCCATCCGCTGCCACAGCAGGCTACTATGATATGAGACACAACACATGGTTGGGCTGATTCTAGCACACACACACACACACACACACACACACACACACACACACACACACACACACACACACACACACACACACACACACACACACACACACACACACACACACACACACACACACACACACACACACACACACACACACACACACGGTGGTGGACAGCCTCTACGCCTCGATGTGGGCTCGGGGACGGCGGATATCGTGGAGATAATGGATTAATAATCGATACACGGACCGAGCGCGGGTTTTTTCTTTTTCTCTGAAAGACAGGGTTTGATAAATGAAAAAAAGAACGCTCCCCTCGCCATGGAGAACCAAGCGGGAGAGCAGCAGAGCTACGAAGACGTGCAGAAAAGCGGGTACCTCCGCAAGCATAAATCGATGCACCGGCGGTTCTTCGTGCTGAGGGCGGCTTCGGAGCAGGGTCCGGCGCGCCTTGAGTACTACGAGAACGAAAAGAAATTCCGTAGTAAATCCCCGGTCCCCAAGAAGACCCTGAACCTGGAGACGTGCTTCAACATCAACAAGCGGGCGGATTCCAAGAACAAGCACATGATCGTCCTGTACACCCGCAGCGAGAGCTTCGCTATCGCCGCAGACACCGAGGAGGTGCAAGACGAGTGGTACCAGGCCATGCTGGACCTCCAGTGTAATTGTAAGATGCAAACCACCGGAGTGTTGAGTTATGTCCAGACTGTCTGTCAGTATTTCAGGGCCTTTTCAGGCTGTTTGTTATCACGTCGTGCTGCATTTCGCTCCACCATGCAGGCGCCACATACACATTGGTCAGATGATGAGCCAGGCCTTGGTGCAGTTCCAATGTGAATGTGCAAATCATCATATAGGATCATTTAAATGGGATATGGGTGCCATTTGGGGTTAATACTTGTATTATCACAGGAGCACAGGTACATGGGTTCAGATCATAAGCATAGAGGAGCCAGCGATGGGCGGCGCGCGCTGTCTGTGAAGCACCACGAGCATCAATCTCATGTAATGGGCTGCAGATCATTTTCTCTTCGATTCATTTTCATTTAATGCATCGAAGTCTTCGTCAATCCACGATTAACCTTAACGTGCATTCATAGGGTGACACAAATATGGGGTTATTTTGCATTGCGTCAAGGGAATATTGCATAGCATTGAAATGGTTGGATGCATCGTGCAGGGGTAGCCTAGCCTAGTCTGCATCGTTGGAGCCTATGTTTTTGTTTTTCTGCATGGCTCCCGCTGTCGTCCGCTTAACCTACATATCTGTATGGTGCTGCTTGGGAGGAGATCGCGTCGTCACAGGGCTCTTGTTGGAAAACGCGTTTCTGTTGGTTGCTCACGTGTTTACGTTGTGGTAGTGGGTTCTCGTGTGAAAGGCCTGCTTGGGATTCGTGATTATTCCACCATCACAACAGCGTTTTTCTCACTTCCACGCGTTATAAGAATAGGAAGGTGCCTACTACATTTATGGGGATCGATTTATCATCTTAATCCAAATGATAATCATAATAATGATTATTATTACAATAATAATCATGGTAATTGTAATTATTGTAATAACTCAACATAATGATGACTTATATGTTATTATTATTATCATCATATTTATTAATGTTATTATTATTATTATTATTATTATTATTATTATTATTATGTAATTAACAATTCAATTGCTTAACATGTAGAAGTTTGATCTACAATTACATGTAACATTAAGCTAAGCTACACGGTATGTAGGTAAGCGTAGGTATTGCCGGCCTCCAATCAAAACAACATCAACTTCAATCTAAAGCAGCCAAACGATAACACATATTTGCAAAACCTTTGATTAGCACTATGGATAGAAATGATTTGATTATTTGATAGAAGTATTGATAGAGTCACCGATCTATTGATCAATCTTGATACATCTTCAATGTATTTGTTGAGTAACCCTCCCTCTCTCTTCACTGTGTCCCCCCCCCAGTTAAAGCCCCTGACGACTGGGGCAGCAGCGGCGAGTGCAGCTCCCCCTCCCCGGTGCCCACCTTCAAGGAGGTGTGGCAGGTCAAGGTGTGGCCCAAGGGCCTGGGCCACGCCAGGAACCTGGTGGGCATCTACCGGCTGTGCCTGACCGACAAGACGGTCAACTTCGTCAAGCTCAACTCCGAGGTGGCCTCCGTGGTGCTGCAGCTCATGAACGTGCGCCGCTGCGGCCACTCGGAGAACTTCTTCTTCATCGAGGTGGGCCGCTCGGCCGTCACGGGCCCGGGGGAGTTCTGGATGCAGGTGGAGGACTCGGTGGTGGCGCAGCACATGCACGAGACGCTGCTGGAGGCCATGAAGGCGCTCAGCGAGGAGTTCCGGCAGCGCAGCAAGTCCCAGTCGGTGGGCACGTCGTGCGGCGGCGGCACGGCCTCCAACCCCATCAGCGCCCCCAGCCGCCGCCACCACCCCAACCTGCCCCCCAGCCAGGTGGGCTTCTCCCGCCGGGCCCGCACCGAGACCCCGGGCACGGGGGGCAGCAGCACCAGCACCTCCCCCACGTCCCGCCACGGCTTCCCCAGGGCGCGCACCGCCAGCATCGGGGCGCGGTCGGAGGAGGGCGGGGCCTGCGGCAAGGGCACGTGGGCCAGCTCCAGCCCGAGCCTTAACAGCTCCTGCTCCACCACGCCCACGCTGAGGCCCAAGCCCACCCGGGCCCCCACGCCCGCCAAGATCACCCTCAGTCTGGCGCGGTACACGCCCAACCCCACGCCCTCCCCGGCCCCCAGCCTGTCCTCCAGCTCCGGCCACGGCTCAGAGTGCGGCCTGATTGGGGCCGCGGCGGGGGGGATGGCCATCTGCTCGTACCCCCGGGCCCCTCAGAGGGTCTCCGTCTCGGGGTCCCCCAGTGACTACGGCTCCTCGGACGAGTACGGCTCCAGCCCCGGCGAGCACTCCCTCATGGTGCCCAACTTGCCCGGCGCGTCGCACGGCATCGGCGGCCATCTTGGGCACGGCGAGGGCCCCGCCAGCTACCTCGTCATGGGCCACCGGGAGGGGCTCCTGGCCTCGGGCCACCGCTCCAAGGGCCGGCGCATCCTGCGGCGCTCCTCGGGCCGGGAGTGCGAGGCAGAGCGCCGGCTGCTGAGCAAGAGGGCGTCGCTGCCCTCGGCCGCGGCCCACGACCGCCTCGGGCCGCGCAGGAAGGACGAGGACGAGGAGGACGACGAGGAGTACGCCGTCATGTGCCGCAGCCCCAACAACACGACGGAGCGGCCGCCCGGCCCGGGGGGCTGCCCGGGCGGCGGGGGAGGGGGGCCGCCGGCGGGGGACGCGTCGTCGGGGGAGGCGAGGAAGAGCGGCGGGGTCGGCCGAGGGGACGGCGAGGCCGGCGGCTACATGGCCATGGTCCCCGGCGGAGCGGCGTCCCCGCCGGGCACCCTCGCTCTCGCGGCGGCGGTGGGCGCGGGCGCGGGCGCGGCCGGCGCCAAGCCCGCAGCCGCCGACGAGTACATGGCCATGACGCCCAACAACAGCACGTCGTCCCCGCAGCCCATCCCCCCGCCGGGCGCCGAGGGCTACATGCTCATGTCCCCCAACGGCGGCTCCTCCGACCTCCAGGGGCTGGTGGCCTGGGGGAGCCGCTCCAGCGTGGAGAGCCGCCCGGCCAGCGACTACATGAACGTCTCCCCCGGCAGCAGCCGCTCGGCCTGCAGCACACCCCCCTCCCACCCGGAGCAGCACCCCCTGCAGCCCAAGATGTTCAACTCCTACTTCTCCCTGCCCAGGGCGTACCAACACACCCTCTACACCCGCTTCGAGGACGACCTGAGCCAGGGCCAGGGCGGCGAGGGTGGAGCCGGCCACGAAGGCACCGGGACGGGAGGAGGAGGAGGAGGAGGAGGGGGAGGAGGAGGGGGAGGAGCCGGGGGAGCAGGGGGAGGAGCCGGGGGAGCAGGGGGAGGAGGGGGAGGAGGGACATACAGCAAGAGGAACAAGATGGCGGCAGGTCCCGCAGGAAGCCGTCCTCTGTCCCTGTCCTCCTCCTCCTTCTCCTCCAGCTCGGCCAGCAGTGAGAGTCTGGAGGACAAGTCCCTGGTGGCGGGGCGGGGGTTGAGTGTGTTGCGAGCGGGCGGAGCATGTGCCAAAGACGGACGCCACGCGAGGAGCACGTCGGGCGGTAAGGGCTCACAGCAGGGGAGGAGGAGCCGGCCCCCCGGCGCGTCCTCGGACATGGCCAAGGCCAACACCCTACCGAGGGCCAGGGAGAACCTGCAGCCCTCCGTCGCTCATAGCGTGGGCGAGTACGTCAGCATCCAGTACGGCGAGGACGGAGAGTACAACGGACGGCGTCGCTCGGCATCCCGGCACGGTCAGGCGGTCCACGGCCCCCTCGGGCCCCTGGACCGCTCGGTCCTCTGTCGGGACAGCCCCACCAACCTCTCGCGCAGCTTCTCGGCGCCACTGTCCGCCTCTGCTGAGTACGTCAGCATGGAGGTGGGCAGGTCCTCTGCGTCCCCGCGGACCCCTGCCCGCTCCAAGTTCACCACCCCGCCCGCGGCCTCCCCCAAGTCCAGAGACGGTCGCAGTGCTAAGTCCTCGCCCCTTGCAGCAGAAGGCCACAGCAGTTACAGAACAAGCGCTGCCCTCCCAACGGACACCCCCAAAGGGCCAGATCCTCCTAGTAAGAGTTCTTCTTCTAACACCGCGGCCAGACCCCAAGCTCACTCCGGCCAACTGCCGTTTCAGCCGGACCCCAGCCTCGGTTTCTCCCCGATCGAGTCGTTCTCGTCTCCCGGCCGGAGCGGCCGACTGGCGCGAGGCGACTCCCAGGGTCTGAGGAGCCCGCGTGCAGGCGAGGCGTTTGGGCCCACACCTTCAATGTCTTCTCTGAGCGCACTCTACCCGGAGGCTGGCCAGTCCGCGGCCCATCGGCCGGCCTGGGACTGCTCGTCATGGGAGGGCGGGCAGGCGGCTGGGTCCGCGGTGGCGCCAGCCCAAGCTGACTCCTTTACTGCTGAACCAGGCCTGAACTACGTTGACCTTGACCTGGCCATGGCGGAGAGCCCCCAGGCCGGGGTAGAGCATGCCTCGGCCCCTTACAACATGGCAGCGAGTGGCCTGGGCAGCTCCGCTGGTGCCAGTCTCAACACCTATGCCAGTATTGACTTCTACAAATCTGAGGAACGGAGGGGACATCAGACCAGTAGGAAAGATATTCAAGGTAGGAGATGAGAATGTCAACGTTTTTTAGCGTTTTTATTAAAAGTAGGCACTTTCTTGTGCTACTTTCTTCTGCTACTCTCGCTCTGCTGACAGTAGCAGAATACCATCTTTATTGAGGATGATATACAAATTCGTAGGATTTCATAAACCATGCCTTTTCTTAATAAATGCTTTGGCTTCAAGGAGATATTCAAATTTGTTAAACAAAGTTATTTTCCTTACTATTCTTTTTTGGTCCAAAAGAAAGCTCAGATGAGCAGTTCTGAATGATGAATAAACTCATTAATCCTAATTACTATTTGTTATGACTATTTTACTACTATTTTGATTGATTTGTATTCAGATGTATTCAGATATAGACTACACATAATAATATTCTGCAACCCTATTCTCTTTTTCCAGATTGTTAGCGTTCCTCCAGGTTTTCAAACTGTGCTCCTGCTAGGTCTCAGACCGAACCTGCTCTCAGCCTGCTAAGGACCCGAGAGCCACAGTAGGCCTATTCTTCGTTTCTCCAAATGTCTCAACACCAGAACAGTCTACTCCAAGTTGATCTCTTTTGAGCATGGATGCTTCCCATCTCATGTTTTGCTTACCCAGACGTGTGCCAAAAGTCCACAGCTCTCTTTACAAACAATTCTCTTCAGCAAAAGAAAACAAACATCAGCCCTACCAGGAGAAAAACTCTTTGTTTTGGCAGCAGGTTTATGAATATCTTTTTTTATTTTTCAATTTTGCCAAATAGTATTCCAACATAGATTAGGCCGAAAAACCCATTGGTGTGTCCAAATATTTGTATTGTACAATACTGATAAAAAACAACAACATAATTTTGTCTAATCCCCCCGCACAACTCAACTCAAATCCAATGATACTCAATTTCTCAAACAATTTTATGATTGAAATGCTTTTTTCAGTTGCAGGAACACATAGTTTACACACCTGGACTCTTTACTTGAATACACAGAACCTTCATAACAAATTACCTTTGGAATCATTTAGAGGCGTCAACCTGTTAATAGTATTGGTGCAGTACCTTTTCTGCATAGAGACACTGATGAATGCTTATGATTTCAACAATATTATTAATAATTTATACACACTACTCTTTCTTTACGTCTTAAGTTTATAGGTAAGAGAGGTAAAAAAAAAAAGACATAATAATAAAGAACGATTTATAATTGTTTTGTATGGTGCACAAACAACAACACACACACACACACACACACACAAACACACACACACACACACACACACACACACACACACACACACACACACACACACACACACACACACACACACACACACACACACACACACACACACACATACACATACCTACAGACAACATGAACTTGTATAATGTTAAACTATTTATTTGTGCCAAAAATACTTCAAATTACATTGATCGAATGAGATTCATAATTTCGTAAGGTAACGATCGCATTCGTAAATAAACCCAACAGTTGCATTTTACTTTCTCCCAAGCCAAAACCGTAAAACAAATTCTATATCTATCTACCCAATGAACCCTTGTCACACATAATGCACACATAAACAAGATGAAAACCAATTTGATGATTAAACCTTTTAGCAAACCAATAAAAGCTGTAATTATAGTTGATCAATTATTCAGTTCACCTCAGTACAAGTTCCAAATACAACAAGCTGATTATTAAAAGCGGTTTGTATTCCTCATAGTCTTGTGAGAAACAGAACTGTAAATATACCAAAATAAAATACTCAATAGAATTATTATATTGGTAAAGAAATGTTTTCAACAACTTTGACCTTGAATCTTGTAAAACTACACGATTCATTAATTCTGAGTTAAAAGAAGACGAAGACGAAGGAAGAGGTTCTAAATTGGATTGTTGACGATTTGGTTCATACCATTTCTTTTTTCATTTCTTTGAAGATTGGAAAGAGATTAAACACAAATTTGTGAGATCACTGTGGGGGATTTTGAGGCACAACTACCGTTGCATAATACATAACCAGACATTTGTATTGTGCTTTGAGACATACCTGTATATTTTACTGAAGTATAAGCTATAGCTTAATCTACAATAGCTTTTGTACGAAACATCGTAGATACTGTAGTTTGTTTTTACATTTGCATTACAGTAAACACAGTTGTAATATAAAATAATACATTTCCAATGGAATATAAGAAAATAATCTACATATAAAACGCGTCATACTATTTAGTCTTCATATCTATTTACTCTTATAAAGTGCCTAATTTCTGATTGTAGCTGATCGTACACAGATTACAGTACTTCAATCGTAGTTTTACAGAACACAGAACAGAGAGCTAGCTATTAGTCAAACAGTGATCAGATTGCCTTACTGTGTTTGCCATGAATCCACTTCCACATTTTACTTTATGCCGTGCCTAACACTTCAGCCAAAATGTGAGCACTCACCCACCTCTGTTTGGCTTCATCTAGCTGAAGTTTGGCCTAAAAATTCTCTTTCTCTCTCTCTCTCTCTCTCTCTCTCTCTCAATATATATATAATTTGTATTTTTTTTAACTTTTCTTTCATCTATCTTCCTGTGCGCTGCTGTTTGCTTTCCATCACATTAACCTTTGGTGCTCTGACATAATTGCCAAAAAACAAATCAAACTCTGAAGCATAAATCTAGTCATAGGTTGGATTTTTTTTTTCAAAACTATGATATAGCCTTGTTTCATATTTCAGCAAAGACTAAGTAGTTTGACTCATAGAAAATAACTTGTGCATTACAATGACAGAGGTGCTGCTTAAATGAGTTTGGTCAGTTTTTAGACAAAAGCACTATATATGCTAAGCTAACTAATGCTTATTAGCGTGTGCTGGTAGCAGTTGTAAAGCAACTCAGTGCGCAGTGTTACTGCGCCATCGTAGACATTTAAGTATTTATGAAAATTGTAATGCCAACTTGCATATCAAAAGGATGGATCCCATTTGATAGCAAGGCAGTGATATAACCAAGCTGCCAGAAACATCAACTAGACATGACCAAACTCTTTAAATCAAAAGCTCTCACACTTTTATACAGGGGGTTGAAAAAGGCAGTTTTATGGTGTACTTTGACAGTATTAGTATGTTACCTTTATATTTTCTTTTCTGTGAAAATGTTTTAACAGGGCTCGGGATGACACAATACTTTTTAACCTTTTACAGCGCTATATTGAATTACAGATTAACATTACTATATAAAAAGCTTATATATGCAAACTCTGCTGTTAATATTTTTTGTAAAACATTACATTTTCAATATAATTCAAGCAACTGAATCAATAACAGGTGTTCAAGACATATAAATGTCAAAGACAATGTTTCCGTCAACATTATTCAGGCAACTGGAAAGATTTTAACACTACCTTGGATACTGCATAATATCTGACTTATTAATATCTGGCTTGGCCTCACCACATCACTTACCCCCCTAGCCCCCTCAACTAAAAGGACACTTAAGTGCCTGGCTTTGATAGAAAATTCACCAGTATCTGATTTTATTACACTCAGCGTCTCCAGTCACTTGAATTGAGCAATTAATGTTGATTCAATGCGGAAAAAAAACCCTGTTTAAAACCAGGTCCTGGAAAATAAAGTCTTTCTTGCATTTAAACCGAACAAGCGTTCTGATTCAGTTGAGCACAACACTGCAAAACTTTTGGCTTCACGTGAACAAGTTTTGTTTTGGACACACAATTTCTGTCTAGCAAATACGCTTGTTGCCCTATGAGTTTTGCAGCTGATATTGAACAAAAACTATTTAAATTGAAGGTTGGTTCTTTTTCCATTTCGCAGATCATGTATTTATAGCATTTTTACCTTTTTAATGTTATTCTCTTTGAAATCAGTTATCATCATAACAAATAAGATTTCCCATAGTCCATTGCTGCCAGCATTACTTGTACTGACGACGAACCTCCTTGGCAATCTCTCGTGTGATGCGTATGAATCCTATTCATGGGATCCACCTTCTCCAAGGGATCTTCTATCGTTCCTCCATTACTCCCTCGGCAGCCTTGATGCTGGGGGATTCTCCTGCTCGAGACTCCTTTACCTCATACTCTCAATTCCTCACAACCGTTTGCAGTTATGAAAAGACATTTATGAAGTGGAGTTCTGAAAAAGGTTAAAGATATTACTGAATTTAACGTTTGCAGTTCTGAAAAGGGTTAAAGATATAAAGGAATTTATTGTTTGCAGTTCTGAAAAACTTTAAAGTTATTACTGAATTTATCGTTTGCACTTCCTATAAAGGGTTAAAGATATTACTGAGCTGAACATTTGCAGTTCTGAAAAGGGTTAAGGATATAACTGAATTTAAATACAAAAAAGACTCTATGAAAGCTTTGGATTTGAGCAGATATAAGTTTGTCTTTACTTTCTTTTTTTTACTACGTTTACTGCCTTAGGCTGTCTTATGTATTAGCACTATACAGCATTGTATAAATGAGCTTTGCATTTATGAATTATCAAAATTCTCTAAGTCTGACGATTTTCAATTTGAATGAGAGACTAATGTCGTCTCTTCAGGATTTTACAAAACAGTGATGTTGAAATTGTTGTTGAAATGAGGCATATAAAAATGATTTATATGCCATCCATTGTGAATAATGATACTGTATGTACAATCAGAAATGTGATTATGAATGCAAAGGAGAAAACATTGTATTTATTTTAAAGCTATTGATAATACTTTGATAATAATGTATAGAAAAAGAAAAGAAAAATAGCTATGTAAAGTATACTGTGTATAAACAAATTTGTTCTAAGGGGGGGATGGGCATGGGGTTGATTTAGTTCACAGCCAACTGTTTAAATCGGAATATTGATGATTCTTGTCTGTGACGTAGACAATGTTTCTGTTTTATTATTTTCTTTTTATATATAAAAGGTAAAATCATCTGAAAATAGTACGATTGTGTTTGTGTTTTTTCTTTGTCTGTGTTTTCATGAAAAGTTTGGAAATGTCTTAAGAACTACTTAGATCAGTCAAGACTTTATTAAGTCAATGGCCCTCTATCATACTGCTCTGGCATAAGCCTTGCACGAGGGGCGCACGTCTTTAATCTCATATACAGTCTCCATATTATGTCTTCAAATGGGTCAGTAGCAATGTCCTAAGAAGTCATTATGCTTAATTAGCCAACAGACCTGGCAACAGTTGCAATGCGGCGTCATGAATAGACCAATGGAAAAATAATTTAGGTTTAAGTATGAAGCATAAAAGCATTTTTCAGATTCTTATTACTTTATTAATCCCGGAGGCACTCAGTTTCAAAAGCTCTGCTCAAGATAACAATAATATTAAACCTCTTAATGATATTATTGAAAACATGGTGTGCTATGTTATGGTGTGTTCCAGATTCCTTGGGCGCCAGCCTTCCGAGTCGGAAGTTGGGATATCTCCCAGCTTTCTCGCGGCATTTCTCTGAGGCACGCCCCCTTTTTGTCTTCATCTCTCGGAATTCTGAGAGTAGACCGAGAGCAGTTGTGACGCTCTCAACGAAAATGGCTGTGCCCGTGAAGAGATTTATTTTCTTTGTACCTGTACCACGTTGGTCATCATAAATGCTCTTACGCACTTGATTACATTGCTACTTTATTTCGGTCACCAATTTATGCATTGCAAGGTCTTGCTGTGCGTGCAATACAATGTAAAGTTGTGTTGTTTGTTTTCGAGCTGGTTTGCTAAAGAGGCTAATGTAGCTAACAATAAACAACGACTAGCCAATTTAATGACACAACACAAAGTCAAAACAGAACGCTAGAAGTGCTCCGAGACCGGAAATGACGTAACAACTCGGAAGGCTCGTGTCCGAGGCATCTGGATCACACAATTAGCTCTATAGACGAAAGCTCGTCCCCTCAGCTATGTGGAGTGCTTCACCATATCTTCAACATCAGTCGTTCAAGGGTCCCTGTGTTGTGGAAGACCTCCAGCCTTGTTCCTGAGCAAAAGACAAGGAGCCCCAGTGGCTCCAAGGACCGCAGACCAGGGTCACTGACCTCCCACATCATGAAGACCCAGGAGAGACTTGTCCCGGAGCTGCTCCGACCAGTGCTGTAGAGTTCGTACTCAAGGCGTTTTTATTTTAATTGTCTCAGACTCGTCTCGGTCTCGATCAAGCCTTTTTTCAAATTCAAACCGACATCGCAAAAAGAAATGTAGGTTTAAAAAATTAAGTGTTTTTTCTAATGTTTATGAATCTAACCAATCAGCGGAGACGTGCTCAAGTCGCACATTTTACGTGTTTCAATGACTCTGAGTTATCTACATATTCTTACATGTGCGGTGGAAAAGCGGCATAATTATGCCGCTTTTCCACTGCATGGTACCAGCTCGAGTGAGCTCTACCAGCTTAGAGTGGTAGAGAGCCCCACTTTTTTTTTCTGTAGAAGTTTGTGTGATTTGTTACTGTAAGTGACTGAAGATCAATAAGATTCAAAATTATTTTCCTTTTACAATTCGATAATTAAATAATGATGTTATCAATGATATCAATTCATGCATCAATTCATCTCAACACATAGGCCTGGCCTAGAGGAAAGAGCAGTTTATATGTTGACTGCTTCGAATATTATGTTGGTGGCGCTATAGAATTATTGCTTGTGTTTTTACTGAGTAATACAGAAGATAATAACTTTAAAAAGAAAGACTGACAAAAAGATATACTGTGTCTCTAGCATCGCACACATATTATAAACAGGTAAATAAGGATGTTTTTTTATGTCTCGGCCCTGACCGTCTTTCTCATTTGGACTCGGTCTTGACTCTGACTCTTCAAGCCCTGGTCTAGGACTTGTCTTGGACTCGACTAAGGTGGTCTTGACCACAGCTCTTGCTCCAACACACTGACAGGCCCCCACTCTGACCCCCTACAGGCACCTACCAGCCCCGACTAGGAGTCAAGGGAGACATCATTCCCCTGCTGCTGTCTGTACACTGGAGCTGGACAGGCTATGGGTCATCTGCTACAGGTTCTCCCGGCCACTCCACATTCAGTGCTCACTGAATGTGTAATGTGGAACTTGGTGGAATGTGCTCTCATTCCACCAAGATGCATCATGGAGCATCACAGGAAGTCACACCTGTGGCAATCAAACTTCTCCACTTCTCCCTTATAGTGTCAGAGAATCTCTTGAGTCTGTGAGCCCATAATTCATCTCTGATATAATTGTTTATCTGCACTACTGAATTAACAATATTTTGTGAAATAATTCAATAATTCAACTGTGCAATACCCTAGCACGAATACTGCAATTATTTATACTGTAAATTAAAATGGATTGTCTTACTTATACTGTTCTTCGTATGCATTATACTAGTATGAAGTATATTTGTACACACTTATTATTTGTTATATATCTATGTTTATGAATACATACATATAGCAAAATAACAAAACAACTTTAACGTGACCCAATTTCCGAGGGGATTAATAAAGTATTTTTTTCTGCTAATATGCAAAGTTACATACTAGGTTTACAGTTTTTTAATCGTTCAAATATTATATTTAAACATACATTACATTTGCTTCGCAAATACATCTTCATACAAACCTATTTATTATGATGCCAACCAGGCATCGTCCTTTTGTGGGCTCTTATTTTGAAAGAAGAACAGTTTAACCGGAAGCTTGTGCCAGACTGCATTGTAGGCTAGAATAGACATGTACACATAGAAGAGGCCATGGCCTGGATTGTACGTCAAGGTCGCCGCCATATTGGAGAGGCAAAGGGAAAGAGATGCGTTTTTTGTGTATAAAAAAACAGTATAACGTTTACATTCTCAACCAATTATTCAAACCGTTATGATCGACGTGAAGGAAAAATAAAAAAAGATAAACCTATAAATAATTTACATGATTTAACATGAATCTAAAAACGACGCATTGAAATCAGTTGAAAAACGTCAACGTCAAAGTGTTTACATCATGAAAAACCGCAGCTCACCAGTTCACTTGCACATGTTTAAGGTCGCCAGTCGCCGCCTCCCCAACATGGCGGCTACGTTGACGCATCGCGTCAGTGCGGAATCTGTGTGTGTATCTCTATGAGCTGGCCCAATCTGGCAACATTGACCCTGAACTCCCCATTCTCCGGACCGGTTGCAGCGACCACATCGATGGTGGTGACCTAGCTGGGATCTGGAAGAGGGAGTTCAATCATTCACATTTTACTCGCAAAAGACAGGATCATGCGATTTATGAGATCGTATGTCCTCCCAATGAAGATGTATTTAGACAAATGAAACAAACAAAATAACACACCAGCGGCGAAAACCATTTGTATCTGAAACTTCATCCCCTCGTTGCCTCCAGGTCTGTACACTTTTTTCTCCTTGCTCTCATGGTAAAGAGAAGGGGAGAGGTCGGCGTGATGT
Source organism: Gadus chalcogrammus (assembly GCF_026213295.1). Classification (NCBI taxonomy): domain Eukaryota; kingdom Metazoa; phylum Chordata; class Actinopteri; order Gadiformes; family Gadidae; genus Gadus; species Gadus chalcogrammus. The sequence continues at coordinate 13,375,566 of NC_079418.1, forward strand.
CAACATGCTGTGGTTATATATTTGGGTTTAGGTAATAACCTCATTCATTTCTATGTCGATGTGATCCATCTATTACTGCCAAAGAAAACGGTATCATTTGTTAAGTTCCTTAACATTCAATGTAGCAGCTGTTATGTTGCGTTATGTAGTTCTGCCCAAACTTTCGGTGAATACGGCAGCTGCCGATGCAGGTAGCAGATATTGGCAGAACACAGGCAAAATCTTTGAATAGTTTGCAATGTCTTAATATCTTTGCCTAAAATATTTAAATCAAATGCTTAATATCTTAGATTTACATTTTAGAAAAATCTGTATGGGGGAGTCCTAGACTTTTAATAATGTGACTTTGGTCTTTAAAACAACCTTTGCAGGTATTACCCCATTCAGTAGAGCCTAATAAACGGACACCATGAGTCCTCATCCAGTGGTCCAAGCCATGATTGATCTCTCTGCTGGGGCTGTGGGTAAGTACAGGTTCCTTTCACGCATCATTTTCACAGGGCATGGTTTTTTGGAGTTTGTCTTCCAGCCAAAAGATTCTGAGGTCAAATCCCAATGCCCCTTTACTCTTTCTAGGGACCACTTATCAAGCTGCCACACCACATCCTGGTCATCAGCCTCAGGCTTCTAAAAACAATTAACTGTAAAGCACTTTGGATAAAATGTCAAAATAGTGAAACGGTACTATCCATCACACAACTACAGGGGGCACTGCGTGTGTCCTGAGCGGGCAGCCCCTGGACACGGCCAAGGTGAAGATGCAGACCTTCCCCACCATGTACAGGGGGTTCCTGGACTGTGTGACGTCCACCTACAGACAGGTGGGGATGAGGGGTCTGTACCAGGGAACCACGCCGGCGCTGGTGGCCAACATCGCGGAGAACTCGGTGCTGTTCATGAGCTACGGATTCTGCCAGCAGTTCGTCAGCTTCCTGGCCGGGAAGCCCAAGGAGGCGGGCCTCAGGTTGGACCCGTACTTGTGTTCCCTGCCGAGCCAACAGGTTTAGGTGGCGGTAGATTACCGATTGTGCAGTTTGAGTTGTTAAAGGCCTACGTAATGGTTAACCGGAAGTTTTGATTAATGGGTACATAAAGCACTCAAAATATGCATAGAATTTATAAAATGTCTCCAAAATAGTTTTAAAATCCAGTTTTTGGCGTTTTTGGCAGTAACGGGAGTTTTCTAATGCCATTCGGCGATGACGTCACGTTGGGGAGACGTGGTGGAAGGTAGCCTGAGCCTAGTACTAGAACTATTTAGTCTAAGAGGTGGAAAGAACCACAAATAACATGTTTGATGGCCCCAGCAGTGTAATTTCGAACCTGTCAGACGTGAGAGGGTGAATGAGGAATTGCCGAGAACTGATGGCGGTCAAAGCCAATTAAATGCATGGTCAGAGGAGAATGAGTGGAGAGTTGCTATCATTTAGCGACGCAGCAACGAGCGCTGGAGCTAGTCAATGAACAGCAGTGCATACAATAACGACACTTTATTATATTTATTTATTTTTACTGTCAGTGAATAGCACTGAGTGAAAGTCAACGTTTTCTTTATCTCTAGTGACAGCGATTATGTCGTTCAGATAAGTACCGCTAAACTCAGTCAGAAGATCTAGAAATAGAAGGCATAATGTGCTACCTTGCCTGTCCCACCTGTGAAATCCCCCCCAGATAATCCCTAATTAAATCTTACCCCCGACGTTGTAATCAGATTTCTGATAAGTTCTCCCACGTTTTGATGGTAGCCTACTTGCTCCAGTAACAACATCATTGCCTAGTGTTTATTTCAAAGCTTTATTTTACCCAGTGTTTGAAATACCCGTCAATATTTAGGGGTCCCCTCTCCCGATTGTTGTGCAATACCGATATACATTTTGCAGTAGGCCTATAACATTACAATATTTCATGGATGCAAGACAATTAGCATTTAGCCTACATGATAACACACACACGCACACACTTAACATTTTTTGATAATCCGATATGCTATATATTTTAAAGCAACACAGGAGGCTGCATTGGCTAAAGTTGTTTTGATGCACGTTGATTTATAAGAAGGAGAGGCAAAGTTGTGCATTACAATGCAAACACGACAACTGAATAAATGGCAGGTATAGCCTATCGGACACGCAATCAGTGCACTTGCAAATGAGTGCCTGCAAGTATGACCGATCGTGGTGTGACATTATTTAACCATCAATCAACTGCAAATACGACCCGACAGATGTACATTAAACACATACACAAAGCACATCGTCCAACCTGGCGGATGTTGACAGACAGCCCACAACAAACCAAACATCACCACGGCAGGTGTGCTCTCTCTCTCACTCTCGTACGCCCATACACAATCACTCCAACTTATCCAACTCCAAGGCTAGGCTGCTTCATTAAGACCAAAACTAACCACAAGGCCTTCATCACCATGCAGTATGCCGAAGCCGGAAAGAACCATAAGTTAGAATGGACCCAAAGTGTGTGATTGATACAGTCTGGTTTAGCTTTCTATTGCTATCTGTTTTTAGTATGACTCGTTCTCAACATTACGTCATTCTTCTGTTAGGCGCACATGGCTAATTTGCGTACTTGCACAGGAGTGGCTGGCTCCGCAAGGCAAATAATAGAACATATTTAATTATCTTTCTATCCATCTATCCATCTGTCAAAGGTGGTAGAATGTCGAGGGTCTTAGGTTCAGCACAAAAAGGCAGCAGTGAAGCAAAAATTACTTTGAATCCATTTCAATCCATTTCTTCCTCACACAACTGAGAATACACAGACAGCACATGGCATAGCTTCCGCCTTCTAGCACCCCCAACTTGTCTCTCATTTTGAGATATTCCACGATATTGGTTAGTGGCTGAGGACTCTCTCCCATATAGGCCTCTCTCAGGATATCCAGGGCTTCCCCTCACCTGACGTCCATAGAGCAGCTCGAAGGGAGAGTAGACGGTGGACGCTTGCGGGACTTCTCTGTAAGCAACGAGAAGATGGGGCAGCCACTGGTCCCAATTATCTCCCGTGTCGCTCACATACTTCCGCGACATTGCCTTGAGCGTTTGGTTGAAGCGCTCAACCATTCCGTCAGTCTGAGGGTGGCAGGGCGTAGTTCTAATGCCCCTGATCCCTAACGGTGAGTACACTTGCTTCATGAACCCAGAGTTGAAGTTGGTTGCCCTGATCTGTTATGATCTCTCTAGGGATCCCCACCGTGTTAATAGCTGTATTAGGCTATTCGCTACCTGTCTAGACTTGGTGTTTCTCAAGGGGAAAGCCTCAGGATAGCGAGTCGCATAGTCGCATATTACCAAGATGTATTTGTGGCCAGCCCTACTCTTGCACAACAGGGTAAGGACAGTTATCCGTTATGCCGACATTCATTAAGTAAGACTGTCCTTCAATCACCACCTTTACAGCAGCTAAAGGTGGTCACTCTCGTCACCGTGTAGACAACGTACTCTGACGCTCCCCACTCCCACTGACCCCTCTGTACCCAGACATGCTCCTTGGACAAATGTCTGGCTACTGCCTGAATCTATCAGGGCTTTACAAACCTTCCCCCCCGATTCTGACAGGCACTTAAGCATCCATAGAGCTAGGGGTTGCCTTAGTTGAACCATTGCATGTGGTGTAGCATAATGACCCTCGACTTTCTACCCTTTGACATTCTACCCCATCCATCCATCCATCCATCCATCCATCCATCCATCCATCCATCCATCCATCCATCCATCCATCCATCCATCCATCCATCCATCCATCCATCCATCCATCCATCCATCCATCCATCCATCCATCCATCCATCCATAGTTTTAATGTGATGTATTTTGTGCATGTCCAGTCAGACTTGTTGTCTCCCTTGTTCTGTGTGGTCTTGTAGGCTATACTGTCCTGTGTGAGCCGAATCACCTCAATTAATTCCTGACGATTTGTGTCGTTTGGTATTAATAAAGACTTGACTAGGCTATCTATCTATCTAGGCCAGGGATGGGCAACTGGCGGCCCGCATCCTCACTCAGTGCGGCCCGCATCCTCACTCAGTGCGGCCCGCATCCTCACTCGGTCAGGCCCGCACATAATAAAAAAAGAAAGAAAAAAAAAGAAAATAATAATAATAATTGATCGAGTTACAGAAACCTCGGTCAAGAAAGATGAGAAGAATTCATAGAATTCGAAGGCAAACCCATGCGTCTATTTTGCTTTGAAGCGATATCAGTCATTAAAGATATCCACTTAAGTCGCCACTACAACTACTACAACTGCTTGTTGGGTTTGAGTTCATTGAGTTGTTGCACTTAATGTTGGTCCACTGTTTTTCAGTTTTTTTACTTCATTTAATGATGATGTAGTTGAGCCCTTTGCACTGATAAAAATACTGACCATTCATGTGGCTGTTTGAGCTTGGAAAACATGAAATTAATGTATGTTGGTTCAATTAACATACCGTACATAGGTTATGATTCTGGATGATTTTTTAGGTAGTGGCCATCCCCAAAATGCACCAGAATACAGGAAATCATATCTACCAAATTCAAAATTGTGTAGCTTCTCTCAGCTCACGTTAAGTTGAAGTGTGCAGTCATGTGGCCCTCCAATGGTTATGATGAAAAATGTGGCCCTCTTTATCATGAAAGTTGCCCATCCCTGATCTACGCTATTAATTAACAATTATTGTTAGCGAAGTGAATAGTGGGGAATAGCGTATTCCCCACTACTCACGGAGCCTGAGGTGAATAATTGTTAATTATATGTTTTAGTATATACTACACGTGAACAGTCCAAAAATAAACAAGATAACACTTTTAGCCGGGATTTATTTGTTTTTATTAGCGGTTTACTTGTTGTTATTAGCAGACATTTTGCGATGAAAACAATATCGAGTTTGAGATGTCAATCATGGGATATTGCCTAATATCCCAAGATAGCGAACCAATCAAATTGCGCCATCTTAGGAGGTTCACGTGTAGCATATACTAACTATATATAATATCTATGTATTTATCTATGTATCTGTATAATCTGCTGAACACTCTCTTACTTGTCTCTACTCTCAAGGGTCTCAATGCGGCTTTGGTCCGTGTCTCCCCAACGTGACGTCATGCAATGCATCCTGGGGGAAATGAGAATCAATAGCAAACCGCTAAAATATAACCTACTTTTTTCGTATTACATTCCGTTTTGTGATACCTAACATATCACAAAACATTAAATACAATGGATAACAGTTTAAATCTTTATTACCAACATGCAAATTGCACAAATTCGTTGGAAAGTAAACCCTGCAACACAGCCTTTAAGGTTTTTCTGGTAAAAAAAACTATTCAGTGTCAGATAAGCAGACAAGCCCCCGGTTAGGATTATTGGCTTTGTGTGTTGTTGATTTTTATTACTATGATGTACTATGTGGTTGGATTTGTTGCAACTTAGGTGTTGGGTTCTTGTGGGGCTTGTAACGCTATAGAGCTGTACAATTTTAATTCCCTTGACTTGGCTTATTTGAAATGGTTAGCTCAATATTTGACTCAATAGGAGATAGGGTTTATATTAGGAACCTAAAAACAGGTTTCTGTTAATGTGAAGTAATGCAGGAAGGCCCTAGCCTCGTGAGACCTTCTTGATCTGCTGATAAGGCCTCTACCCTGTTTGAACCCTTTGCCTAAAATTGAAAGATGTGAGGACAAATCAGCTCCCTTGGGGGAGGGACTTACAGTTTGAGACAAACAAGCAGCCTCACAGAATTATAAAAAGAATGGCGCAGCCCAAGGAGAGTGTAGCAATCTACGGAGCAAGAAAAAAAATGTCAGAAACTGTACATAATCTCCAGGGAAGCCTTTTGCAATACTTCCAACTAGATTTCGGCAGGAGCGGAAAGGGCAAGAGGGTCGTTCTGATGGGCTTGATCTTTTGAACAACATAAGGTGGCGGCTATATTTGGAAGTCTATTACTGCCCAGCCAAGACCAGACTGATATTCATTGCAATATGCAACCTTGAATATCAAAAGGCTTGGGATACCCTGCTGAAGCTGCGGCCCTTGTTGTTAATGTGTCTATCTTTGTGTTGTCAGCGACGTGCAGAAGGCCTGCGCTGGTTCAGTGGCCTCCATCTTCTCCTCCATGGTTCTGTGTCCCACTGAGCTCGTCAAGTGCCGGCTCCAGGCCATGTACGAAATGGAGGCCTCCGGCAAAATCACCAAGGGTCAAAAGTAGGTTTCTTTCAGGGTTACCGTCAAATTGTTGGTTTGTATTGGAATAGTGCTCTGCTCCTGCACTGCAGGAGTCTCTCCTCTGTGGCAAAGCACATGATTGGCCGTAAATATTCCACCGGTCAAACGGGTTTCCTCGCTACCTCAAACTAAGGTTGTCTGACATACCTTGAACAGAGTGGGGCCCCCAGAATATAGATTACAATTTTGAATAAACAGCATGAGTGAGGAGGCTACAAATCCATTTATTTACAAGTTGTAACGGACCTCTCATGGTTGGCAGCATTTGGCTCAAGAGGCAGAGCGGGTTGGCTGGTAACCAGAAGGTTGCTGGTTCGATCCCCGGCTCCTCCTAGCTGAGTGCCAAGGTGCCCCTGAGCAAGGCACCTCACCCTCACTGCTGCCGACGAGCTGGCTGTCGCCCTGCACATCCGTTGGTGTGTGCATGAATGGGTGAATGTTAGGCAATATTGCAAAGCGCCTTGAGTGGCCACTGGTTAGAAATGCGCGACATAAATGCAGTCATTTGAGCATTTACCATTCATTACCTTGTAAAGCACGGTGTGGTCGGTGATGAGGACCGTGATGAGGACCGAGGGACCCAGCGGCTTCTTCCTGGGCCTCACCACCACCATCGCCAGGGAGATCCCCGGGTACTTCTGCTTCTTCGGGGCCTACGAGCTCTGCCGCTCCTCCTTCGCAAGCTACATGAAATGTGAAAAGGACGACATAGGTAATAATAATGGCAAAAATGAATGGCATTTTTAAAGCGCAGTGGAGACGTTTAGTTAGGCATGAAAACCATTGCAGACCGAAGGATGATTAGGGGGCCATGTGGGTACAATAGCCAGGATGGGAATTGTACCAGGACACCGCGGTTGGTGGTTCGTTAGTGACCGCAGGAACTCACAACCTTGGTTTAACATCTCATCTCAGACAAGGTGCCCCCCGCCAGGACAGGACAGGCCCTCAACCCAATATAACCTGGTGATTCGGATAATTAGTACGTCAAGACACTGACCTCTTGAATAGGTGAATCTGAAAAGGAGTTGTTTATCTATGTGTTGCATGTGCTGTATTTGTTATGTTGCCTCGCCGGCCGCTCTCCCGGTCCTTATTTAGCGCGATGGTGGTCGTGATGTCTACGAGGGTGTGACGGGCGCTGTGTGTTCTCCTGCCCGACAGGTGTGGCCCCCATCATGTTCAGCGGGGGGTTCGGGGGCGCCTGCCTGTGGCTAGTGGTCTACCCCATGGACTGTGTCAAGTCCCGCATCCAGGTCATGTCCATGAGCAGCAAGCAACCTGGGTTCTTCAAAACCTTCATGGCCATCGCACGCGCGGAAGGTAGGCCGAGCAATCTCAAGGATGGTCGTCACTCATAGAATATATTATAATATATGGTTTAACTCCATTTTGAGTTGGATGCCTTACCCCTTACCTGCTCATTAATGACATGTCATTTTGTATAAAGTGTCATTAATTTATTATTTTCATTATTATTGTCATTTTACAATTTAAGAATACACAACTTTAGAGGCAATGTAAGGGGCAAAGTATTTCAGATTACTTGGAGATAATGTACATGTGGTACATGAACCTTATCTATCTGACATCGCTGATTGTATCTGTCCAGGAGAAAGGTCGTTTTCTTTGTTGAAATGTGTGAAAACCTACCTGAACTCAACAGTACAGGAAAACAAAATGAAGGCCTGTTGACAGTTATGAATGGATGTACAACCTCCCTGGTTTCTGACCACGGAATAGGTAAACGCACAAAAAAGTAAAAAAATAATAATATATACAAATTAAATGTATAATATAGGGCTATACTATCCACTATAATAAAGGACATAAAAATGAACAATAAATAGATATGCAAAAATTAGAGCTGTCAAGCGATTAAAATATTTAATCGTGATTAATCACATTAATGTCATAGTTAACTCACGATTAATCGCAAATTATTTTTCTATGCTAAATATCCCTTGATTTTTTTGTCCCATAATTCTTCTCATTTTAATTCTCTTATCAACATGGTGAATTGCATCGGCTTGCCTTGTGCAAATGATTTTTTATTGATAACAACATTGGCATATACTGATCAAAACAGGACGATACAAAAAAAGAGCCTATAGTGCAATTAAACGACTGCTTTGAACAAATGTCATTTGAACATAGCAGTCAGGCTACTGCTTCTTTGTTTTGAGCCAAAGAAAAAAAAAAAATATATATATATATATATATTTTTTTTTAATATAAAATAATTGCGTTAATCGCGCGCTAAAATTTTTACGCCGTTAAATTTGGTTTACGTTAACGCCGTTAATAACGCGTTTAACTGACAGCTCTAGCAAAAATATAAACCAAACAAAATTCATGAGCATAATAATAATTTGGCAGTTAAGTAATTTTTTTGACTTAACTGCAATACAGTCCTAAACAATACAGTCGGCTTAGTGTATTCTATCAATTTAATCTAGCTGTTTGGCCTGTGGGAATCAAACTATCCTCACAGTGTAGATATAATAGTTTATGGGTTAGGGTATATAATCAATATAATCTTAACCTATAAAAAAAGAGTAAAAAAAAAAAAAAAACTGTCATCCCTGAATAGTCTTTGAATTCAGGAATTGACCTGTAAAATAAAAAGTAACCATCTGCCTGTCAAAGTATCTGTTGTGAAGGCCCTCTCCCCTGTGTAGGCGTGAGAGCACTGTACTCCGGGCTCACCCCCACCATGATCCGCACCTTCCCAGCCAACGGCGCCCTCTTCCTGGGCTACGAGCTCAGCAGGAAGCTCATGATGAAGCAGTTTGATGACGTTTAATCTACAGCCGACCACTCACTCCTCCACACAGCAAGCGTTGACGTCGGGTCCCCCTGACTCCACCAGGATTCTGGAGGGTGTCTACCTGCCAAGTCATGGTCCTGTGTTCTTCTCCACAGGGCTTCATGGTGTCATGGGCATTCTGTGGGCTCCTCTGTCTTGTTCGTGCCCTTTCGAAAAAGAAGCACACTCCCCTTTTTCTTTTAAAAATGTAAGAGCCCACAAACATTCCCGTCAGATAGAATCGTGTTTTTAAAATATCTAATTTGTACAGTCCAAATTGATACATGGTCTCTTCTCCCTTTGCGGGACATGGTATTGTTTTAACACTCCATTATTAATACTGAATGAATTGTGATTGCGACTAAGACCTCATTAGAATTGAACTGTACTTTCGTTCTCTACTGTACGCACAAATAACGGCTGTTGCTCAACATTGAATGGGAAGACGTTGTACGTCCTCACTCTCATATCCGTTGCTGCTCAGAGCAGGCTACCGTGTTCCTCTTCCCTCTGCAACAGCTCCACCTAGAGGAAGCTGTTGTGCCGTGAACTGCAACTGTAAGTGCAGTAATTATCAGACTGATTTGTCTTTTTTTAATGAAGCTTTGTCTAAAGCTCGTTCATCCAGAGGGCGTTGATGTGTTTTATTTGTGATTTTTAATAAAAATAATATTGATTTAATGTGAAAGGGTTTACGTTGATGTCCTTCTCTTGGTGGCATCAGATAAAAAAATGGTGAGTTTGACAGGAGTTTGAACCATGCAGGTCTTCTTATGGATCTGGCACTCCAATTTATATGATCAAACTGTGGTTAAGCTTGTTGCCTTTTCAGTCACTGCCATTTTCATTGTTTTTGCTTTAGACCATAATGGCTTTGATAGCGCTTTTTGTTTATCTTATTGTGTTGCTCTTTTTTTTGCCCTCTAACAGTGTTGCTTTACAGTAAGTGTTAACTCAAGTGTGCCTCATTCAAGAAAATGAATAACAATGTTTTATAGAAGTTGTAGATGACGGATAGGTATTGGGTTATTTCCGTGTGATGTATGATCTGCATTAAATTAAGTGGATTTTAAATCTGGTGTATATTTTATATTGTTCAATTCAAATTGTGAGTGAGTAGAGATTATATACGATTTTTTATATTTGTAGATTTGACACACAAACATAATATTTTCACATTATAGGGATGTCATGTACCAATCGGTATTGGTGGGACAAAAGACTAAATCTTACGCGTGTTCCCGACAGCGACCAATGACCATTCATGTGCACTGCGTTCGGAATCTAAAAGTTATTCACAAGAGGGTTTTTTTATCCGATAAAAACCGGTCTGAACTAAACAGAACTTAGTAGGATCAGTTTCAAGTTTGCACGCCTTTATTTCCTTGTAGCCTATCCCCTACTATCCTTTTGCTTTTATTTATGAGAAGCACATTGTATTGCCACTGTATGAAGGCTAAACTTGCCCTCATCTAGAGCTGGTTTAGGACCCAACGTTTAAAGCTGAGCAAAGTCGACGCCAACAGATGGTTACAACGTCAATACATTTTTAAGTACGTGATATGATGGTTGATTTTTTTGAATTGAGTAAAACTTTCATGTTCCGCCATGTTCATGCGTGTCAATATATGGTGAAAAATATTGGAGGTTTCTCAGCCACATTGTGGAATATTGGTAGAGAGGAAGGCATCGGCAGGGGTCAAGGGGCACGCTCCGGGCCCTGTCCTTGTGATATTCATAACACCTCAGAGGGTCCTGGGTTGACCGGAGAACACTCAGACAGACATCCCTCTGTTATCAATGACATCAGTCTATTTCCAAGTTCACTTAGAAAATAAGTATAAGTAAGGTTAACTTTGAGTATTAAGTATTCAAGGTATTCAATAAATAGTGTTACAATGGAGCCCAATGTTAAACACTGAATTGATATCAACTGGCCTCCCCCCCCGTCCCCCTGCGATTCCTCGTCCTTATGGCTTTAGAATGTTTATTCTGTAGGCTTCAATTTAGAAGTCTATGTGAACTAATCCATACCCCGGTTAAAATCAGACACCATCAGCTTTATGATTATGACTGTGTATGCCAGAGACAAATAAAGGGGTGTTGTTAACTATATGCATATTTTCCTGTTCACATGAATATTGCTTTCACAGGGCTCATAAACCCATGTGATAAGTCATGGTGATTTAAGATGAGGTTAATAAACAAGGCGATGAATGGATTTTAATCAAAGACCTCACTTGATATAACTAATGTATAATATGTAACTTCATGTAATAATAATAATAATAGCTGAAATGTATATAGCGCTTAATATGGTACTCTAAGATGCTTTACATATTGCCCTATCAAAACTATGTAGAGGACATAATAAAACATTTAAAAGAAAAACAGGTTAAACATGAAGAATAAGTTGGGAGTTAGGTGGGGAAGGCTAGTGTAAAAAGGTATGTTTTGAGTGCAGATTTGAAAGAAGAGAGGGTTGGAGAGACTTTGATGTGGGAGGGGAGTGAATTCCAAAGGGTGGGGGCAGCAACTGAGAAGGCCCGATCACCCCAAGTCCGGCGCTCAGTCCGTGGAACTTGTAGCAGGTTGGCAGAGATGGACCTGAGGAATCGGGAGGGGGCGTGGTGATGGAGGAGGTCGGCAAGGTAGGGGGGGGCTAGGCGGTTGAGGGCCTTGTAGGTGATGAGTACGATTTTTAAGTTGATTCGGTGTTTAATTGGAAGCCAATGGAGTTCACGGAGGACAGATGTGATGTGTTCTCTGGAGCGGGTACCAGTGAGGAGGCGTGCAGCTGAGTTCTGGACATATTGAAGTTTATTGAGGACTTTGGTGGTGGTGCCGTAGAGAAGACCATTGCAGTAGTTGAGCCTGGATGAAATGAAAGCGTGGATGAGTGTCGCAGCAGCGGTAGTTGACAGGTTGGGGCGGAGGCGGACGATGTTTCGGAGGTGGAAAAAGGCAGTTTTGGTAATATGGTTAACACGGGGGAGGAAGGAGAGAGTGGGGTCCAGGATAACTCCAAGGTTACGGATTTTGGTGGAGGGGGTGATGGTGGAGCCGTCAATGTTAAGGGGGAAGTTCTGAGTGGAGTGAGTGAGGTTGTCAGGACCAATGATGAGTTGAGTTTGAGAAAGCTGTTTTGCATCCAGGTCTTGATGTCAGTCAAAAAGTTGGAGAGGGTGGAAGGACTGATGGTTTTGGAGGGGAGGTAAAGATGTGTGTGTCATCGGCGTAACAGTGGAACCGGAGTCCATGGTGATGGAGGATCTGACCAAGTGGAAGCATGTACAGAATGAAGAGGAGTGGACCAAGCACAGAACCCTGGGGGACACCGTGGATGAGAGGAGTAGTGGCTGATTGACAGTTGTTGATGGCGATGAATTGATGTCTGTCGGAGAGATAGAATCCGAGCCAGGAGAGGGCGGTGCCAGTGATGCCAAGGGTGGATTGGAGACGGGAGAGGAGAATGGAGTGATTGATCGTGTCAAAGGCAGCACTGGGGTCAAGGAGGATGAAAATATAGAGGGAGCCAGTGTCAGAGGATAGCAGAAGGTCATTGGTCACTTTGAGGAGGGCAGTTTCTGTACTGTGTTTGGAGCGGAAACCGGATTGGAAGAGTTCAAAGAGGTCGTTGGTGTCTAGGTAGGTGATGAGTTGTATGGCAACAACACGTTCCAGGATTTTAGACGGAAAAGGTAGATTGGAGATGGGGCGGTAGTTGTTAGTTATGTAACTATAATGCTTAATAGGTAACCCTTTTGTACGTAGGCCTAATGCTCGAATTACTGTATGAGAATGTATTGTGGCGAGCAGTGCGGGAAAGACGGGAGCCCAGGTTAAGCGATGACGCAACTCGTGCCCCATACACCGCACGACTACTTCTGCACGAGAGCTTCCTTTATTTAACACGACACACAACACACAGCGCACCGCACACCCAACCAACAGACATGCAACTCTCTGTAACGGTTGCCAGCAACACTACACACAACAAGCAACACTCAACAACACACAACTACATTCTCCGAAGACATACCCCAAACCCGTTTACCCCAATACAAAAAGACAATAAAACCCCTTTTAACCCTAGTCCTTCTCTACCTCTCGTTTTTTGACAGTATAGACCAGAGGTGGGGGTCATCCATGTGCAAGTCACAAGCAAGTCTCAAGTCATAACCTTCAAGTCTCAAGCAAGTCACTGTGGTGAGAATCAAGCAAGTCACAAGTCAAGTCATTGCTCAGGTCAAGCAAGTCACAAGTCAAGTCATACAAAAATCGGATGATCTAACACAGTTTCCACATTTAAAAATCGGTAAAGAGAGTGGTTCATAAGTTGAGTTTTATTTCAACATTAACAATAACAATGTCTTAACAATAACAATAACTCAAACTATTCAAAACATTCCAAAACCATTATGTACATAGTTTGAAAATGTTTTTATGATCATTACCTCCAACCTGTGAACAGAATCAAATAGAACCTCTAGGTAGCTGTATACGAGAACAGTTCAAGTCAATCACTCAATCTCCCTACATGTTGTAGAATATTATTTGCAACACATGACATCAGACATGAAAAAAATGAATATTTTAAAAGTAATATCACACATACTGTAGGAAGGGGAAATAGTAATACACAAGCCTGAAAGCTGGTAGCAATCTTGCTGCCTCGCAACATACATCGACTTACAATGCATTGCATTTGCCAAAAAAATAATTTGACAGTACTTTGTCACTGAGTACTGAATGATGCGGTCACATTATCACCCCACCATGGCTGAACACACGTTCAACAGGTGTTCTTGATGCAGGGACTGCCATAACTCTTACCTCCACCTTGAACAAAAAGACACTTACAACCACTGAGTTAGAAGTAGCCTACTGACATGAAAATTAAACAAGTTAATCATCTGTGGAACGGGCAGGGCTCGAAAAACTCCAGCCAATGATTTTCAGAACCACCGAGTGGCATTGGACAGTACATCAATCAAACGGCGTACTGCACTCCCCTACCCCCGCTCCCCGCGCGTGACCTCTTCGTGCACGTGCACGTACTCAAAGCTCGTGACCCAGAGCAAGCTTCTATTTGTTGTTATCCTGCGGTAGCTACTGGAGTTAGTTTACTAGCTAATCCACATTTGGACCTAGCACTAGAATACAACCCTAAACTCCAACCTAGCTAGCCTGGCTCACTCTCGCGCATCTGTGTTCGCGCTCGTGTGTGATTGCGCGTCCATGTACTTGGAATGGGTGGAGTCAGAGTCAGCGTTGAAGGAGAGGGGGTAGGACCATTTTAGTTGCGTATTTTCATCTGCTGGCGTATCGCAAATCCCATATCCAACCTTTAATCTAACTTTAAAAAAGTCATTTCGAGTCATCTGTGTCAAGCCTAAGTCAAGTCTCAAGTCATGAAGACCAAGTCAAAGTCAAGTCGAGTCTTTTATCAGTGTTAGTCAAGCAAGTCTCAAGTCCTCAAATTTGCGACTCGAGTCTGACTCGAGTCTAGTCATGTGACTCGAGTCCCCCATGTCTGGTATAGACAGTGGGATTAAACAGTGGGTTTTACGACAATAGTTAACAATACGTCACCAACGGGCCACTCTGTTATCAAAATCTGGCCCCAGTTGCCGAACGGAAGTAGATTCATCAGAGCGTCATGAGGTGTCGTTCACGAGAACATTCTGCCGTCGAGAAAATGTAAGTATTCCCCATAATTCCCAGCGATCTGAACGCGCCATAAAACATTCAGTCAGAATATGAAGAGACACTCCCTTGGCAAACAAAGACAACGTTTTTGGGGGGTTTTTGATTTCATCTTCGAGCTACGGCTCCGGGACTGTAGATGATGATGCAATGAACGTCCGGAGCGGGAATTTACAGGGGCTTAGGACAGATGCCGCCTTCAGTAGCTCGGAAGTTCAGAAGCTCTTACTTGTCTTTACTAAACTTTCCCTTCTTCCGAAATAAGAGTGTTCAGGAAACTCCCCTCAGAAGTTCGTAGGCAAAACCGGAAAAACAGATTGTTTGTGAGACTATACTTCATATCAACAAGTATAGAAGCCCATAAGGTAGCCCGATGTTATAATGTATCGTAATGCAAATGTTAGAATGGGTATTAAGTTCGCCTCTTCACATTTAGTCTATCAATGAAATGGGCAGCCATTGTTGTGACGTGATCGCGGAGGACTCGGGTAGCTCTACTTCCGCACGAAACTCAGACCCAACAGATTGGCAAACACAGAGCTTGTGTGTTGCTGACGGATGTCACAATTTCTGTGTTCGTCAATCTACTTATCGAGTCTTGAAAACAAAATGGCGTCGACGGGTGATCTACTGATGGTATTGTGTGTATAAAATGTACTTTTTAATAAACAATCTGTACACTTACAAAGTTCTCAATGACTCGTTTTATATTTTAATTATTTGATTATATTATCAAAGAAGTGTCGGGCTACTTCTTGCCTTTTAAGTTGTTTAAAATAACGATTTCGTTTTTACCATGACAAGATGCCCCCATGGTTCCCAGTTTATGAGCGTTTTGGTAGAATCGGCTAAAAACAGCCTATTTAAGAATGCGTTTACATGCGCTTTTGTGCTCCCAAACGAACAACCCATCTCGTTATCATCTTAAACATATCCCAGATCCATTTTAAACCGGATTTCTCCTTTAAGGTCCAAACCTTCCGGAATCTCAGACCGATTTGAAGGCGGCAAGAAGCATAAAGCAATAAGATGACATTAACGCCTTTCACTAGCCAATAAAGGGACTTTCGATAACAGGCAAATAACGTTCTTCAAACATTCT
Source organism: Gadus chalcogrammus (assembly GCF_026213295.1). NCBI lineage: Eukaryota > Metazoa > Chordata > Actinopteri > Gadiformes > Gadidae > Gadus > Gadus chalcogrammus. Next base: position 13,391,412 of record NC_079418.1, read on the forward strand.
TCACACCAGTTACCGCCACATTTAACCTTAGAGGCCGCCACACTGACGGCAGCATAAGCAGATAAGATCAGAGAAAGGTAGAAAATTATGATATGATTTAGACATAATTTCATGAACTATAGAGATTCCCTTTTGCTCCCTTCCATAGAATATTTTACTTTTAAACTTTTGTTGTTCAGATCAAATTTAGTCTATTAATGCTATTGCTATGAACCATATAGAAAAGGCCTATTCGTTTTCTTCTGTGTCTTGCTTGTGTTTTCAACCATACATTTTGTTAGTTCACCAGGAAAGATTCCAACCCCCTCTCACACATAGACAGGTCCCTTGCAGTCTCGGGGTCCTCCTGGTTCTCCTGCTTGGATCTCAACAGTTGGTGTTACCAGGCACCCCAGAGGCTCCCCAGAGGCCAGATCCAGCCTTCTGCACCTGGCGGGGGCTTTGGAAGTTCAAGGTCCTCAGTTTTGGACTTTGTAATGCCCCTGCCACCTTTTGCAAGGTTGATGGACAAGGTGCTTGGTGCATTTGAGTGGAGGAAAAGGTACGGGCTGTCACGGACTGACCGACCCCAGCCGACCAGAAGCAGCTCAAGAGCTTCCTAGGAGCTCTTGACAGTGATGCTGTCAATCAGGCACCTTAACCACTACCTGTGTGGCCTGTCCTTCATGGTGAGGACTGACCACCCTGCTCTTCAGTGGCTCAAGACACTCAGGGAGCCAGGTTGCCTGGTGGTTGGAGACGTTCCAGGCTTTCCACCCAAGAGTTGAGCACAGGGCTGGGGCGCACCACAACAATGCAGACGCTCCCTCACGCCGTCCGTGCGCCAAAGAGGGGAGCCACTACTGTGAGCGGAGGGAGACCCGTGAGAGATAGCTGCGTTTGTGTACATTATATGATGATCAATAACAGAGGGACGTCACTGATAAGGCGCCCCCCCCCCCCCGCTCCTTCGCCTCCCTCCCCTCCTCCCCACACGGAGCTCCAGTTGGCGCCCCCTCAACCACGCCCTGGAGGTGAGCGCCAGAGTGTCTTCATTTGAACCGTATTGTCATCTGATGACACGTACCTCAATATGGAGAGGCAGAGAAGAAAGCCCTCAGGGTCACAACATAGAAAAAGAAAGATTGGGAAGGAGCAAGGGTGCGCAGGGTTGAAAGAAAGCTTTTCAAAGTGGTTGTAAGACAGTCGTTTTTATGTCAGTGTATCAAGAGGAGGCTTGTAAATATTCAGGTTAGCTAAATCTACTACTAGTAAAACAACAGGTTACTGTTGTCTTGCAACTTTGTACTGATCAGAATGGAGCCTACAATATAACGGATCATAACAAGAAAAATAAAGGAACTGGTTTGTGGTTATTTTGTTTTACTTCAATCTCTATGTAAGTCTCTGTTTTATGTCAATAGACCCAGTAAAAACGGAGTTATAAAGTTGATACTTTATAACTCCGTTAATTAATAATCAAAAAGTTAATAATCAAAAAAAAAAAAAAAAAGATTATTATCGTAACTGAATCGAGACTGAATCGTTCTACACAGTGTTGCGATGCATCGAAGAATCGATTATTTTCCCACCCTTATTGGTTATTGTACATTGTACTCAAAAATACATTGTACTTTTGGATAAAAACTACAGTTCTCACAGAGTTTATTGTTTTGCATGTAAGCTTTTTGATGAAGCTAGAGTTGCTGACACGCGCCTTGTGGTGGGGTATAATAACTGGCAGTGTCATTCAAAGATACTGAAGCACCATGAAACAAGTGGTTACCACATGAATGCTTATCTGATGTGGAAAGAATTGCCATCCCGCTTATGCCTAGGTAAAACTATTGATAGCGAATTGCAGAGAGCCTGTTGACTCGATTGATCGACTGCATACTCTTCCTTGCAGAAAGAAACCTGCCACTGAGGGGGACAAAATGCACAGTTAGGAAATCCTAGAAATGGACATTTTCTGGGTATCCTTGATCTCATAGCACGGTATGATGTTACACTGGCAGAGCATCTTAGAAAGGCTGCCTCTAAAAAAAACACTGGATATCTGTCCTGGTGCACTAAAAATTATTTCTTTGATTCAATATCAGAGTGTGTTTTAGGTCAAATTTGTGCCCAGATCAAAGAGGGGGGGGGCGCCTGCTATGTGTCTGAATACCCCGATTCAAACACTTTCCAGTGTGGGCGCCAATGGAAAGAATGGCGATGGATGTAGTGGGTCCTCTCCGCATGGAGTACTTTACAGAGGGGCCAGAGGCGGACACCCTCCCAGACCAGGAGGCGGAGACCACAGTGGATGCCCTGGTGGAGGGCAGATTCAGCCGCCTGGGACACCCATCCACCCACGGTGCTCATGGCATGTTGCTCTGCGGTCCAGGAGTCCACAGCACACACGCCTGCCCTTCTCATGCTGGGGAGAGAGCTCCAAACCCAAGCAGAGTTGACGTTTGGTCGGCCGCATGATTCCCTGACTGTTTCCCCGGGTCCCGAGTACGCCAGGAGGCTTCAGGACTGCCTGGGGGTGGGGGGGGGGGTGTCTATTTTTGTACGTTATTTTGTTTGAGTGCCTCACTACAGATGACTAACAGCGTTCTTACCGTTGAACAGATTAGAGATTTGGGTCGATCAACTATCAAAGACCACTTTGGTGCGGCCTCTGGAACTGCCCAATGGGCGTGACCGTTCATGTTCTGCTGTTTGCACACCCTGGATACAGTTTGTTTGAACTAAACCTAACCAGTGCTGTGGACTTTGGAAGAAATAAATCCTTGCATTTACAGCATTTTTTTTTTTTTACTATTGACTCATTCAGTTTTACATTAGTTTACGTTTCCTAAGAAAGCAAAACATTGTGGCCGCTGCATGTTATGCAGCTGACATTTTCCACTGAACTCCAATGCATCAAGAGGGCCCCCCACTTCAGGTATCTATGGCTGCCCAATCGATCGATTTGGGGATTATGCCCACTTTGGAGGGGGTCTCCCAGAAAGAAGTTCATACTTTTGTGTTTTATTTTTACAATTTTATTCAATTTTTGTTCAATACAAATTGTGAGTGGCAGGTACAGATTGCATAAGCTTTTTTATATTTACAAATCACACACAATCGTAACAATGGCACATTATAGTGATAACGTCCCAGTAGGTATTGGTGGAACTAAACATCACCACTGCCATCACTACTCAGTCAGAAAATGAAGAGACACTCGCTTGGTAAACAAACACAAAGCCACAAGAGGGGTTCGTGACGTCATCGTCGAGCTAGGACCCCGGGAGTGTAGATGATGACACGATGAACATCCGAAGCGGGAACTTACAGGGGCTGAGGACAGAAGCATAAACAACACGATGACATCAACGCCTGTGAGCTCGATAACGGGCAAATAACTGGTACAGTTCAGCTTATGGCTTCCTCTTCCTCTCATTTTTCCTCTTACCCCTTTGTTAACGCAGGTTCCACACAAACATCCAAAAAGGCCGTTGACCATTTGAACAGCACACAGCACAAGTTGAAGGCCACTTGTCACCAACAAGGTAGCGAAGAGTCCCACGTTGAACTCCACCACATTTTCAGGCGACGTGCATATGGCCCATTTGCTATGGTCACTCAGGTAACTCTCCTTCCTGCACCCATTTATTTGCAAAAGTTAGTGTGTGTGTGTGTGTGTGTGTGTGTGTGTGTGTGTGTGTGTGTGTGTGTGTGTGTGTGTGTGTGTGTGTGTGTGTGTGTGTGTGTGTGTGTGTCTCTCTCACATGTCTTTGAAAGGCGTCGTCCAAATCAAGATTACTTTACAGAGAGGCCCATTCTGCAGACCAAGCACTGCCACAATGAAACTGTAGAGGGCGCCAGCCACACCGACGGCAGCGAAAGCAATCGATAAGAACATCTGCACAAAATTAAAGAAAGGCAGAAAACGATGATATGATTTAGACACAAATTCATGAACTATAGAGATTCCCATTCCCCCTACTCTCATTTTTTATGACATTTGCTACCTTACAAAGAATATTTGACTTTTAAACATTTGATGATTTGTATGGTAATATCACATTTAATCCATTAATGCTATTGGTATATGACCATATAGAATAGGCCTATTCACTTCTGTGTCTTGCTTGCGTTTTTAACCCAGCATCGTGTTAAGGACTAACCCCACAGCGGTTTGCACAACAGCCTTGATTCCCAGTCATGTGGATGTAGAGCGCAGGCACCAGTACCTGTCAGCAGGACAGTTACAAAGCTGTAAGGCAAGCTAAAGTTCATTTGAATGACTAAAACACAGAATAATGGTGGGAATTTTAGCAGTTTGAATACCTCTTTTTAATAGGCCAGGTAGTGTTAGTGGAAACACAAAACAAAACTGCATCTTTTTCAACTAACTTAATCACAAAATACCAAAAATAATAATACTCTTCGACTTTTCTTTAGTAAATAAGAGTTCAACTTCCTGTCCTCAATTTAACCAAACTTAGGTTGAAACCTTAAAAAACACTCAAAACAGCTAATTTCTACTGTTTGTGCTTTGCTGCCTTTTGTTCGACAACCCTCCCCCCTCCCCACTCACCATGAGTCCTCCACCGACCAGACCGCCCATGTACTTGACCTCCTCGGTGATGTGCCCGTCCTGGGCGTACTTGACGTCCCAGCCCGGGAAGAACAGGATGATGTTGCAGAGGATGGAGATGAAGGCCAGCGGGTACAGAGCCAGCCCGATGAAGCGGGAGCACTGTCCTGTACACATGGCTGCTTCTCTTTCTTACTACACTGCAGTTCTGTAGAAAAAGGAGATCTGTTCCAATTTGTTCAAATTCTTGCTTTCAGGGTGGGAGGAAAAACAGGAGCTTGCTTGAACTTGAAGTCTGGGAGGCAGTCTGGTGTCTGTGTCTCTCTCTGGTACTGAAGGCAGCAGCCAGAGGGCTGGGAGTATAGGTGGCGTGGGAGGTCGATGAAAAATGGGACAGCATTTGTAGAGTGGGTTAGGCCTCTGCTGGAGCCGACAAATAGGAAATGATGATTGTACAACAGAAATTATTAACTTTGCAGAACCAAGATTGTGGTGTTTCCTCATCTCTGCGGTTAAGAATTATGTAAGTGTGTTATTTTGGGCCAGTGCCTCGATACCGATGACTAATAGTGACGTATAACGGTTAACAGATTATAGATTTGGGTGGATCCACTACCAAAGACAACCGATGTACTCTCCAATGGGTGTGAGCGGTCATGTTCTTCTATTTGCTATTTGCACACCCTAGATAAAGTTTGTTTAAGCAGTGTACCTGACCAGTGCTGTGGACGTTGGAATGTAGCTGATTAAGGCTAGAAGAATGGCTTGGCCTAGCCCTAAACTATAGAAGTTTATAATTTAATATTTAGGGAAATGCATCATAGAGGGATGTTTTAATATGATATTGCCAACAAGGACTTGAATATTGTAATTTTAAAGAAATAAACCATTGCATTTACAGCTTGTTTTTTTTTATAGATTGACTCATCTAGTTCTGTTTTACAGCCTGTAGAGATTTCTCAATCAAACAAAACATTGTTGAGCATGTTACGCAGCTGAGATTTTCCACTCCAACTCATTCTCAGTCTCTATCCATTGTCCATCCCAAACAATGCATAGATCCATCCAAAATGCACGGCAATTTTCATAATTGTGATTCCACATATAAACAATCTCAGGCCCTGTTCACACGGATAGGTGAAACCGTCTTGTGTGTTTGAGAGGGGTCTGGCTGCACACATCCACCCAGACCCCCACACGAACTTCCGCTGCAGACATCCACCCACATAAACATCCACCAGCACACCGGAAATGGCTTCATTTTTTCAAGATAGGCTAATGTTTTTTGTAAACGTTGTGTAGCCTGCAGTCGGTCTTATTAAACGATTTTACAGATTTGTAGATATGTTGCGAGTGTAAACGTTTTTAAGATGTTGACTTCTGACAGTCATCTGTAGACCAAAACAGAGTTAAGTTGTAATAAAAGAATGAGCACGAATTTAATTGACGCAGCTCGTTCCGCTTTAAAGGCCGTGTTGCATGGTTTATTTTTCATCGAATTTGTGCAATTTGCTTGTTGGAATCTACAAAAAGAAGCAAAGCTTGAACTAAATCTGGAAGTTTGGAACAAACCCTGAAATAGATTTTAAATATATTGGTGTGTGCGTGTGTACACGCGCGTGCGTGTTTATTAGAATGCATGTGAGTTTCAGCGCGTTCATGTGGTTGTTGTGGGAGGAGAGTTGAGGGGGTGTTCCAGAAGAATGTTACTTTGTAACGTAAAACACCATTTTACGATAATCCAGAATTCGATTGGTGAAGTTGAGCTACCATGACCACGTCGGAGGGGCTGGACCCCACTTCTCCCGTGAAAGAGTTTATACTTCTTTATTTGATGCCAGAAAAATGTTTCGAGTACTTTTTCACCAACTTAAACTTCCTGCACGGTGAGGCGTGCTCAGAGTTTATTAGCATGCGATATATTGCCAACACTTCATAGTAATCCCCACCACCCCCAACACGATTTCGTGTTTGCTTGGTCTTGCCTGATTACATACAATTTAGGAGACATGTCTTTTATGATGTCTCTCTCTGTTTGTGTTTGTTTCAGTGCCATGTCTCAAGATTGTTCTGAGCAAAACCGTAGGACTGTGGATCGTCCTGGGCACAGTGCTAGGTAAGACTCCCCGTGTCCCTTTCAATGCATCCATCACAATTGCATAAGGAGTGATCTTTGGTTGATAGATTATGGGATAGGCCCAACCTATAGATCAGCTAAAGCCCGTAGGCCTACAAATGATCCCCACTTCCCAGCCGGGGTATTTATTCAATACGGTTTGTTTATTATTGGATGTGTATCCTAAATGTAGATGTGTGCCAAATGTCACATACAATAAATACCTCAATGCCTGCTCAAACTGTAAGCAAATACAAAGCCGTTTACAGTAGAATTCATTGCAGAGGCATGCAATTCATGAGCAAGTAGAGGGCCAGGTGTCCTACTCTTTGACTTCTGCGACCACATAGGGCCATCTAGAGGGCCAAAATGGTACCACTATCCCACATTGTTGAATCGGGATACCCCATACAACAAACAAGGCAGAGGGTAAGGAAGGTACTGAAAAAGGGCTGACTTGTGGATGTTGGATTGAGGAGAGCAACAACAGAGTTGGTTCTCCAGCAGTTAGGGCAACAGTAGCTCAGGAGGTAGAGCGGGTTAACTGGTTACCTGAAGGTTGCTAGCTCGATCCCCAGCTCGTCCTAGCTGGGTTTCGAGGTATGCCTGAGCAAGACATCTCACTCGGATTGCTCCTGATGAGCTGGCTGTCGCCCTGCATGGTTGACTTCTCCATCGGTGTGTGAATGTGCGCATGAAATGTTGTAAGTCACTTTGGATAAAAGCTTCAGCAAAATCCCCTAAATGTAAAGTTGGAAAGCACTGTTTATTGTTGGGATTGCTCAGTTTGATCGATGATGATGATATTGATGATGACATGCTGTCCCCTTGCAGCACAACTACCTCAGCTGCTGAGACTAACGAGGAGGGGTAGCGCAGAAGGTGTGAGCCTTGGTTCGGCCTTGCTACACCTGTACTCAATCTCAGGCCCTCTGGTCTACTGCCTAGCCAGGGACTTCCCCCTCAGGTGGGCTGCACACCAGAGCTATGCTACGTCACCCCACCGGGTGGGGCGGTGGGGATCCCATACACTGGGCACTTATTTTCAATGTGAATAATGAATGTTTCAAATGTTTCGTTTAAGATTTAAGCGTTCTTCCATTGACTGGGATCTGCATGCTTTGGGACTTGTATGCACTATTGTTGAGGCCTGAAATTCAAGCATTGCATTGGCATTGAAGGCTGTTGCTTGTTGTTCCGTTCAGGTGCACACATTGATAAAGCTGACACATGAAAACATGCCTTGAAGGAGGCAGATGCACTTGTGATACATGCAGCCATTATTTTTTAACGGTAGTGAAACTCGACTTTAGTCTTTTGATGTGATTGCAGTTTTCCGAGTGAACCCGAGACTCAAAACTGTTTCTAGAGGAGCTTTTTTGATGCAACAGAGAATTTAGCGTTTAGCTTAACCCTCTCTCCATGGGAACATTTCACATGCGGCACAATAACGATAAATACAAAGCATATATCCACTAATGCATTATAATCTTCTGTATACTGTTGTTGAAATAGTTTGTAATATTGTTTGGACCAGTGCCTGGAGTGATAAGCTGTTCATAGCGGTTCAAGCTGCTTCAGTCTGCTTTCTACTCCTGCATTACAGAGGAAGAACCATACAAGGTAAATAAGTCAACAGGATTTCGACTCTGTTTATTCAAACTCAGAGCTGCTGCAGCTGTTGTGACACGTTAAGAAGATGAGCCTTTGGTTGTGATGCGGTTGGGGGCTCTGCACTGTGTCCAATGTTTTCTTTGGGTGGAAAGTACAGAAAGTTTTACATTTCTGTACTCCAAAAGTTCATCCTCTTTGGTCGCCTTCAGCCCTCACTTATGAGTCACGTTGAATGAACGTGTCTTTAAAATGATTTAATTGTACACTCTTAAGTTGTTAAATCATTCTGAAAACCCTGTCCTTTGGTGCCATTATGGGGACACCTCAGAGTGTTACAGAGAGCCATAAAATGTTAAATGTGTTAAAGGACTTCAACCCATTTTTTACCAATCTTGATTCTTTTTGTGGTCTTATGTTGATGGGCAATTGGACGGGGGAAGGAAAATGCTGCACCTTGAGTGGCTCTGTGTGGTGATGCAGTGTCTGATGATGCAGTCATCAGACACTGATGACTGTCTGATGTTAGTGTCTGATGTTAGTGTCTGATGATGCATTCCTCCTGTTCCAGGAATTCTTCTCGTGCTGCTCTACGGTGCTGTGGTCGTCCTCCTGGGATTTTACGGAACAACATTGCTTGCCACGACACTACAGAGCTCTAGTATCCTAGCTTTGATTGCTAGCAAGGTAGTCTCACAACAAGACAGACTTCAGATGATTTTTTTTTTCAACCAATCATGTTGCTGGAAGCGAGGATCTGTAAGGGTGTATTTGGCGAACACAAACTCTGCCAGCAATTAAAAAAACAATTGTGTCAAGGTTCTAATATGTACACCGTGCAGAGTGCTCACTATGGTTGAACTGAGGAGAAAGCAGGAACCCTCCTTCCAGGGTTGGTGAGGAGGGCAGAGGAGCATAACAAGCAAAATGGAATTGGCAAAACCTTTTTTCATTTTACATCTCAACAGGCTGTCCAGGCTGGCACCAACTTCTCCAGCGGTCAGACAGGAGAGCTGTCCCGTGTGTCCGTATTGCTGGTATGGGCGGGCTCCCTGGCTCTTATCTTCGTCTCTGTGCAGGTGTGGATCTCTCTGCATCATCGCTTACCTCTAGGTGTCACAAATACAAACATCCTGCCCAACAAGAGTACCACAAACTCCTCTTCACTGACTGTCTCTAATCTTTCCCCCCCCGCCGCCTTGATTCAGGAGAAGGGCACCATTCTGGCTCTTCTGGCCCACATACTCTCTGCGTGTCTCAGCACTGTGCTACTGGCCCAGGTCCTTCGATGCGGTCAGAGAATCAGCACCAGGAGCAAAGCCAAGAGTGAGTAGCCATCGGTCAAATGGACACTGCTACCGTTCAGCATGCACGCCCATCCACCCCTAATGTCTCATTGACTTCATACTGGTTTTGTGTGCGCAAAAGACCCCGATTGAGGTTGTAAGCTATTGGCAACGAGGTGCATCGTTTGTGGTCCTATATCGTTGCATTTGTGTTGAAAGGAGAACACCCAGCCTCGGTGGAAGACCAAGACAGTGTTGTTGGGAGTATTCAGATGTTGGGTTTAGCCTCTGATGTTGTGCTCTAGGGGTTTCTGACGGTCAGCAGTGCTGTTTGTACGAATAAGTGTACCGTGTTAGTAGTAATGAGGTTAGTTTAGGAATGAGATGTAATATGTCCATTTGGTTTAAGTTTTAGCAGGCCTTTGATTACACAGAGGATGTACTTGCAGCTATGTCACTCCAACATGTTTGAACTAGATATTTGATATAGTAATTTATCTCTTTCCACTTTCAACCAGTAATACCACTACCTTTGAATCAATTATATTTGAATGTGGATGTTTTACATATATTATATTATAGATGTATTGCTTAGGTTAAAATTATCTTCACAGAGGAGAAGCTATTGTTACATATGGAGTATTCATTGGCATGTGGGAAATTCAATGTATGGTCTGGTATTATTTAAATACTATTTGACATGTTATGTACAGGTTGTGTTTTCAGTATTGTATATCGGAAAAATCAAATTAAACAATACCTTCATTGCTATAAGTATAAAAATATAAAAAAACATTTAAATCATTGGTCTTAATTGCTTACGCACAAAAAAAACTCTGTTCATCTTGTGTTCTGACTGCATAGTAGTTGGTTCTGTAGGAAATTAGCTGAATAACTTGTTTCCTCTTTTCAACACTCCCATGGTGATCTTTGACAAGAAACGGTATAACACAGATGTCTCTGACATATCTGACTGAGGAGGAAAAAAATAATAGTGTTCTCTTCTGAACACATAGCCGCAGTTGAATCATTCTGAAGGTTTGCTTGATAGCTTATGGGATAGGCCCAACTTATAGCTCATTCAGATCGCGTAAAGGCCTACATACTAAGGGCATGCGGGCGACATATAGCGTGTATACCACAGACTCTGTTGTTGAATGGTCTGCAAATTAATAAAAAAAACAATAACAATTAAAATACATAAACATAGAGAAGTTATCATTCTGCAACCAATTGATTTGAAACGAATCATGTGATTTCCTAACCTATTGATTTGAAACTAATCATATCTGTGACTTCCTAACCTATTGATTTGAGACTAATCATATCTGTGATTTGCTCAGGAAAAAGCCGCCCACCAAAAGCTCTATGCCACTTTGCCATTAAACAATGATTCTAAATGACATATTTAAGCCTATTTTATGAATACTATTTATCATTCTGACATGATTTTCCAGAAGAGTTAGACATGGAGATGGAGACATGCCCAGAAATTGGCCAAAGAAATAGCATTAACTGTCTACAAAAGCCTCCTGGGGATCTACTGGTGTTATGAGAGGAACACACAAAAACAAATGCTACACATGAAACAAATGCTTAACATCTTAAGAATTGTCCCCGTTACCCAGCCAAGATATTTAGTAATTTGTTTGTTTATTAATTATGTGTGTATTCTAAATGTAAATGTGTCACATACATGAAATACCTCAATGCCTGCTAAAACAGTTAACAAATACAAAGTTGTGTAAAGTAGAATTCCCTTCAGATACATGCAATTCATAAACAGGTAGAGGGCTAGGTGTCTTACTCTGATACTTCTGCTACCACATAGGGTCATCCAGAGGGCCCAAATGGCACTACTAATCAAAACATTGTTGAATCCCCCACACAAGGCATGTGTACAAAATACCAAAAGTATGTTATAATGATCTTCACATTTAAAAAAAATCTGAGAAATGAGTGTTACAGATGGAGTATTCATTGGCATGTGGAAAATTATAAAATATTTAAATATTGATATTATTTTACATGTAATGTACAGTTTTTTTTCTTAAGTATTGCTTATTAGAAAAATCTAATTCAACAATACCTTAATTTGTCATAGAAAATAAAATATTACACCAATTGATCTTAAGTGCTTGCACAAAAATAAACCTGACATTCTTTACTGACTGCATGGTAGTCGGTTTGGTGGATGAGTAGCTGCATCAATTGTTGCCTCTCCCATGGTGACCTTTGACCCCAAGAAGGGAGTAACAGATGTTTCAACATATCTGACCAAGGAAGAAATTAAAAGAACTAGTTCTCTCTTTTGAGCTCAGATCTACGGTGGCGCTGAGCTTTCACTAAATAAAAAAATGTTTCACACCTTATGTAGCTGTTAGCACACCAGGATCTCTTAATTAAAGGGAAACTTCACCCATTTCCATTAAGCTCTGTATCGTTAGAAACCCACTCATATTTTTGAATGGTCGTGCATCATTCCCTTATTTTCTGGAGAGACTGGAGATTCGTATCGATCTCCAACACTTCCTGTTTAAGATGACACAATATGATGATTTTTGCGTAGAAGTAAATAGGAAGTGTAAGAGGGGAGGATTCTCGTATGAATACGGTGGGACCCACTGACTCTACAGACCTATTAGAGCAGTGCCAGTGGGTGGGACTTCATCCAGTAGAAACTGAACATCCACAGCGTCTAAAGCTAAGGAACAGCGAGGGGGGATCCGATGGGCGGAGGTCTCGATCAGCGGGAGTGGCCAGCGAAGCTGTGCATCGTGGTGCATGGTGGGAGTTGTCTTCAATCCACAAGCGCCAAAAAGTCACATTCTGCCTTTTCTCGGTCAAGACGGCACCAAATTAGAATTTTAATTTATTATTCGACTACATATAGGACCCAATTTCGATACATATTCCATGCCTCCGCCGGTGAAATGCTCCTTTAATTTAGACATCAATAGGCCTATCTCGTAATTACGAGACCTTTCTCGTAATCACGAGATCCTGGTGTGCTAACGGCTACATAAGGTGTGTAACTTTTTCTTTTTTGCTGAATGTTCAGCGCCGACTTACACACGAATCCTAACACGAAACCGCATAGGTCCGGATAGATTTGAAACCACCTCCGAGGGTGGCTTCAGAAATGTGCGGTTTCAGGCACCGGATTCGCCGGCGCCGTCTGGAGCCGCCGTTAACCTTGAATGTAACAGAATCTCCATAAAACAAAATAAAATCTTGAAGTTGAAGACATTAAAAAGTTCAAATACAAATATGAAGTAAGAAAGATAAAAATATATTTTTAAATAATTTAGCACTCTTTATCCAAAGTAGCTTCAAGGGGCATTTTGAAAGTGAGCCCATAGTTTTTAAACCTAGTACTGTTCTGCTATGATAGCAGAAAGGGGATACCGAAAAACGTTATATTACGAAAGTGCGGTAAAGTGAGGACAGGAGATCAGAAAACTGCAGATTGTTCACAATTCTGCTATTACCAGGCACTTGTTCTCCAGCAAAGCTTAATTGCCTATTGTCTCTACGAGTATGAAACAAAAAATTGACTGAGTTGTTACTAGAGTATTAGTGGACTACATACTTGGAAATAAAACCTCCTTGCGCGTTAAGGTACGGAATATTCTCAGTTCCTTCGAGATGAGAAAAGGGCATGGAAAAAGAGACAAAAGAGAGAGGAAGTTGGAAGGTGGCAGTTTTCAGCAACCAGGAACTGTTGGTAACTGACCTCACCCAGCAAAGCCTTATGCCAATCATTGTTTTTAGGGTAGGGTTAGATAAGGCATTTCTTGTCCAAGCATTCGTTTCATGCCAACCTAAAACAACATTGGGCTTGGCTCAAGGCTTCCATAACATCTTTCCTTGAGACATTCATCATGATTGATCCTCCCATGAACAACGCAGGCTTTCCAGTCACTTTATCTATCTACTAGTATCAATCTCCCTGGCTTGCCCCCTCCCTGGCGATGAGTGATTCTGGTAGAGTTTGCGGAGTTCCTCCCAGAAGAACAGACTGAGGACAGTATGTGGTCCAAGCCTGAAATAGGACGCCCCCAGGCCTTTGTAGAGTCCGGTCAAGCCCTCCTTCCTCATTGTCTTTGAGAAGCAGTCCACGTATCCTCGGTAGAGCTGGCCCTGAACACACATTTATTTGAGTCAGCCTGGGGGGATGGCATACCTTTTGAATTGTTCTGGGATTTGACATTTAACATCCTTACATGACATCAATGGTAATACATTCGATTTGTATAGCACTTTACAGCTAAAACATGAAAACACACGGAAAAAAAAACGCCCTACGAACTAACAAAATGTCAGCTTGCTCACCTTGCCTAAGTGGTCCACCGGCTGGTTGTAAAGGCGTGTGCTCACCACGTCGAAGGGCGTCATGGCTAACACCACCACCACGCTGGCCACCATACCGGCACTCAGCGACACCATCAAACTGTCTTTGGAGAATACCTTTTGAAAGAAATATATGCATCGACATCAGTGTTGGGAACGTTACTTTAAAAAAGTTATTAGTTATAGTTACTCACTACTTGTTCCAAAAAGTAACTGAATTACTCTATTATAAAAGTAACTAGTTACCAGGGAGAGTAACTATTTGCGTTACTGTAAAAAAATAAAAAAAGATAAATGCCAAAGTTGTTGGATTTTGGATTTAACTGCCCATTCAAGGCCCTGATATACTTCCAACATAATTTGTATTTGCTTGATTGCAATCAATGGCTGTGGAACATCTGCCGAATACTACAGAAAATGCCAACTTTTCATCGGATTGCTCCGGACTCACCATTTCTGCTGCTTAATCGAATCAGTTTGATGTGTGCCTGTGTGGCGCGCGTGTCCTGGCTAGTGTGTAAAAACAGTGGATCCGATTGGCTACCATGAAACATGACTGCCTTGGCCAATCATAATCGCTTGTCTCGTTGTTAACCCACCCGGTCTCCTCCCGAGGAGTTTGTGTTTGGAGCCAGGGGTGCGTTCGGATTACGCAGTTCAATTCAATCAATTATTAGTAACGCAACGCATTTAACATACAGTAAGTAATTAGTTAGATTACCCCGTTACTGAAAAAATAACGGCGTTACCCAACGCCGTTCTTTTAAACAGTGTTATTACAAACACTGATCAACATGTATGTAACCTTCAGACATTGTCCGTTCTTGTCCACAGTCAGCCTCTAGTGACTGTGGAGGGAAGGGTTGCACGTTGCTTATTAAGTGAACAAGTTGTTCTTCTTTTAACTCAAGTCAAGCAAAACGTCACTTATTATATGGCAGATAGTTTTGTTAGTCTGACCATTGTCTCATGCTGGTATTATAAGGGAAATAATACGCGCTCAGAAAATTATTTCATGTCATCCAGGTCATTGAGCTGAAATAGGAGCATTATTTTAACTGGCGTCTATTTTTGTATGAGGTCATATTGTTCACTAGAAATAACGGGTGTGGTGGCATTTTGGACCACATCAATTGTTTCTCTCTAAAATGTTTAATAAAGGGTCATCCAAACCTTTAGGTTTACTTAAGTAATAAACATAACAACATACAACAGATACACAATAATCCAAGGCCTAACATACAATAATCCGAGACCTCAGATGGGAGTTCGCCCTGTGTCTCTCTAGGAGCTCCGCAAGGAGGAGTCCAACTCATTGGCCAAAGCAAGAACTTCTTATACAGTGGCAGACAGGTCTCAAGATACTGAGCACATTGGTTAACCAGATGGTAGTAAACTATCGATGACCTCCTCAGGATGTCATAAAGGGGGACGTAGCCGAGCCTTATCAGTTGGAGCCCTTGCTCTTCAACCTTCCCAAGACCTGGAGCCTTTAATCCCAAACCAACGAAGGGCAGTTAGAGAAAGAGAATGGAAAAATATAATTTTCCCATTACACGGGCAAAGAAAAAGAGCTGAATATCAGTGCATTGATTTCCCGCCAGTGCAGACAAACTGAGCTATGGAGGAAGTTTAATTGATTAGGATGAGTCGAGTAAGGATGATGATTTGAATTGATGCCATTTGCTACTTAGGCAAATTTTGAGAACATCAATGCGTGCCAACCTTGAGATCGACCACCAGCTCCTTGATGGCAGAGAAGGAGGAGAGCTGGGCAGCGGAGCCCACGCTGGTCCTCGGAACCGCGGCGAAGGACCCCCTCCACAGCCCCATGAAGCCGTGCTCCCTGCAGATGGCTGCGATGGCGTGTACCATGCCCTGGGCAACAGATAGGGGCCGAAGTGTGAGGGAGGATGCACTGCGGGCCAGTGGCGTAACATCAAACACAAACGAAACACAAACACACACACCTAAAAAGGCTACATATTTACCCGGTGCTGGTACTGATGACCAACCGCGATGGAGGAGGTCGCCTGGGACTGAAGATGGGTCTTCACCTATCAATTTGGATGTTTTGTTTATTTAAGTAACACCGTTTTAGGAGGGCGGGGCCATCCGTGCATTAAATAACATGAATAAAAAATCAACAGCAACAAACTCTGGCAATATCTGTACCATGAAATGTAGTCTACTCACCAAGTATAAAGGGCTTCCCGTGACACCTCCTGCCACACCGGCTGCTGCTCCTGCTAACGTGGTCTTAAATGTGCTGACCCTCCCATCCGTGTATATATACCCGCTGGACTCAATGAGGGAGTAGGAGCCCAGTCTGATACCATTCATCACGAACTGATACACGAGTCCCGGTGCGAGTCCCCTCTGCAGCCCGGCGAGTCCTTCCACTTTGCCGATCGTGTAAAAGGCATGAAATACGTTCCGATAATGCACTTGGTACGACCCCCGGCTTCTGAGTTCACCTTGTAGTTGCATGCGTGTTTTCACCACCTCAAGCGGATTGGTGAACACACACGCACCGCAGGCTGCACCGCCGCTGAGGAGGAAATCCATCGTCCACTTCTCACTTTTCTTGGTGGACGGAACCTTGACGAGGTGGACAAGTTGTGTGACCGGGTTGTGACCTCCCTTTGCTTCGACTTTTTCCGGCGTGTCCGTGTCGTATGACGCTGGCTGCTGCTCGGCCAATGGGAGCAGCGATATGCCCCTCCTTTATTAAACAGAGACGAGCGGCTGCCACTCCATCAATAGGCTGCTGTTCGCTGCATCCGATGCGCTCCACCTCTAGGTCCTCAGGTTCAGATCAGACCCACCCACAACTCCACTCAATTCAATTCAATATTTAATTACATTTTTTATTTTATTATTCAATTCAATTTTATTTGTATAACTCTTAATAACCAGTACAGCTCCTAAGGCCTTAACAGTCCATATTTATGACACATCCCCGGACCCTAGCCCCCAAGAAGTCTTTCCCTCTTGGAGAAAATCTTGAGGAAGAACGCAGTGTTGGGGATACCTCCCTTCAGGGATGATCGGGAGTGCAATGGAGACTGCTGCTCCTTTGGTCACAACACAAACAATAATGAACAATCACGCAGTGATACAATCAGAAATAGAGAAGTTATTATCATGATCAGACAGACACTCACACACATCATCCACTCATTCTGCATCATTCCCGACATCAGCGTCATTTTGGCACCCCTTTGTTACAAATGCTTGCCCAGCCTCTGGCATGATTGAAATTCCCCTGCCGTAAAGGAAGTAGGAACTACGAAAAAAACAAAAACCTATTTGTTTAATAAAAACAGGTTTAGTGTCTCGTGCTGCACCCGTCAAAAGTGAAGCAACTATAGTGGCAGATTTTTTACTCTACCCGTCGAAGGATTATGATGGATTGCTTTATATGTTTAAATAAGAGTGGAATAACACTGAGAGACTTCTGAAGAGACTATCGCGGCTTAAAAAAATGGCCATCCGATGATCTGTGCCGTAGGCCTACAAATATTTAGGGCGGGGGATAGGTGACACAATTGCGTCATCTTGATCTCTGGGTGCTACTGGCTTAAACCGAAGAGATTGAGGTAGACCAAGCATCCACAGTTTGTTCAGGCACCGACCTTCACCTGCCGTGAAGCGTCTTGATTTGCACCCGACACATGCATGGCAGGCAGTGTCTGATACAAGCAGGTTCAAACTTGAGGACTTCGATAAGTAAGGCGACAATGATACATGGCTCTAATCCCAGGATAACGAAAAGAACGGAAGTTGGTGGGTGGTGAAGCAATGTATTGTTTGATCAGATCGCTGGCTTGGAGCCTTTGTTAAACTGGTATGTCTTAAACTATATGTGGGTGTTTCCTGCCCTCTTTCCTGGTTAGAGTTGAAAAGTGTGGTACTTTCTGCAACACTATCTCACACAGTAATTCTTGGAAGAGATGAGCACAGGCTATTTTCACTCTGTAGATTTTTTATTATAGAGGGTAAATAACTGATATTCTTCTCAACACAATATCCTTAAAACACATAGTTCTTAACGGATAAAAACAAACCCAAACCAAAAACTTTATCATCCCACGATAAAGCATTAGGTGGAAATATAGCCGAAGTGTATAACAATCCTTGCTTTTCTTAGCAATAGGTTCCAAAGCAGTGGTCACCAGCAATCAGGTTCAGGAATACAGAGATCGAGATCTCGTAGGCTTTTCAAATGGATCAAAGACATAAGGCCTGAGACATTAACAGAAAGGGTAAAACCATAATAAAGAGGATATCTACTGGTCTTGCTGTGGGAGACGACCAGCCACGTTCCTGTGTCGAAGCCGCCACATCCAAGGATCACAGGCACTGACCTCCCACATCATGAAGACCCAGGGGAGACCCTTTCTGAAATCCAGAAGATGTTTTCTAACCACGCCTGAAGAACCAATGTCAATATCACCTGTTAGTAACCTACATGAGTGAGTTTTGGTGTGTGTGTGTGTGTGTGTGTGTGTGTGTGTGTGTGTGTGTGTGTGTGTGTGTGTGTGTGTGTGTGTGTGTGTGTGTGTGTGTGTGAGTTGGGGCTAATATATGTTACCTATGTGAGTTTCATTGATGGGACACCTTTGTAGTCTGAGTGAGGCAGGGGGTGCATACAGCAAATGTAAAATAAGGCCAGCCGTGGCATGAAGTCTTACATTTAAAACCTTACTTTGTTTCCTTATATTAGGTTAATTTAAGAGACAGTGTGGGCTTGTTTCTGTCACCAGAGGAGTTTCATGATTGATGACCCTTTCCTCATCAGTGCAAGGCAAGGCATGCATTTCCCATAAAATGTGAAACAACAAGGCCTGCCATGACACGCACTCAAACCTGGAATGCCGTTCCTTTGTTCCCTTGAATCAGGTACATTAACAGTATATGTTCAGATGGGGCTCTAGTGTGTGAGCTTCATGAAGGTGAAACTTTCCTAGTCCGAGTAAGGCATTTCACATGCAAAACAACCCCTACCCTGACATGATCCCCACCCTGTAATTGTTCAGTGAACAATGGCATAGAATACTATGATGATGATACAAGAAAAAATACCACTTAAAATTAAATAAATTATTGGTTTTGGGTTCACTGACTTTCATTTTATTTTCTTAAGCAACAGGACAAATATTTAATAGTATTTGATGGTGAGAGCATGTCCTCTGATGTTAAGAATAAGTAGAGCAAAATATCAGATGACTTTCTTGTAGCCATTACAAATAAAAAGACGTTAACTCACTCGTCTATATCATGCTATAGGCGTGTGAAATTCTTTCACCTTCGACCACATGACCTTTTCCGGCCAGATGATATTGTGTATCAGAGGTCTATTGTTTTCCAACTATAGCCTATATAAAGGCTTACAAGTCAAAGTTTTAGCAAATATCTACCTCATAGGTAGGAAATGAGGCACATGATCAAGTTGGATTGATTACCAACGAATTAATGATATAGGTTGCCTATGTCAAAACATGGCCACTTTTGCATTCCTGCTGTAACCACTAAGAGAGTAAACAAAGGGAAACTTAGACACACTGCTAACCTCACAAATCTCATACATATTGCCTCCAAACCAAAAACAACCTTAAAGCCTATCAACAACACCATCAGGATGGGTCTACTTAAATACATTGCACTTTCAATTTTACTTATTAAAAGCCTTTTTAACTTTCAATTTAATTTTCTCTTAAATACATTGCACTTTCTATTTTACTCATTTCTTGCATATGTTTTCTTTTACTTATCTATTATTTTATTTTATTGTATGACAATGTTTATATGTGAAGCACTTTGAGTCTGCCTTGTGTATGAAAAGTGCTATATAAATAAAGTTGCCTTGCCTTGCCTTGCCTAGGTGTTACGCCCCTCTACACCCCACTGGCCTTGCAGTGGCAGTGCATTGGTCTGTGGTTCAGGGGCACAATCAAGTTAAACGTGCACACTTCAGCCTCAGAAGGGGGCTTGCTTTCTGTGTTTGTCCCTGTTCTGTTGGCATGTCTCAGCCCATGCTCAGGTGTGCTGCATCAGTGGAGCTGATTAGGAGCACCTGGACCGCTCGTCAAGACCGGAGTTCAAAGCGCCAGATTCCCCTTCCCATGGGGATGCTTTTGGTCATGGGGCTGCTGGCTGGTCGGGCCGCCTCTCTGGGATTTGTCTTGTCTTTATGTTTTGGACTTTGTTGTATATCCTAATGTCGTGTCCTTTTCATTTGTTTATGTAAATAAATCCCACTGGTTGGTTTTTTTGCAAAAGGTGTCCTTTAATATTTGGGGTCAAGGGTGGTTTGTTGTTAGCCCCAGTAGGGCCAACTAGAGGTGGGGCGTAACAATAGGCTTAATGTGGAAACACAATTTCCAAAAAATCTTGTATGGCCAAAGGCAGTGGTCGATCAGTCAATAAAGGGACTATTCATGATAAGAAAAATAAAGTACAATAGGCTACCAATATTTGTGAAAGGTGAACCTGTCCCCTAAATCAGAAGGGAACATCCAATTAAAACAAGAACAGAGCAAACAACTTAATTGAAATGATTGGGTGACTGGAAATTATCAAGGTTTATGTGGTTAATATTATTTAATTGATTAGAGTCATAGTTAATAATAGGCATAATAGGTATCCATAGATACTCTGTGAATACCTAAATAACAAGCATTTGTTCCTGAAACTATTTTTCTCCAGTGGTGTCCAAGTGAGGGTCTGGTGTTAAAGGGACACTGTGTAAAAATTAGCCCCCTCTCTTCGTGCCATCGCCGCTGCCATCCGACAAGACAAAAACAGCTTCTACGTAACTGCTTTACTTGAGCACCAATTTGAAATTGATTTCTTGATTGACACGGGTGCCGAATTTACTACAATCCCACAACGACTTTTGAAATCCCTCAACCTCCCCATGTCAAAAACAAAGAAGATGGCCCGCAGCGCCGGAGGACACTGCCTCCAGCTTTCACAAACAAATCCCATCAACTTTGCTGTTCGACCGACCGAGATAACAATACAGCTGTGGACAGGAGAAGAGATCCAGGAAGCCCTTCTCGGGATGGATGTGCTACTATGCATGGATGCTAGCCTCGACTTCAAGGATGGAGAGGTGACGATGAATATGAGGAGCCTCAAGAGGGAGGACCTCCAGGACCACCCCGTCTGGGCAAAGGGAAAGACCGACTGTGGCTTGTTGGACATGGAACCAGTGGAGTTAACAGGAAAAATGCCTCCATGTGTCAAGCAATATCCACTCAACAGAGCTGCCGTGGATGGACTGAGACCAATCATAAAAGACTTGAATGACCAGGGAATCATCTACAAGACTCAATCACCTTCTAACGCGCCGGTGTGGCCTGTGAAGAAACCAAATGGTTCATGGAGACTGACAGTGGATTATCGACTGGCGAACCAATGCCTCACACATCTGAGCCCTGTGGTTGCCTCCGGCGATCAATTCCTGCAAGACATCACACCAGCGCACAAGGTCTTCACAGTGCTTGATGCAGTAAATGCTTACTGGTCAGTACCGTTGGCCACTGAGTGTCAAGCTTGGCTGGCTTTCACCTACGATGGATGTCAGTATACCTGGGCTAGACTGGCTCAGGGACTTGCCTCGGCCCCCACCATCTATCACCAGGCCTTGCGACGACACCTGACCCTGCCAGAAGCCCCCAAAATGACATCAGCAGTCATCACGTACTTGGACGACATCCTAATTGCCTCGGAGACCGAGGAAGAGCACGACAAAGACTTAAGGGCAATGATTGACTATCTCCATGTGAAAGGTCACAAGTTGAGCTACGACAAGGCCCAAATGTCTCAACCAGAGGTAATTTACCTTGGACAGAAAATCTCACAAGGCAAACGGGAAATCACCCACGACCGCACTGCAGCAATAAGGAAAACGCCAGAACCCCGAACAGTCAAAGAACTACGAGCATTCTTGGGAGTATGCAACTACAACAGGAATTGGGTGGAAAACTACACTGAGTTTGCCCAACCATTGAACGACTTGCTGAAAGGACGACCAGACTCCAGGGATAAGATCAAGATGGAAGACGAATCACGAAAAGCTTTTGAGGAGTTGAAGCAACATCTGTGCGAAGCACCAGGGCTAGGACTTCCAAATGTCCACAGACCCTTCACACTCTTCGTCAACGAGTACAACGGGTTTGTGACGTCAGTGCTGGCGCAGGAACACGGAGGACTATTGAGAGCGGTGGGCTACTATTCTGCAAAATTGGATACGACAGCCTTGGGCTTTGGTCCATGTTTGAGAGCGGTACAAGCTGTGTACCTCGCCATCCAGCTGGTGAACAATCTTGTGCTGGATCAGCAACTCTCCATCCGCTGCCCACACTCTGTCAACGCCCTGCTGGCCGGTAGGAAAGTACCATGCGTCTCAGACAGCCGATGGGGGAACTGGCAAGCCGTGCTGGAATCTCCTAACATTTCACTCCAGAAAGCATCAGTCTCAAACATCTCCACAATGATCGCCCCCACGGATGCAACGAATGAAGTGAATGACCATGTGTGCGAGGACTTGGTAACGCTGATGGAAGAGGGGCACTTCGTCAAGGAGGACCCTCTCCACAACCCGGATCTTGTCTTGTTCACCGATGGGTCCTCCCTGGTCGAAAATGGGATCCGTGGAGCGGGATACGCGGTTACAACAGAGCACAACGTATTGGAATCCGGGTCACGGCACCAAATGTTAGATTTCAGCTTATTTCTAAACTGTTCGGACAGACTCTGCGTTGTGTATTTTCAGTCGTAGTAGTAATTCTTGAAGTCGAAATCAAAGCAACTTGACAGGTTGGATCAGAGGGTTGAATAGATGGTTTATTCCAGGATGTAATACAGCGAGATACAGACTTAGGTTGAATAATCAATAGTGGACCCATTGAGGAGCCGTTTGATGACTTGTTCCTTGGCTGTCGAACCCTCTTCTCGTCGAACCAAAGGGTTGGGGCGAGTATTATACAAAAAGGGGATATATGAATAACACGAAAACAGGCGCACTCTCAGCATTGATAAGGTATCTGGCCCTGGCTATGTCCCGGAGGCCCAGGTCGGTTCAACCTTGTTGAGACATAACAATGGCAGAATGTTGAGGAACACCTTGTATCAGTAAGAGAGGCCCTGGCCTGTCCCTAGACTAGAAATGTGAACAACAGAGAGACACTAAAATACACCAACATTCTACATAGTGGTACAATTGTATATTGCATTCAAACTAATAGTGCTCGCTTGTTCAAAAACTACGGCGGGCAGTATGTGCCAAGAAGCTGTGTCATGACATCCAATACTACCTCATCGAGTCATTCGAGTGATGATGAGGTTGGTTATTTCAAACTGCATTGAATCATTAGTGTAAGCTAATGATGTATGAGTAATTATTCCTCGAGCAAGATAGTGAATTATTTCAGCTCAGAGTGAAAAACGCATTTGCATTTCCTGTACCACGTAATGCTTTTTGTCCCTTTCGGCATTTCATAGACTGGAAGAACATGGAAGCCTCCATGAAGCTTAGTCGTCCTGTTACTACATATTAATTATTCTTCGCTCAGGAGGATAAGTGAGATTTTTGGCAGAGATAATTTTACACCAATGAGGACTTATTTATGAATGAATACTTTGATTTGAGGTAATAAATTACTTAAAATATTACACAGTGTCCCTTTAAGGCAGGCCTATCAGAAGTAATATCTTAGTTTGTCCAGTAGATGTCCCGCTTAGTTTTGCTTTTGCCCTTTCTGGTAATGTCTCATGCCTTATGTCTGTGATCCACTTGAAAAGCCTCAGATCGAGATCTCTATATTCCTAAACCTGATTGTCGGTGACCACTGCTTTGAAACCTATTGATGAATAAGCAAGGATTGTGTAATTACATCAGGGCTATATTTCCACATAATGCTGTATCGTCGAATAATAAAGATATTGGTGTGCATTTGTTATTATCGATTAAGAACTAAGTTTTTTAAGGATTCTGTTAGTGATCAGGTATTTACCCTTTTTAAAAACCTTCAAAAAATTCTAAATCCCTTAAAGTTCATATACCCTTTATAATTATAATACAGCCAGTTTGATTGACATGTGATGAAAGATGGCAGAATTAAAAAAATAATTTATATAAAATTAAACAAGAAAATAAGAAATGTATAGGAAACGGATGTCCCTCCCTCAGATGTCCCCCCATCCCTCTGGCCAGTATACACACACTCCCAGCACCCTGTTCCAAGCACCCTATTCCAGGCCTTCTCCTTTGTGAGATGAGAACGGTAACAAGATCAAATTAAATTAAATACAATTTTATTTTTGCAGCCCTTAATCACTGGTACAGTCTCAAAGGCCTTAAGAGGCCATATAATTATGACACCCCCCTGACCCTCGCTCGCTCGGTCAAGGATAAACTCCCTGAATTAGCAAGGAAGATCCCATCATCCAGGGATGATCAGGAGACGAGACATCCCTGGAAAACCAGGTCCCTACCTCTGTACAATTCCCTTGGTGACTTCAAAACGTGTTTCCTCTTGTGTCACTGTGACAAAGGTCCACATCTACAGAAACGGTGGAACCTTACATAAAAACAACACCAATAATCAACATGCATATGCATGAAGAAATACCAAAATAACGAAAATAGCATAACAAAAAGCTGACCAGATCTACTACAAATGACCACCCATCAGCCTTTATTCTACCCTGGCTGTCGTATTGCCTGGAGGAGTCAGCGTTGGTATTAGACACCCGCCATCCATACATGTGAGTGGGTAATCCAGTGCTTAGCCAGGTCATCCATCAGACAGATGGTCCTGATTGGTTACTCCTCTGTGACATTCCAGCCATGCACTCCACAGGCCTTATAAACCCACAGACATGCTGCATGTATTTCTGCAGAGGGACGTTGCTAGGATTTAAGGACATTCAGGGCTGAAACCCGGATCTCATTCACATCCAAAGTTCATGTCTTCATCATTAAAAAATTGTAATGTGTACCTCAAAAATGTGACATGAATTGTGATGCTAAAAATATAAATTTGATTCTAATAGTAGTTTTGAGTAGAGGCAGAATTGCTCTCTTTACTCACGTATTGACATGCAACATTAAAAGATTAGAGAAAAATGGTTAACTGTAAAATTATATTAGAATATTAAATGTTACACAAACATGCACACACAATTCTCTGATACAGTTGATGCATTGCGACCTGGAACCTGTGATGAATAGATTCCATCTTCAGATCCGGGGCTATTCATGAAAACTCCTGGGCTGTAGCCACACAAACCCAGGCATCACGACACCGCTTACTTAGAGTTGCACTTGGCTTTCATAGATAAAGGCAAAAAAAAGAAAGAAAAAATCATAAGAAATGCCATGGCTGTTTGGTTTGAATCGTATTACTATAGTAATCTAGTCTGATTATTTGTATGGTTATGTTTGTGATTTCATTAGGTTTCTCCGGCTCCCAGCTCAAAGGTTCAGGGTTTAACTATTAAACCAGCCTGCCCTCCAACCTAAACAACAGAATATGTTGTTTGTATATGTCGCCAAAACTACCTTAAAGCGTCTAATGGGCTGTTTAAAGAAACAATCATGCAACAACAGTCAAGTATGTCAAGGTTCTGTCTTGCCAAACCCGATATTGGTTTAAGTCTCAGTGGAAAATGCAACATTGTAAGAAATTCAGCAGCAAAATTAATTTTGAGAAACATTTCTGGCAATAAATGTGAATTTCCTTTTCGTAATCTTCAGTTATAGAATGTATATGATGTTAAGTATGTGAGTTAATGCAAAGTTTTCTATCGTTCTCATGGTGATTAATATGGATGTTCTATCCCTGAAACCACTAGTTTGTATTGTCTCTGCGTTGTCTCTGTGTTGTGTAGTCATCTGAGCGGTTGTGTTCAATGATATTTTATGTTGTTTTTTTAGTTTAGAATTTTTTAAGTGTGAATTTGGGAGATTAAATATGCAGTGTTTTTATGTGGCAGGACGGAAGTCTATGTTCGCTAATCATGACACAATCATACCGCTGTTAGACGATATTCTTTCAATGAAAACATAGATTCCCCCCCATTGTATCCAACCCTCTCGGTTGCCATGGCTGCAACTATGTGTTAACTTAGCAAACCGATGCTGACACGTGACAGTGCCTCCCATAGGCGTACTAGGTCACCAGACTTGTGGACGCATTGATTATCATTAGGGGTAATTGTCTGGCTGGAACAGCGGCTTCCGAGGCTGTTTTTAACTACATCTCTCTTTAATCAGCTGATGGCGACATGGCTAAGCACCTGGCAGAAGTCCCTGACATAGTTCCACTTTTCAAACGGCCCCACGATGTTAATGTAAATAAAATGTCAGCCTCTACTTCAAATTATCAGCAATGTGAGCATTGGAGTATTCTAGTAGCAATGCATTCGTCAGATGGTAGCTTCTCTGAAACCCCCAAGCCGCCAAGAAGGCTGTATGCTTTAAAATGCTGTAGGGCAAAATGAATTGGCAGTTAGCTGTCTCATTCCCAGTAAAATCCATGGCAGTGTTCAGTGTTCATGGCAGTGTTCACTCATGTGCCCCTTTTTAACTTTGAGCATATGCCCCTGTTAAGGTCTTTGCACGGCCCTGTTAAGAAGTCACATTTGTGTGAATCTTTTTAATCTATTAAGTATCAATTATGTCAATCGTTGTTGTAAGTGTTGATTTACATGTTCTTAGACTATATAGTTAATCCCCTTTCCAGATAATCTATTATCTCAAAATGAACCAATCAACCAAAATATATCCTTGTTCGTTGCTCCATCTATCAACTTTCCGAATTTCGGATGTAATAATTACCAGGTATTGGTACATTTGGAAATTGTATCAAAAAACATTTTGGTACCTCTGACTTTATGGAAAATGGTACGGTACAAGAGCTTTTCTTCTGTACAGTAATCACTCCCGCTGATCATTTAAACTGACAGCCTGAGACAAGACGCTTTCATCAGATAATTGTAATCCTCGCTCGCTAACTATCTCTCAGGCAGGACTTTAAGCTGACCCACCGACCAATCCCAACTTTTATTTACGCACACAGCCTTTTCAGGGGCAAGAGAGGAAGTTTTGAAGAGTCTTTGATAGACAAAGTTTCACAAGGACTCCCAACAGAACAGACAAGATGTGTTTGCGTTGTAATTGATAGGAGACCTTTACTCGTGGCAAAAAGGGATAGAAGTATATTGTGGATGCTAAACTTCTGGATTAAATTGACTCCCCTTTGACTTCTTGCTTGAAAGAAACAAAGGTAAGTAACCCTCCATGGGTCAACACTATTCTATGAATATGCAGTAGCAAAGCAGAAAATAAAAAAGGATGCACCGATACCCCCCATTGCAAACAGATGTTCACGATGGCTACCTTGCTGCTTTATCAGCGATCTTTTTTGCATCCCAGTTTTTTTATTATCAGACTTTGAACCCACATTAATAGTAAGCGGTGACTAATGCATCTTCTAATGATAGCTTATTGCTTCTATTGATTATATATGATTCTCTTAGTATAATTTTGTTTTTAATCTGGTTTCAGAGCAATATTCTTTGTTAAATATTCCCCAATAATAATAAAACATGCTAATAAATCAATAACAAACAGATAAATCAATAGCAGTATGTTTACTAGTACGAGTGATGTTTCAAAGTCCTTTGTTGGGAAAATTACTAAATCTATTAAATATGACAACATGCAGTACCTTTGATCACAGGTATTGGACAGAATAAATAATAATGCGTTTTTTCTATAAATATCTATATTATATATGTCTTGTATTTCTGTCCTTTAGATAAATATTTTTTTATTTATTCGTAAATTACATTCATCCAGCTAATAAACTAATTGTAATAATAATGGTTAAGATTAAGACTTCATAACACTACATTTTCTGATAATCATAAAGAAAACAAGACATGTTCATGAGTAAAAGTAGTGTAAGTCAATCTCCTGTATGAAGTCAGTCAACGTTATTAGAATCATAGAGAATCAGGAAGTGAGTGATTCAAACTGCCTTATCACTTACAGTGCTTACACCCTGACCAAGTAACTGCTTATCTAAATATTACAGAAACAGAAGGTTTCAAATCAGTCAAACACTCTATTCACTTTGAAGCTAAAGCAAATGTACAATAAAGCATGCCATTTAAAGTCACAACTTATAACCTTGGACCAACAAAAACAGATGTGTTGTCCTTAAACATGGTACTGATACCAAGATTCTGCCCTTCCAGGACCTTGTGAATCTCAAGGCCCAAATCCAACCATGGACATCGGTGCCTTAGAGACGGCGGTGGCCAACAACGCCTATGTGTCGGCCCGCGGCAGCATCGATGGCGCTTCGGCCGCCGCCATGCGAGACAAGAAGATGCGGGCAAAGCTCAACCTCCCGCACATCAGGAATTGCGAGCAGATGAAGACCACCGTGGACTCTTCGTTCGACTCCATGTGTGTGGCGCAGCCCATTGGCAAGCGGCTGTTCCAGCAGTACCTGGAGAGCGAGGAGACGCACAAGAACGCATCGCAGCTGTGGAAAGACATGG
Organism: Gadus chalcogrammus; assembly: GCF_026213295.1. NCBI lineage: Eukaryota > Metazoa > Chordata > Actinopteri > Gadiformes > Gadidae > Gadus > Gadus chalcogrammus. Next base: position 13,419,919 of record NC_079418.1, read on the forward strand.
AAGACTACAACACAGCCCAGGAGAATGACCGACTACAGAAGGCCCAGAGGACGGTCAACAAGTACTATGAGTCTGCGGCCAAGACCTTCTGCAGCTTCCTGGAAGAGAAGGCCGTCACCCGAGTAAAAGAAGACTACAAGAACATCCGAGGTGACCTGTTCAAGGAGAGCGAACAGCTGCTGCTCAAGCACCTGGAGGCCAAGGCCCTAGAGGGGTTCAAAAACAGCTTGTTCTTCCAGCGCTTCGTGCAGTTCAAGTGGCTGGAGAGCCAGTCTGTGAATGAGGACTGGTTCAACGATTTCCGAGTGCTTGGTAAAGGAGGTTTCGGAGAGGTGCATGCCTGTCAGGCAAAGGCAACAGGAAAGATGTATGCCAACAAGAAGCTTGACAAGAAAAGGCTGAAAAAACGTAAAGGATACCAGGTAAAGGTTTTTCTTCACACAGAGCACACACCTCCATAACCAAATGGGGTCACCTAAAGCGATTATAAAGATTGAAAGGGGCCCCGAGAAATCTCTAATTTAAAAACGTTGATCACATTGATCATAATGGGAAACTAATAAATATTAAAATAGCTGACATGATGATGCAAATTGGCCTTAACCCTCATCACCCACATTCATTTAAAGAGGCTTGTGACTCTCCCAAAGGCGTAAGAGAGTGGCTCTGAGCCAATACAGAGCAAGTTCCACATGCTTGTCACTAACTTGATTAGTTGTGATTAACCTTCTTCTGGTGAGCACCATGGGATTACACTCCGGTGAGCCACTGACTCTTGATGGCCGATTGCCAGCAGTGTGCTTGGCACTTGCATTTAAAATGAGTCGCTTTGACGCGTTATTCTACTACACAAGCATTGACCCCAAAGGAGAAATCCTGCAGTACAGAGATCTGTATACATGTTGCTGATACACACATTCATTTGAAGATGCTTTTGCATGTCTATGCAACTTAGATTTTTACTGGAGGGTTTCATGCTTGCATGCTTTTATTTAGGGAGCCATTGTGGAGAAGCGCATTCTGGCAAAGGTACACAGTCGCTTCATCGTGTCACTGGCGTACGCCTTCCAGACCAAGAATGAGCTTTGTCTTGTGATGACCATCATGAATGGAGGAGACCTCAGGTAATTTGTGCAAAAAGCAAAACTCAGACATCTTCACAACAGTATAGAGACACAGGTTCCTTCGCTTGGCTGAAGTGTGCTCTTTGGTGCTGCCTCCAGTCACACCCCTAGTGAGCCTAACATAGAACAACCTCACAGCTAATACACAGGCAAGCCCGCCGGTTTGTAATTCTATAAGTCTGACAATCCCCTTTACACCTTTACACAAACGTCACTCTCCCTGAATATCCAGGCATACTTAGACTTTGGTAATTACAGGATTTTCGACCAGTATTCCCATCGTCTTAATTGTGTTCAACCTGCTCCCGGTTCGGTTCTAGGTACCACATGTACAATGTGGATGAAAAGAATCCGGGTTTTAATGAGATAAGAGCATGCTTCTACACAGCCCAGGTCATCTGTGGGCTGGAGCACCTTCACCAGCACAGGATCGTCTACAGAGACTTGAAGCCAGAGAATTTACTATTGGATGATGCAGGTAAGCCCCGAAATACCACTGTAATAGCATCTGTTTCCCATCTAGAAAGAACATATCATATTATATAGATAACGTTTATGAATAATAATCGTATAATCCAGTTTATAGAATTCCTTTAAAGGGTTCTTGGTCCCAGTTGTCCCGTTACTGGGAGGTGCCTGGGACCGCACCAGTGAGATTCAGTCAACATCAAGCAGGATAAACCACATTGTACAGCTCTCCCTATAACTAAACTTCTCTAATCCAAACCCAGTGTAGCACTGTAGCGAGTTCTGCAATCTAAATCCCACCCTCGACCACAAAGCTTTATTACATCTGTCATAAGACTCTATAACACATCAGTTATGAAATATTGTGCTACTGCTAAATCTCTTCACCTAAATAATAATGCAATACTTGTATTTAATAATGTGCACTTTCCACTGTACATTTGTGACAAAGTATTTAATCTGTAGTGAGGCACCTCTTCTCATTTATTGTGTAGCTCATGGGTGTGTGCATTTTATGCCCTTATGGCATGACATTGTAATCATTGTGTGATTTATTTATATTTATATTGCATTTTATTTTATTTTGTATTATCTTATGCATGTATGTATTGTTGGATACTTTATTTTATTATTGCTTATTTAAGATTCCATGGGCTGTTGTACCAAGTACATTTCCTATGTATGGGATGAAATAAAGTTCTTATCCATCCATCCATCCATCCATCCATCCATCCATCCATCCATCCATCCATCCATCCATCCATCTATCTATCTATCTATCTATCAGCTAGCCTGAAGAACGAAGATGGCCAATAGGTATGATCTATTGTCTATCCCCTGCCTCCCTGACAACTCATTGCATTTCAACACAGGGCACGTCCGACTGTCCGATTTGGGTCTTGCTGTGGAGCTTCCGCCAGGACAAGATACAACTACTGGATATGCAGGAACTCCAGGTGATTGATAAAAAAATATGACCTGTCCTTAGCATTAGGACAGGTCTCTCAATCAAATCACAGGGGTCTCTCAATCAAATCTAGTGTTGAGCCCGATATTCGTATAGTCATATATTCATTTGTTAGGTCGCTAATCTTATCTCAATTCAGTATTTTAATGCTTCTTTTTTTTTTTTTTTAAAGGGGCAGTGGAACTCAAATCGTTTTATTTTGATTCAAACATGGTCATATTTCAGATCTTTCAGAACATTGTTACTGAAACAAGTCATTTCGAGAAAATAGGAATAAAAACCTATGTTTTATCTCACCCAACCAGTTTATGAATGTTCTACACTGCTCCGAACGCAGGTAGAAACATTTCTGTGACCTCCAAGTGCCTTTTAGTATACTTAACAACGTCACAACAAAGACGCACAAACAGACACATGTTGATGGTGGTGTTCGAAGGAGGGTAATGCTTTTTGGCACTCAAAGCACAACGCCATGGTGTGTGTGGATGTGTGGAGCTCGTTATGGCCAGCACTAGATTTTGATGTTCGCATCCAAGAGAAGGTTCTGCTTCTAGGACACTTGAAGTATAATTCCACGATGTGTGTAGATGTGTGAACACATAGTGAATACAATGAAACAAGATTCTACCCATTTGAAGTAGTAAAAAATAGCAAATGAAGGTGAAACACTATCAATTGCGAATGGCATCGTTGACATTGTGAGCCAGACGGGCATAATAAAAGATTTAAATGTGTGCTCTGAATGCAGGCTTCATGGCTCCAGAGCTGCTCCAGAAGAAGGCATACGACTACTCAGTGGACTACTTCACGCTGGGGGTCACGGTGTACGAGATGATAGCAGCTAAAGGACCCTTCAGAACCCGAGGAGAGAAGGTACCGCCTGTGCTCACACTGCATTAGTAGTGGATCAGGTAATTTAAAGATTCATAAACACATGAACACTTTTGATCGATTTTGCCATCTTGTCGTTTTCGACCCATGTTTGCTTCAGGTCGAAAGCGAAGAGGTCACTAGGAGGATCCTCAACGACGCGGTCGCCTACCCTCCCACCTTCAGTGCGGAGTGCAAAGCTTTTTGCGAAGGTCTGATGGAGAAAGATCCGGCGAAACGCCTGGGCTTGAAGGACAACGAGTGTGCAGAGCTCAAGAGTCAACCGTTCTTCAAGGAACTCAACTGGGGCCGCCTGGAAGCAGGTGAGAGGCCATGACACCCGCTGAAACACATCAGCAGTAATACGACGGTGGAGATCAGGATGTATCCATGGCCCTTTTTTTCTGATACCAATAGTGATTATTGTTCAGCATTAGTGGACCGTAAGCATGTAAACACATCCACAAAGGCCAAAATCAATGATAATGGATGGAATTTATATAGCGCTTTTCTAGACACTCAAAGACACACACTAACCTACGACGGAGTATCAGGGCCACACATAAAGAAAAAAAATATTTTTGCCGTGACGAGATTAAAGTCGACACGTCGACTTAATTAACACGTCTGTTCAGGTCCTCCTCCTGAACCGACATTTTTTTCCGTACAACCTTTTCAGCATCCTTACACTAATCACCACACTGTGGCTCTGCGCTAAAACAACGAGGATCTCTTTATTGTTAAACCGACCGATTCTGAAATACAAATTTACCAAATTATCCACACAAGCCATTGGATTCAGTGCAGGCCCTTTGGAGCGGTTGCTATCTCCCCCAACTAATTTCAACTGTATCCTCGACAATTCAAGTTTAATGTCGACTTTAAAGTCGGCAAATCGAGATTAAAGTCGACATAATATTTCAACTTTATTCTCGACATTTCGAGTTTAAAGTCGACGTGTCGACTTATTTGCCGACGTGCACATATTGCATCCATAATGAATACAATTAATAATAGTCATAGTATGTTATGGTCAAACTATATTAATAATAAAGTCAAAAAACATTATTTATTAATGTTTAATTAATTTATTGAATATTTATGAAAAAAGGGAATAAAATAAAGAAAAGAGAATGAAAGAGACAGTGTGTGGTACGGTACCGAGGGGCTTGTTCAAACGACATGTGCGCTTCTCTCTCCTCCAGGCATGCTCCCTCCGCCCTTCGTCCCGGACCCAAAGATGGTGTACGCCAAAGACATCGACGACGTGGGCGCCTTCAGCACCATTAAGGGGGTGGTGCTGGACGCCACGGACACCGAGTTCTACGATGACTTCTCCTCCGGGAACATCCCCATACCCTGGCAGGAGGAGATGATCGAGACGGGCGTGTTCGGGGAGCTCAACCTCTGGGGCGCGGGCGGCAAGCTTCCCAACGACCTGGACCCCAACTTTGTGGAGGCAAAAGGGGGGGGCTGCGTGCTCCTCTGAGGCCAAAAGGGGGGGGGGGGGGGGGGGTTGCGTGCTCCTCTGAGAGGGGGACACGGAGGCATGTCGGGATGATGAGGGAAGGCTGGACGGAGAAGTAGTGCAAGCAATATATAAATATATATATATTTCGAAAGAAAATTGCTCATATTGTAGCGTTGACATACAATGTACGAAACACTTTGTAATTATTGAGAGGAGCATATTTATTTTATTTATAGCGATGATACGTTTTTTTTAAGTTTAAAGCATTTAGAGTGGATTCTGTATGTGTTTATTTTTGTCATGTAAATATTATAGCATTAATAATACTATATTGTGACAAAGGGAATATCAGGTATGTCAGAGAGATACAATTTTGTGAACAAATGTAAATAAAAAAACGAAGGTAATCGAATTAGCAAAAATGTATGGAAAATTGTAAGAAGTTCTGTTAAGTTTTAAATGCATCTTGTATAGACATAAGTTAGGCCTATGTACAGTATTTGCAAATTATGTAAAGGACATATGATATTATAGCTTAGAAATTTAGAGAAACAAATACCCTGCTCAACTGGTAGAGCATGGCATTAAGGGTAAGGGATTTGAGTCCCATGGGGAACAACCATGCTATTAATAAAAAAAACATTCACGATAGGCTCTGTGGTACAAAATGACCTGACTGCCATCTCTCTTCCTATTCTGAAGGTGTTAGTGAGTGTGGTAGGCGAAGAGTTCTGGAGAAAGAGAGAGATTGAGTGAGGTACAGGAGAAGCCTTTACTTCGGACGACATATCTATACATATATATATAGATAAGAATATGTTAAGTATTGACTACGTGACCCGACCGAAACTACATCATATGTCACAAACTTCAACACAAGGCAACAATAGCAGCCATTGTTAAATGTTCATGGGATTTTATTTAAAGCACACTAAAGCAACTATACATGTAATCCCTCAGGTACTTTTGTTTGAACACAGGACCAAAGCAAGAAGGTATTAATTATTTTGATACCACATTGATAAATACTTAGTCAATAACGTTCCGAGGGTGTGCATCATTTTTCCATAGCGGGATTACTCTGCCTTTTATAAGTCACTGACCTACAAATACAACATAAATAACGGTGAAATACAACTTTCGACCAGATTTTTCCACGACAAAACAAACAAATCTATGTAAAACAAAATGGCCTCTGATTACTTGTAAACAGGGTTATATCTTTGCTATGCTCCAAATTCAGTTTGGATGTTTATTTTATGGACCTATGGATTCTTTCATGTGTTTGGTGGGGGGTACGATGGAAACACAATCCTTGAAATAGCTTTGGTACCAGACTTCAATGATAACACATTGCTTCCGTAATTCAAAAGTTATTAAGTTAGTAAATTCTAAGAGTCTCTGGGCATATTTCACCCAAAAAGTAAAAATTCTGTTTATTTCAAAGGACTAAGAAATGCTGTAACATAAATAAAACAAGGCTTTCTGCAAACAAGGCTATTCTATTAGGCTTAGGAGGGCGACATCGAACAGTATTATTTTCCTTGTTGAACATTTGCAGTGAGCTGAAGAGGTGGTCGTGAGTAGGTACCAGTCGACCACACCCAAACGATCCTGGGTTCGATCAAGACTGATGCATTTGAAACTCAATTGTTGCCAAATAAACTTTTTATCGTATAACGTTTATGATTTTGTATAATTATAACTTTAGGCTGCGAGTCGAAGATCGAATCCGGAGATATAGTATGTTTGATTTTAATTTGCGCCTTTAACTTTGTTACTGTCCCTTTAAGAAAAAGCCAGGTCAATGGGTACACGCTCAAAAAGATAGATAAATTGACCGAGGTAAGGGAAATAAAACATTAACAGCGTCAAGAACAAAGCGGAATATCGGTTTTGTACGCCGCAGAACTTTGTACTGGACTTGTGATAGCTCACAGGCAATACTAAACTTGCATTTGATAAGATATTAACTGGAATATGCCAGGTTTAAAAAAATTAATCCTTAATAACCATCAAACTACTTCTATGAAGAGGATATTTCTTAATGAATGCATCTGCTAACTTTAAGGATGTCAGTTGATGCGTACTATGCCAGGCATGGGTGCCTGAGGTATGGCTTCTAAAGGAAGACATTTACAACAGGGATTTAAACAGACCAGAACTATTTCTTAGTCGAGTATCGCTGAGGTGTTTCAGAGACAGTTGTTCAGTGGATGGCACAACTCTTTATGAAAAGAAAACTCTTGATTTGAAAAGCAGTCCTTAATTAAGCCTACACATACAAATATTACATTATGCCCTCAGAGGGGGGTCATTTAAACAAAAGAATTGTTTCCCTTCAAATCTGTTAATGCTTAACCACTGCGGCTATAGACACTTTCGATAAATCACACACAAAACGCTTTTTATATGGTCAGCTTTCCAATGTTTACTCGGACCGCAATTCGGTATTTCTTCAGGAGTCATAACTTATGACACTGGGAGTGACTTACCTGCAAGCTATCCATTCTTGAAGAGAAGCTGCAGCCTTTTGTTATAGCAGCAAGGTAAACCCTGCATTATGCTGCGTCATCCCTTTCCCATAGGATATCTATATACACACACACACACCCACACCCACACCCACACACATTTTTCAAATATATATATATATATATATTATATATACATATGATTTATTTTATGTATGTACGCGTGTGTATATATACATATGTGAGCTGGCTGACAAAGATATATATGAGGGTTCAATTACCATCAAAACAAATCAAAGACCAGATAACATTGACAGGAATCATAGGAATCTGCTGAACACCAGGGGGAATAATACGTGCCAAAGGTACATATTGTAGATAACTCATTGGATGGCCATCCGATATTAAGCCGTTGCAAATCCGTTGCATGAACCACTAGGAATGAACAGCGCATTCAGAGCAGGTATACTTACATTTCATGGTAACTTGCCAGTCATATGAAAGGCCATCTACTTTGGGCGGGTTTGGCTTACTTGCAGTTAGGATGTGTGGCCTACAAATTAACAGTTGAATATAGTTCAGGGTGAGTTCATGGCTAAAAGGTCCAGGGGTTACTCCTACTTATAAAATGCATGCCTGATATCAAAGACACGTATCAAGCTCCTCGCAGACAATATTTTATAGTTTTTGCTAATAATTAATATTATGGAGATGATTGAGATAGTGCAGGTAATTGGACTTTTCCTAGGTTTTGGAGGATGGATAGTTACCATGGTGTCACTGCAAGACCAGTATTGGAAGGAATCGACGACGGAGGGGAGTGTGATCACCACATCCACCATTTATGAAAATCTATGGATGTCTTGTGCAAGCGACTCCACTGGGATCTATAACTGCCGGGATTTCCCCTCTCTTTTTGCACTTCCAGGTAAGACGCAGAGCCGCGGAACTTCCATTATGACTGAAATGTATGCATTATGTGGGAGGGTGGAACAGGAAAACAAACCCATGCTTAACTATCTTAATAAAAAGGTTTAAAAAATCCCTAGGTTGGTGTTTTTTATAGACATAGACAGACACAATAAGGCGAAGGTGCTTGGCAAAATAGCTGAGTTTGCAGTTTTTAAATGCAGTTTATTTCTTGTCTTCAAGTCCCTGTTAAAAAATTATTACTTTGAGTATTAACGAGCATACTGCTTTGATGATATTTAATAGTCAACATAATATTTTGGTATCTATTTTGTTTTGATTTCTTGCTGTATCTCGTCCAATACCAAAACTGCCCTACATATCCAACTGCTTTTCAATGATTCACTTGGTTTATATTTGTGAAATATTTACTTGTTTAATAAAACATATTTAGGGACAATCTATGGTAAAAAAAACATAGTGGGTGATTAATCATCAAAAACCCATAAACTTGACACTTTGTTGACTTTGACTCCGCTTAGACAAAACTATTTTTGTCAAACTGCAAAATCCTCAATGCCGACAATACTATCCTGTCGTGACTCGTGAGTGACATAATGGGTTTCGTCATCAAACCAACACACAGCTTTGGTCCCAAATAGCGTCTTTGACGTATTTTTAACGTAGGCTGAGGCATAAGAAGTGCCGTACCTGCTATTCTGTACAAATTATTCTGATTCCAGTCCCTATCATGTAGTAGTAAAGCTTTTGCTATAAGTCACCAACACTGACACAATGATGCCTCGTATTTAGTTGAGGGGAGAGAAGGAAAGTTGATTCCTCTCTAAGAATGAGTTAATAGTCACTTGCCATCTATCTGTCATGTAATGTAATTCTTCATTTGCTTTAATAATTTTTTCATAATTTTTGACTACAGAAAAATTACACGAAACCATCACTTTAGGGCTGCAACTGGCGTAGAATATGATGAATTATTATACTTCTAAATAGTCAAATAAGAATACAGAGTACATTCTTATGTCATTATTAGTCAGTAGTCACTTGCCGTGTCTATCTGCTCTAACTGGCCTGTAATGTAATTATTCACGAGTTAATTTCAGCTTTAATTATTTTTCTAAATTGTTGACTAAATTACATTCACCTGTATGTAACAAAGGCTTCAACTAACGTGAACAATGAATTATGATACTTCTAAACAGTTTATGATGAAGCATTATTCTAAATGCAAAACATTGCCATTACATATAGATATGATTTTTAATTTGGAATTTGAAGAGTGCATATCCAATTATTTTATTGTATTAAATAGACAATTAATAATAGGTTCATATGGGTTCTTATACCTGTCGTCATTGACATTAGTCATTAAAAGACGTCACATTTCCAGAGCCACCACTAGTCGACGCAATGACCCAAGGGCTACGAGGTGGCCTGTGTTTCTGCACTCACTCATTATGCTAAATCCCGGAGGTCTTGCTGAATGGCATCACTGGGTCGAGGTTCAACGCCCTCTCTAATCCTTAAACCCACTCACCCTCCCCAAAGTGATTTAACAACGTCCAAACGTTGTTTCTTTATTGACGCACTCCAAACTTCAAAGGGGAGACCGTCATGGGGTAACACATATCTGGGGTTAATTGAGGCTTGTGGCAGGTCTGAGCGATGGGCCTCTTGGTCGTTCCTTGGATAAACAGATGACTCTCTTTGTAAACCTCTAAACAAAAGAGGGTACAAAAAGTAATGAGAGCCCTTGGAGATTAATAATTAATAATAGTTGGATTACCTCTGCATTTAAGGGGAGAGTAAGGGTTTATTCCTTTGTCAGTTTTAGTTAGTTGTCATTTGCCCAGACTATCTGCTCTGTTGGGCATGAAATGTGATTATTTATAAGATAATTTCGGTATAATTATATATTCTAATTTGGTTATTCGATTAAAAGATATATTCACTTTAGGGCTCAAATTAGGGCTTCAAATAACGTAGACCATAAATGATTCTACTTCTAAATAGTTGATGAATTCTAAATTACAATAAAACACTTGCATTAAATATAGATATGGTATAACATATGGATTTTGAACAATTAAATACACAATTAAGAATGCATTCATTTATAAGGATATGACTGACGTCATAATCTGTACCAATTGGAAGAAGTCACATTTCCGGAGCCATCACTAGTCGACGCAATGACCATGGGGCTACGAGGTGGCCTGCGTTTCTTTTCTCACTCACGATGCTAAATCTGTGAGGTCTTGCTGAATGGCATGGCTGGGTCTAGGTTCAACCCCGTCTCTAATCCTTACCTCCCAAGTGCCATGTTCATGGGCAACATCACTCACTCACTCACTCATCACACAAAAACGCTGAGCGATACAGAACGTGATTTACAAAATCTTCCGTCTCTTCCGTGACCTCCACTGGCTCCGTGTAGTAGCTTGCATCAGACCTAAGACAAGGGTACTGGCCTTCAAGGCGGTCAACAGAGCTTCCCCTGCCTACCGCCAAGCGTAGGTCAGTCTGCACCACCCAGCTCGAGCGCTCCGCTCAACTACCTCAGCTGGACACCTGGCACCGCCCTCGCTAGCAAAGTCACAACAAAGTCACAACTCTTCTCTGTTTTGGCATTGCACTTGTTCACTTATTCCCCCCTCCTCGCTTACTCTCCTAAAAACATCCTTCTTACCAAATTATTGTATTTTGTACATCCTGGCACTTAAAAATATAATTTAGCATGGTGTAGCATCTTAGGCTGAGTATCTTTGTTTTATACAGGGAATGGGTTAACCTCGTAATTGTTAGTGCTTGGCACTTATTCTTTGAACATCCTTACTGTACCAAAGGTGGTATAATTTTGTTTCTCTTTATTCTGACAAATGTACTTATTTTAAGTCGCTTTGGATAAAAAAGTCTACTAAATGCCCTAAATGTAAATGCGAATCTAACAACTCTCAAACGTTGATGCTTTTATTGACGCATTCCAAACTTCAAAAAGGTAACTGTCATGGGGTAACACATCGCTGGGGTTAATTGAGGCTGGTGGCAGGTCTGAGCGATGGGCCCCTTTGTCGTTCCCTAAATAAACACCAAAGTTCTCTTTGTAAACCTCCAGAAACGCTGTCAACAAAAGAGGGTACAAAAAGTAATGAGAGCCCTTGGGAGATTAATCATTAATAATGCTTTTATTACCTCGGCATTTCGACGCAAGTGTTGCGCAGTGGTGGTTTCACTGAGGGTGACAGCCAATGACAAAAAAAAAATCCACACACTTGTGTACACAAAGGTCTTGGAGAAGTAACACTATTTTTTTTTTTTCGTTTTAGAGGTTCGCGCTGAACCACCACGACGGACAGCTCCACACAGGTTTTGAAGTAACAAAAAAGCAGGAGAATGAATGCGATAGTGGAAGGTTTTGCGCTGTTCTTGGGATTCATTGGCTGGTTGATGGTCGGTGTTGCGCTCCCTAACCGAAACTGGAAAGTCTCCTCTGTGGACGGAAACGTCATCACCACGTCCACCATCTATGAGAACCTCTGGATGTCCTGCGCCACTGACTCCACAGGGGTCCACAATTGTCGCGACTTTCCTTCGTTGCTTGCCCTTAACGGTACGTGACCTTCGGCGCATCAAATGACATTGTTTTTGAAACGCATAGATAACCTCGGCTCGGCAGGTGGAAATCTATTCTATTCTAATCTAAGGAATTTCTGATTCAATAAAATGTACAGACACATTAGTCTTATTTTGGTATTTTCTATTCTATTGCTTAAGATATAATATATCGTATATATGACCAACTATATATATATAAATAAATGTATATTATATATATATAAATATATTCTGCATACACTATATTTACATAAATAGATATACTATATACTTTGCATGCGGATTCATTTGACTTTGATGTTGATCTTTTCACTTTTGGGTATGGAAGAGTGTGGAGGAGATACCATCGTTATCCTAAAAAATACATTTTTGTATAAGTCTAGCCTAGACTGTGTATAACAGCGTATTATCACATGGACTTATTAAATTCAATTGTATTTTATTTGTATAGCCCTTAATCACTGGTACAGTCTCAAAAGGCTTAACAGGCCATATATTTAGGACATTTATTCTAAGAAAACTCACCTTACGATGAGGTTAAAGAGATATTGCAAAGAGACAGCTTAGGGGACCATCTCACTAACTGTACAGTGAGAGACGCCCTCACCAGCCTCAGATAAGCTCTGGTGGATCTGATGATAAGATAGAGAGATAGGATAGTAGGGTTAAGATCAATCAAACAATAAAATCCATTCAGGGTGCAAACTGATAATAAGGGATGCCAGATGTGTACAAACTTTATGCATAGGGTGTGACCCTGTTACTGGGGAAACGGTGGTGTTTACCCACATCTTCAAGGCCAGTGTTAGTTTTTTTCATGGGTAAAGACAGCCCACATCGTATTACATTTATGACTTTATATGGGCACTCATTTTCTAGTCAAATGCTATTTTTATAAGTAGCCTGTCTCCGCCCTCCCCCAAGCCCTTTGGTTAGTTCATAGTGAGTGCCAAATCGATCTTCCTGTATCGTAAAAATGGTTTCATGACGTGATTAGGTTGTGTCAGAGAAGTTAGATCAGGATTGTTCTCTGATTTCAACATTTCACTGTCTTGCATATAGGCCTGCCTTCAGGGATGGACTGGCCCAAAAATTTGGCCCGGGACTTGGGATGGAGAGGCCTTTTATGAGACCGCGGGAATAGCGCGCGTAGAATTTTGCCACGGTGTAAAATAATAAAAACTAGTCCTTATCCGTGGATATGTGCATTGCAACGGCATGTCAATGTTGGGATGTGCATGTGTTTAGAATATTGTGAAGATCACTGGGAAATATTTTATAAGCAATCTTGTCCATGTACAAAATATTAGAAATTGGATGTGCCTAGAAAGGTAAATCAAGGCTGAAAATGATCTAAATAGTGCAAGATACAATTATTTTAGTGGAAAAAAATTGTCATACACATACACAGGGTTTGGGAGATGGGGGCGGGCCGGGGTTTGTTGTGCGTTGCTGTGGTTACTGGTGTTGAAGTGTTCCAATGGTTTATTAGCGGTGGTATCTAATAAATCGCTCTCTAATCAATACTTCATTCACTGCCTCTTCCGTGGGCATTACAATATTATGAATTGTTCTCCGACGTCTCTGGTAGCCTACTTCCATAATTAGTTCAAATCATTTTTATATTGCCAAACATGCTCGCTAGTGCACCTGTCATAGCTATACTGCTGTGTCCTGTTCCCGCCGAACCATTGGTCTCGCTGACAGGGGCGTCGCCGCCAACCTTGGCTTTTCCACGGAAAAGGTCGGTTAATTTAGCACATTTGGCTGCGTCTTGCTCTAACATTTTTTTCCTTTTCAACCTCAACTTCTGAGCGCCACCCAATTCTTTTGCCTCTTCACCACCTTTTTTCCTTTTTGACATTTTCGTATTTCTGTGTAACTTCAGTGAGATCAACGAGAAGTACCGGGTAAGTGACCCGGCCGTGTGTCAGGCTGAGCCAATCAGAAATGACAGACCGCGGAGCAGTCCAAGTTGGGAGGGGCCGTTAGGCTGCTCTGCTGCTTTGGCCGCTCGCTTTGCCCCCATACACTGTGGGGGTGCTCCCCCCTCTAAATTGACAGTAATACATCAGCCCCGTTTCACCGTCAGGCAAGAGCTCCGTTTCGCGCTGTAAGTAAGAATATCCGGCAGCAGGCCACCCCAAATCACGGCTTACTTAACTTTTTCATTTTTTTTTACATCTTTTACAACAAAAAAATATACCTAAATTTATAATAATTAAATAAAATAAAAAAAACTAAAAGAATTACGGCCGGCCGGCTCGGCCTGAAATCGTCCGGCCGTTCGGGAAATCTCCCGAACCTCCCGATGGTCAGTCCGCCCCTGCCTGCCTTTATACGCAAATATAACAAAAATTGTATCATTTCAATCTACTTGAACAAGTTAAAATCCTGACAGCCAATTCTAAGATCCTTAGATTGTCCATTATTGCCAAAAAAGCATAAAACATAATTTTTGTATTATTAAATGTAGTTCAGTATTAAAGGATCTGTAGGTACGACTTAAGAGCCATTATTTAGGTAGAATTTTATAAAAATTGCATAGCCGTCAGTCAGTGAGTTTAATCTCCTGTGATGTTTGTTTTGAGTTGACTGTGCCTGCCGCTGTAGAAGAAAAGTTAGATTTCTGCCTGCTTCCGTGTAATTTCTGGCCAATCAGGGCAACTTTTCCCTGATTGGTTTGGATAAATCATTTAGCCTGACACTCAATGGTGGAGAATTGTTGGGTAGGTGGGAACATTCTTTGTGGTTAAATCTCTTTTGTTCTTTACTGCTCTCTTTCTTTACAACTACATAATCATATCTACAGCGAATTTGTAGGATGATAGGGATGTACAGATAATTTTGTTTTCATTATTAAACAATCCATAAATAGTAAGTTATAATTAATTCAGGTGGACTGGGTGGCACCAGCTAGTCTGTTTGTTATTTCCTTACAAAGTCCTTAGTAACTGCTCGTTAGTTTTGAAGAAGCAGTTTACACAATTTGGTTGCACCACTATGCACGTCATAACTAGAAACAACTTAGTAATGTGTAAGTTGAATTCAAGCAGTTTGTCACTTCAAAGTGACAACACCCAAGATGTAACGGATCAACAACGAGCTACAATGTTAACCAGGAAGTGCTTAAGAAGTCTGGAGAGGAAATCGATGTGCATGGCCCAGTCAGAATTAACCACGTTTGCTTGTACTCATGTACTCTAGAATAGCTTTGTGTTCTAAAAGAAAACTAAACCGGCACATTATCCTTTGTAAAACAGGCGATCGCTGCACATTGCACCCAGAGGGCCGCAAATCCCAGCCACCCCGGGCCCCACAATTTTATCTATACATAAAATTGTCACGAACTGCCAGCATATACTGTACACCATTCACACCTGTCTCGGGTTGAGTGTAAACAGGTAGCTTCCACTAAGCGAGACTGTAAGACTTGTTTGTGGGGCGCAACCCATTTTCTTTTAATAATGCGTCTCATCAGGCACTAGTCTGGACTCACACCAAGCGGGCACCTGATTCTGTCTTCTAACAGGATACATACAGGCGTCCCGGGCACTGATGATCGCGGCCATCGTCTTCGGGACGTTTGGCCTGGTGGCCTCGCTGGCAGGAATACAGTGCACCAAAATAGGAGGGGACAACTACGCCCTCAAAGGACGCATCGCTGCCATCGGCGGCGTCTTCTTCATCCTACAAGGTATTGTATTGGAGGCGACTACTTACTCCATGAAGCATTCCCATGCTCGGTGACTAGGCGCTCTGGAGCATTGGTTCTCAAACCGTGGTACGCGTACCACTGGCGGTAGGCATGCGCTATTTAGTGAGGTATCTCACTAAATAGCAAAAAAGTTATACAATTATTTAAAAACATAATACACACAATATCAAAATACTAGTACGAAGGGAAATACATTAACTATGAGATCATTCAAATGGGGTTTAAAATAAGTTAAAGGAATAAATGTGCCTGCCGCATGAATTGTGCGTTGCTGAATAGGGCAGGCCTGTATTTTGTTATACTGTATGACATCGGTCGTAATGGTGGTACTTGGGGAGACAAGTAATTTCAGAGGTGGTACGCGCTATAACAAGTTTGAGAACCAGACTCTCATCAGCCTTGCAAAACACGGAGAGAGAAACAATATTTCTTCTCAGGGGCGTACCCACACACAGATGTTATTAGCCCAAGTGCCACCCCTACTAAATTAGTCTGGACACAATACTCTGTTGTTGTTGTTGTTATTCAAAGGTCAAGAGGATGTCATGCTAGCATTAGATGAAGGCCTTGCTAAGGGAGCTGTACGTGCCACTTCTGCACATAAATTAAAGGTTCTGCCTAACTGTTACCTACAGGACTGTGTACCATGATCGCCATTTCCTGGTATGCAGCCAACATAACACAGCAGTTCTTTGACGAGTTCTACCCAGGAACAAAGTAAGCTCACAAAGTAACAGCAAACTAATGCAAACCAATAAAGAAATACCCATATTGCATGAAGTGTGATATTAGACATTGTAAATTGAGCGTTATAGCCTGTATTATCATACATATCAAAGCCTAAACATTAACCAACGGTCTCCGTCCCCAGGTATGAGATCGGAGAAGGTCTTTACATTGGCTGGTCATCAGGCGTACTGTCCCTCTGTGGAGGGGGATGTTTAATGTGCTCTTGCAAACTCGACACACCCGAGGAAAAAAGGTAGAAATCGCACGACTCTCTCTTTCTCTCTCCCTCCCTCCCTCCCTCCCTCCCTCCAGTGGAGTCCGATACACTGAGGCTCATCATTTTGATGTCACATTTCCGCATTGCCCTACCTGACGGGTGTGTTTTTTTTGCATCAGAGCGTACGTCTACCAGCCGCCTTCCAGGGGGAACCCCCGCTCTGCTGTCGGGTCCCCACAGCACGCCCCCTCGATTAACTACGGACGCAACGCTTATGTCTGAGTGTTCAAGTGACGAGGAGGGGCTGAACCCGTATTGTTTGTTTGTTGACTGATCAGGGATATACCAACCTGTTTAATTAATCCACAGGGTTGGTCCTTTATTGTTTATTGTGGATTCAGGTGAAGCTCTAGCAACAGAACTACTGTTCTCTGTTCTGTTGACTATTTATTATTACTATCAACGGTCCACTTTTTTCATTGATCTACATGCTCTTGCCACTTGTAATCCTTGGCTATTTGCTAATAAAACAAGGATACTGCTTCATATGTAGTCCCAGTTGGATAACGCAAACCCGGACCCATGACCGCAACGGTCCGTAACAATTTTCCTTTTTTTTGTGGGGATATTGGGGAATCTGGGATACCCTCAGCACACTGTGTATGAAGCAGTACTCTCGGCTATTAGAAAATAGCAGTGCGGGACTGTTCCCCTCTAGGCTGGACATGATGCGTGTTGGGAGTTTTGTCACACTCCAATAGGTACATTTGAACCATTTCAAAAGGTATTCTGTCCTTAATGTCATTAAGGGATTCTGAATGAGAACCACTGCAAATCAACCGTTTGAGATATTCCAACTGAGAGAGATCTATAGGTTAGCCAGACGATAGCATTTGTCAGCTTCATGCATCTGGGATGCCACCCAAAGAAAGGGGTTGGACCCATACATCCACAAGGTGGACCGTAACACTGGCTTGGATTTGCCCCAAACCATCCTAGGTTTCACAATGACTGGCCATCAATTTAATATTCTTCTGGTTTTCGAAATTAGTGCGCAAAAATCTATATTATGGTTGTCTAGCTTCCATGAAGCCATAATACAAAAAAGATGAGAATACATGATACATAGCTGGCTGCATGTCTCTGAACTGCTGTTGACTCCCAGTGCAGCAGAGAGGAGCAGGTTTTGAATTTTAAAAATGTTTCATGCAAGGAGAGATGTGTGTGTTTCCTTAAATCAGCTCTTTCACTAGGCATAAAAAGGTATATTAAGTTTATATTGCAGTGGTTCCTCATGGGAGTCCACTTTGTATTAAATCTGTACTCCATCTGCAATGACGCCAAAACATGTACAATTTTCTTTTTTTTTTTTTTTTTTTTACAGTTGTAGAAGTTATTTATAGGGTCAGAAGAAATCAAATACAAATAAAAAAATTATATATCTGGTTTGTTTGAAATTATTCAGAAACAAAACGTGATTTATTGACACATTATAGTATGGCTTAATCTACATTAATCCTTTGCACATTTTACACATATTTGGAAGCACAAACCATTTAACATCATTAAATGAATGAATTACTGAATAATCCTTTGATTTGCAAACAAGGCATCAATAACCAGCCATGGGATGAGTGACGTCGAGTTATATTTGTTGATAAAAGGAAACAGATTGACGAAACAGACATTCAATCAAAAATTAGATAGACATTAAAACAGTCAGTTACGGTACTGATTATGCCAAGGGCCGATGACTCACAGATCTTTATTATTTTTCTAGATACGCCATGCAATGGCTCCAGACTCCCTGACCCTCGAAACCAGCGGGATTACGACCCTCGTCTAATGATTGACAAAGACGATTACTTTGTTGGCATGCTCCACCGCCGTTAGGCATTGATTTGCTAACCTGCTGTCTTGTGTAGTAAACCAGCACATGCCAGTTTAAAGTACCTCATGTACGTCAATAACACTCAAGATTCCTTGTACACTCACACGCTCACATTCACACACTTCTCTCACACGATTCTATAGTATTGCGATACTTGGCCCACGATTCAATATTATTGGGATTCGATTCTGCGATGTATATTGCGATTCAGAAGGCCATCGCCTCAGGGATTTCCTTAGCTCTTTCAGAGTTTGGAGTTTACTTTATCATTTTAGTTTCAATGTGCGTTGATTTGGGGATAGGCCAACTACTTTGGGTCGTTTCACCTCCTCAGAGGCCGCTAACTCCAAATGGTACCTTGTGAGATGGGCTCTCAAGTTGGTCTCAATCCCAGAGAACTTAAAAGGTGACACATTATAACGCCAGGTGTAAGTGTGATTAGTCGTTACAAGCCGTTTTGAAAATCTGCCTCTTCTGACATCACACATGGGCCTGTCCCCCTAGATGTGTGCTGGATATATCAGTCTAACAGCCCACCCAGTGGACTGTTGCAAACATTGCTTATCTATCCATCCTACATCTAGGTGGACACGCCCACTTGTGATGTCAGAAGAGGAAGATTTTCAAAACGGCTTGTAACGGCTAATCACAAACCTGGTGGTATAATGTGCCACCTTTATTTTTCATGTGGCAATCTTGAAAGTCAGGGTCTTTACTATTTTTTTTGATGAAAACCTAAATTTACCCACTCTTTTGATTTGAAAGAGGACGAAGCGTCTTGTGCAACCAATTTTTTTTTTTCATTTGAATTGTTGTTGAATGCAGGACAACAAAGCACTGCAACAAGTGGCAATATGCGGATGTTATACTCAAATGTAAATTATCAGTAAACTAAATAAAAAAAATTATAATAATAAATATTGCAATACTTTGTGCTACTGTATCGATATACTGTAATTGCGTATGTAAAATATCATGCTACTGAACAGAATCGATTATTCCCCCACCACTTAATCTCACAGTCTCACACTCACTCAGTGAGTGAGTGAGTGAGTGAGTGAGTGAGTGAGTGAGAATATTCCCTCTGTGGACTGTGTGATTTTTCTCTCGTGGGAAACATTCATTTCTTATGCATTTACTTTTTGATTTATCTTGATTCAGCCAATCCAGACCTCTGCTGAGATCTGAACCTGCGAATGCACAGGAGAGGCATTAACTGGAAGAGCGGGAACATCACTTCAGTGTGTAAATGCTAGTCAAGAAACCTTGACAACTCTAAATTAACATCTAGTGGCCGACACTGGAGCGAGGCAACACACCACGTTGAATTTTTGAAGGACATGCCAAAGAAAGGGTCAAAGGATCATGGAATGGCTCAATTGTGTTGGATAAAAAGGAGTGGGACAAAAATACAACAATTAATACAATTAAGGCTTGGGTGGTATGAAAGTATTAAAGGGATATACCAGGGTATTTAATAATATCAAAAGTATGATTCTCAATACTATCAAGAATATAATTGCTCCCCAGATTTTCCTAATACAGAGAACGCACCAATTTAAGGAGATGAATATACAATCACCCTTGTTTAACTTGTAATCCCTCCATGTCTGTTCTAAACATTGCTATTAAACACTTCACTTCACTGGTGATAATACATTTGCTAGTTCATAAACAAAAGCGGCACACATCAGAGGGGAGTTCCACGAACGGAGGTTTAACAAACACTGAGTTAACGCTGAACTCTAGGTTGATTGACCCTGTGCCGACCAACCCAGAGTTTTCGGTTCCACAGCAGCGGTTATGCATTAGTTCAATCAACTCGGGGTTGGTTAACACAGGGTTGTGCACGTCCACGCCAAACCTAAAAAGACGTGAAGTATGGATCATGGAAACCCTGATCGATGTGGCGAAACGGGCCGCTTATTTCAATGAAGTGGAACTCCAGGTTCTCCTGGAGAGCTATGACGAGGAGAAGGACATTATCACAAGAAAAGGGAACGCTAAAGCCTCTGCAACCCGGAGAACCAAAGCCTGGCAGCGGATCGCTGACCGCGTAAATGCATTAGTTACACGTCAAAAGCATGATCCTTAATATTTGAGCCATGAATATATAAATATCCCAGTTAAGCATTCTTAAAGATCCTACCACATAACCACATACCACATACCACATATAAAGTATAAAAAACACAGAAACTGGTAAGCTTTTCCCACCATCGTATTGGTATAAATTTAAATAAGCCATTTTTTTTAAGCCAATCGTGAAAAGGCTGACAGTCGGCAGACTGGATCTGGCCCTCAAATTGTCTTGACCCCGGTGGAGGAGCTGTTAATAAACATAAATTCAGGGCGCCCTGGCATTAGGGGGGTACCTGGAGGTACCTACCTCCTCAGAGAGTCAGGGGCCATACCCCACTGGTTGAATGTAGGTTTTTGTGTTTTCTTGTATTTTAGATTTTTTTTGCCTTCGAAGTAACACATGCAAACCGTGTGCTTGCCACAGCGCATACTATTCCAAATGTTTCTTTTTTTGGTAACTGGGTAGAAAACCTAAAAGTGACAATTCATCAACTTCACAGATCAAGATGGATTAGTGCTTGTAATGAAGCCGCCGGCTAGGATCGAACATTCTCCAGTGGATGCAAGTCCGTTAGGACTATTTTATACTTTATGTTGTAAATGCCTCTCGGCATAGTACGACTGAGATGTGCTCAGCATCTCCAACATTATAGCCAAAACTACCATTTGCAAAAAACGGAGGGCTACGCAAATAGTCTGGAGTGAACTGAGGCCAGGTCCTCGATTGGTAGTGTTGGCTATCTAAGGCTATTTAAATATATTAAAGATTTGCGCGAGAATCTATATCTCTCCACTCCAGCAAAAAGTCATCCGATATGCCAAGATGTCGAGCCGTGGTCTTATCAATCGCTCCCGGTGGATTGCACGTATAAATTGCGCTCCGATATCAGCAGTTCTCTCATCAAAAGGGCATGCCATTGTGAACACATGAAATCTGCGGTGAACGCCGGTTTAAATACCCAAAACCGGGTTATGCTTCAAACTTAACCTTCGCAAAACCTGCTCCGACCAGGTTTGATTCAGAGCATATGTTTCTATAGCAACTAACATACCGTGATCCTTTTGGAACGGAAAACCTAGGGTTACCGCAAACCCTGGGTTAACTTACCCGGTTATGTGACAAAAACCGGCTTTGCGGAATACCCCTCAGATACCTCACCTCTCGTATAGTAAAATTAACAATACAATAACTGTAGCATTAACCAAACGCGTCAACCTTTTCCTGAGGGTCCAGGTACTGTGAGCCAATCGGGGGTTGAGCCTGACCTCCCTTCTTACGCCCCAGTACTGTGAGCCAATGGGTTTCGTAGCAAAAATATATATTATTCGTTATCCCAAAGTATTAGTTAGTGAGAAAGTTATTCTAATCTCATATCAGTATTCAGTATTATTTGGTTTGTTTTGATGAACAATTAAAATACAAAAATATGAATTGTTTAACATCGATGCATATTAGGGGACTGCAGGGAAGAAGACTGGGTCACATTTCGTCTGAATATCCCAGTGATGAGAAATTATGGAAGGGCCCGCCCTTAGACGTTTCACGTCAACGCTTCAGGTGAGGTAATGGCAGACATCATCAGAAGGGCCAAATATGTGCTGACCGAAACATAATTGGTTAGTTTGGGATATTCAAACATTATTTGACCATTCCAGTAACATTTTGTCAGATGCCGTGTGAAGGACTCGCAACTGAAGCTCTGCCGAAAAGAATTGGGACTCGGATTGAGGAGCGGATGTGAAAGCCACTGACGTGATCTTGTTGTTTTGCTTTATTAAAAATACACATTTGTTTAACCAATTAATTCCACTTCATACAAACAAATATAATCAGTTGATACAAACTTGATTATGCAGCAGTGGTCTCCTCTTGCTACATTTAAAGCCAGCAAATTATTCTCACTATGAATAGACTTTCTGTTTTTTCTTCACTGTATATATATTTGGATAATTGTTTGGAAACCTTACGAATAACCAAAGCTTGAACTCCTGTAATCAGACTGACACTAGTTGGTAGGAGGGACCTGAAGCATGGAGTTTTTCGCCTCCTTTTCTAGTAAAGTCAAAAAAAATTAACTATTAACTATAGCAATTTTTAACTCCCATTAAATTTTGTCTTCCGTTGTTGTAATGTTATGATGATTGTATGTATGTTAATTGTATTTGTGGGTCCTGTATTGATGTCCTGTTATTGATGTCCTGTCCTGATGTATTGTCTGTGATGTTTGTAAATAGAGCTGCTGGGATGCAAGTTAAATTTCAGACTTGCTATGACAATAAAGTATAAACGTATCATACAAAAAAATAAAGTGTGAAAAACAGGGTAGTAAGTCTAGTGGGAGCTGGAAAATGGTGAGCAATTATAGTGGTGCCATCTCAATTTGTGTCTAGATCTGATTTATAATCTTTGGGGGCTTCTGCGGCCAGTTTATCCAGAGCTTCCCCGTCAAACCTTAAGGCGTGCCAGCCTTCACTCGCGGTCATGTTCCGAGCGCCCTTCATGATGTAGAAGTCCAGCGACCGGGTGTTCCAGTCCAGCACCGCCAGCTGAAGCCTAGTACACTGCTTCTCTTTCCCCACCTAGAAACAGAATGTCACAGTGATAAGACGCACACACACACACAAAAAAAAACACACACACACACACACACACACACACACACACACACACACACACACTATTTATTGATTATGCAAAGTGAATTCATAAAAAATGCCTAAATCAGCCACTGGGAGCTGGAAGACAGCAGGTCTCCAATAAGCACTGTAATTTGCCGTTAAACCTCAACGGCCGCAGTCCTTATTTGACAAGCTGAACCTTTTTGTCTCAAGATACCATAAGTACCCCCAAAGTTTTGGAAAAGCTTGAATTTTTTTTTTTTTATGAACTATAAATCTAAATGACATCAAATGTGGTACACAGGTTCTTTAAAAGGGGCTCGACCAAACAAAAGTAAAGAAAATTCAAAACTAGCTCGTTATTGAATTTCCTGGCAAGTTAATAAGAGAATTACAAGGTTAATTTCTAACATTCAGCACGACAGCATAATCTTCATAGAATGCCAGATTCATTCTCATTAAGATAGGAATGGAAGACTCACCTGTGCCACTTTGCTCATTAAACCCTTGCCAATGCCTTTTCCTGTAGAGCAATTCAACAAAAATGTAAAAATATTAGATATTCTTTCAGCGAATGTGTTCATTGTTTTGATTCACATTGGAGTCATTCTATGTGGGTATGCAATTCTTAACTTAGTCTGATATACCTTCTTAATTGCTTGGACATTAAAAAAAGTGTTTACCTCGGTATTCTGGCATCACATACAGGTCCTCCATAAACACCGTCGGCCCCATCCATGTGCTATAGGTGTAGTAGTAAAGGACGAACCCAACAACGGTGTATCCTACGCTGAGACGGGGCATGTCAATGACTTAAGAGCAATAGCAATATACTGAAACTCTCCATGTTTACTCAAAGGCTTCAAGACTGCGGGGCAGATTAGTATAGTGGTTAGGGGTTTGGATTTCTTGGTTCCATCCCCATGACCACAGCTTACCTCTAGATTAAATGGTCAGATGCAGTTTATAATAGTTTATTACTAAGACATTTAACTGTCACATGCTATACATCATTATGAAATATGCTTAGTTTGAGTGGGATCTAGCTTCCGTTATTTCTGGTAAGCAAAACCAATAGTTTAGTGGAAGCCAGAGAAGCGTAAGGAGTGATAACTCAAGACACCCTTATAGCGGGTCCCATTACACTGACAGTCAGGGGATCTGTGACCCCGTGGGGGGAACAAGTCACAAATGTATACACACACACAAGCTATCATGAGACACTTTGAATACAAGCGCTCACTCATAGCATGTATATAATGCAGATATAATTTAATCGAAAAAAATCAATGCAGATGGCATGATGAAGACTGGTTACCTTGGGATGACTTGTGCTCTTCAGAAACTTCTGCCACTTGACATTCAAAGCGAGGACTGCTGCAGAACCCATCGCGCTCCAACTCTGATTAAAACAGAACAAGCGTGTCGCTTTAGGCAAGGCAAGCAAGACAACTTTATTTACAGTATATAGCACTTTTCATACACGAGGCAGACTCAAAGTGCTAGACATGTAAACATTGTCATACAATAAAATAAAATAATAGATAAGTAAAAGAAAACATGCAAAGAAATTAGTAAAATAGAAAGTTAAAAAATGACATTTTAGTATTAAAATAGAAAAGAAAGGCAAAGTTAGAAAAGCTTTTTAGAAAGTGCAATGTATTTAAGATTTAGCAAAAAGCTAAAGCAAACATAAAAGTCTGGTTTTAAAGGTCCTCAGAGTTGAGGCAAGTCTTAAATCCTCAGGGAGTTTATTCCAGCTATTTGTTGCATAGTAACTAAATCCTGCTTTCCCATGTTTCGTGTTTACTCTGGGGATAATTAACAGATTGGTCTCAGAGGATCTTAGTGTTCTAGAAGGCTTATGTAGCGGAAGCATATCAGTTAAATATTTTGGGCCTAAACCATGTAGGGATTTATAGGTTAGCATAGGGATGGGCGTGAGGAATCGATTACTCGAGTACTCCTCGTTACAAATGAACTCGGTTGGTGGACAGGCAAACTCGGGTTTGCATATACACACAAACAAAGTTTTCTGCAAATGTAGCAAATGTATCAATTTTCTGTTGGCGCCACTAACGCATGACGTGGGCACAAAGCAAATTAAATGCATCCATTTCCATGGCGCGTTCCGTGCCGTGTGCAGGCACGCCAGAATTCAATAAGTTAAGAGATGGCGGTTAAAGCAAAGCGCAGCGAAGAATTGAAATACTTTAAAGAAATAGGAGATCATAAGGTGAAATGTAAAATATGCCAAGCGAAATCGAGCTACCAGAAAGTACTATGCGGCAACATATGCTCCTGAAACACAACGGTGAGTTCGGGAAAGCAGACCCGCAGCAACGGTGAAAGTGAAAGTGTGTCGGCTATTTTCACCGCCGCAAGACGCAGCTGTAATCCCGGGCGTGTAGAGAAGATCACAACGCTGAGTATTTCCATAGTCCATTTGCTGCCGTTTTATTTGCAGCTTTAAATTATTTGCAATGGTTAGGCTACTTGTTTCGTCTTTGTTTTTTTTAAACTGTTACAGGCCTTGGTTCGACGTGATTTAAATTGTGAGACGCATATTTATTTTTGTAAGGAAAATGTGTTTTGAACGTTTGCAAAAATAAATAATGAATACTCTGATAACTCTGACTGTTTTGATGGAGAATAAGCATTACATGTTTGGTTGGTAATATTGCCGTTCATCATCAGGCCTATTCCTGCGGCAGATGCGTTGCATTCTAAAAATAGATTCGATTTAACGAGTACTCGATTGATCCTCGAGGAATTCCTTCGATCACTCGAGTTTGGAATTTACTACTCGTGCCCATCCAACATGATTTTAAAATCAATTCTCTGACCTACAGGAAGCCAATGTAACGATTTAAGAATTGGTGTAATATGTTCAAATATTTTGGTCTTTGTTAGAACTCTAGCAGCAGCATTCTGAACAAGCTGAAGCTTCCTCAGAGTTTGTTTTGGGAGACCTGTAAGGAGACCATTGCAGTAATCAAGCTTACTAGTGATAAAGGCATGTACAAGTTTTTGTAAGTCTTCGGTGGACATGAGCCCTCTAAGTCTTGCTACATTTTTAAGGTGATAATATGCAGATTTTGTAACTGATTTGATGTGAAAGTCGAAATGTAAATCTGAATCCATGATAACCCCTATATTTCTGGCTTTGATTGAGGTTTTCAGGGACAGAGAGTGAAGGTGTTGGGTTACTTTAAGCCTTTCCGTTTTAGAACCAAACAATTATCTCTGTTTTGTCCTCATTTAGTTGAAGGAAATTTCGGCACATCCAGTCTTTCACTTGTTCAATGCACTGGCACAGCAGATCTATGGGCCGATAGTCATTTGGTGATAGCGATACATAGATTTGCGTGTCATCAGCATAGCAATGATGGTCAATATTATTATTTTGCATGGTTTGCCCTAGTGGGAGCATGTAGATGTTGAATAAAGAGGGTCCTAAGATCGAACATTGTGGGACTCCACATGTCACGTTGGTTGATTCTGATACAAAGTCGCCAATGGAAACAAAGTAGTTCCTATTTTGTAGGCAGGACCTGAACCAATTTAAGACTGTGCCTGAAAGCCCCACCCAGTTTTCTAACCTGTCCAAAAGTATTGTGTCGAATGCAGCACTGAGGTCAAGCAGCATTAGTATTGAGGTTTTGCCAGAGTCTGTGTTAAGACGGATGTCGTTTACAACTTTAATAAGGGCGGTCTCAGTGATGTGCAGGGGTCTAAATCCTGATTGGAAGGTGCATAGCAACCAGTTGATGCCAGGAAGTGATTAAGTTGCTGGAGGACAACTTTCTCAATGATTTTACTTATGAAGGGTACATTTGATATTGTTCTGTAGTTGTTAATAATAGAGGCATCTAGGCTCTGCTTTTTTAAAAGAGGTTTAATAACTGCAGTTTTCAAAGCTTTTGGGAAATTGCCTGACTGGAAAGAGTTGTTAACTATCTGCAATATGTCTACTGCTAGGCAGTCGAAAACATTCTTAAAGAGGTTGGTAGGTAAAGTATCAAGGCAACAGGTGGATGGCTTTAGTTGTGTCACAGTTAATTAACCATGGAAATATTCAAACTACAGACGCTCACACAGCCAGAGGGGGACATCAATAGTATTTGATAAAGGTGTGTTTTAGATGATCCTTGTCCTAAACGCGTGTTGAGCTGACCGACAGCTTCCCTATCCACGATGCTATCGGATATGTACACACACCCCCACACATATATATACGCATACATATATGCGCAGTTTGCGCACACAAACCTCACCTTGGGTGGATATCTTGACCTGATCCTGCATCTTCTCAAACACAGCCAATTCCTCAAATACAAATGGAGAGGACATGTTAGGACAGTACCCGTGGTAAACAAGGTTTTATCTATGTAATTTCATTATCAAAAAGTGCAGAAAAGAGTAAAACAACCTCCTTCTTATCACTTACTATTATCATCCTTGATATTTCTTTGCAGTCCTCCTGTTTAGCGGCGCGTATTTTAAAATCCATGCTTGAATTCACTTGTGAAATCGAGCTTTACGCTAGGCTGACCAAACGTCCTCTTTTCCCCGGACATGTCCACTTTTTACGTCCCGTCCGGGGCGTCCCGGTTTTTTTTTATTAATTGATGATAATGTCCGGTTTTCCTTCTGTGCGTGTATATGTGTGTATATGTGTGTGGGTAGACAAGGAGGATGAAGAAGATAACTAAAGATTTTGTTTTTTGTTAATATCTATTTTGTTAATATCCATATGTTTTTTGTTAATAATATATTTGTTTTTTGTAAGTAATATCTTGTGAGGGTACTTTGTATTATTTTACATTACACTGAACATTTAGTGAGAAATATATTGTTAAAGTTGGATTTTCTAATACAGAAGAGGTATCATTTAGAACAGGGATGGGCAACTGGCGGCCCGCGGGCCGCATGCGGCCCGCATCCTTACTCAGTGCAGCCCGCATCCTCACTCTGTCAGGCCCGCTCATAATAAAAAAAAAAAAAAAAGAATAATAATAATTGATCGAGTTCCAGAAAACTCGGTCAAGAAAGATGAGAAGAATTCATAGAATTCGAAGGCAAACCCATGCGTCTAGTTTGCTTAGAAGCGATATCAGTCATTAAAGATATCCACTTAAGTCGCCACTACAACTACTACAACTGCTTGTTGGGTTTGAGTTCATTGAGTTGTTGCACTTAATGTTGGGCCACTGTTTTTCAGTTTTTTGACTTCATTGAATGATGATGTATGTGAGCCCTTTGCACTGATAAAAATACTGAGTGTGGCTGTTTGAGCATGGAAAACATGAAATGAATGTATGTTGGTTCAAATCAACATACCGTACATAGGTTATGATTCTGGATGATTTTTTAGGTAGTGGCCATCCCCAAAATGCACCAGAATACAGGAAATCATATCTACCAAATTCAAAATTGTGTAGCTTCTCTCAGCTCACGTTTAGTTGAAGTGTGCAGTCATGTGGCCCTCCGATGGTTATGATGAAAAATGTGGCCCTCTTTATCATGAAAGTTGCCCATCCCTGATTTAGAACATTATTTCATATTATTTATTTATTTATTTATTTGTCCACTAAGATTTGAAAGAGAGCTATTATTTTACTAGTTAATTTTTCTAACACAGAAGAGACATTATTTCTATCATTATTTTATTCCAGAGATTTTACATTTATTGTACATTTATATATAGATATCTTTTTTTTATTTTACAATTGAGGCATAATAAAGAAAGTTCAATAACCTCTATGAAGCATATCTGAATTTCTGTCTTTGAGAGATATTATTTTGTAATATAACAAAATATTCTATCCATACATATATATATAAAAATTATAGGGAATCTTTGGGTAAACTGCGAGTATCATTTAAGTAGGCTATCTCGTGGCCGTGTCCTCTTTTTTGGAAATCAAAATATGGTCACCCTACTTTACGCAAAACTGTATTTGGTAGTTGGGTGAGCTATTAATACAATTAATTAATACAAGAGGGTGATTGCTAGCTTAGAACTATGCAATTTCTTCTTTGGGTTTCAATTGGAAAGACTTACCCAAAAAAGGTGCCCCTTACTGGGTCGGAGTGGATCAATCTGGATTCAGTCACTTAGATACTCCAGCCGAAGCTGGCGTGTGCTTCTTATAGGCCTGGCTCCTCCTGGGGCCAGTCCAGTAGTTCTCTACCGCTGTCAATCGGTTTGACACCTTCGCCTCTCATTATGGCAGTTGGTGCTCCGCCCGAGGAACACCAAGTTCTGCCCTGTTAGTTTCAGTGCAGAACTTGGTGTTCCTCTTTGTCACTCTGTCAGGGCAAAACAGGATGCAATATTCTTGACCCCCTGTCTGTACAGAACAAGATGGACTCTTCTTGACCCCCTATCTCTCTATATGCCCACGTTATTGATCCTCGACGCTGGTTGGTTTAAGCACATTAGCAACTGGATAAATTAGGTTACTTCAGGCCAACTTCGCTAGGCCCAGGTATATCTTCATACAACACTTGTATACCTCCAGTAGCACTAAATGGACTGTGAAGTCTATTTCAGGTGTTCCCAACCCTTTTTTGTTCCATGGACCGGCATATTCATAAAAAAAAAACCCGAGGAGGACCAGTAGACAATTGAATGCATTCATTTGATGATGCATCATTTTTAAACAAAGAATGTGGCGGACGACCTCTCCTCGCGTAGGATGGCCTCATGTCAAATCGAGTGAGAATAGGCTCAAATCGTGAGCAGAGGTACTTTAAGGTTATAGGTGTACGGTATATGTGCTGCATATCTGTGTCTGAGTGGGGATCTTGATCACACTTTTAAGTAGATTATATTCTAGATTGCATACTGGGTAGAACTTCTTGTGGCATGATGAATTGGTGAGGATGGTTTTCTGATGGACATCTTTATGTGAATGATCTCCACTTTGACGTTTCCCAGTGCTCAACGGCACTTGAGAGAATGGCAACCAGGAAATTTAGCGTTCTGTTAAAGTGCAACTATTACTAGCGGCCATTACCAGTGGAAACCCTGTCTCATACCAATGGAAGGAAAAGCTTTGCCCAGGGCCCCTGCCCCTGTATCGGCAGCAGCAGGTGACCGCGGAAAACTAATTCATGAATTGGCCTGATGTTGAAGTTTAAGAAATTAGAAATCCCCTTCACAGCATTGTTGATGCTGTGAAGGGGACAGAGGATATACAGTACAGGTACCATCCAATTCATTGAATGTTCATTTCCATGTTCATTAGCTTATACATAAGATTGCATTTCCCTGTTTTTAGTGATTGGGGGAACGTTCAAATTAATGCTTTCAATGTTCAAAGAAATCTTGATTGTTGGCACAATTGTGTTGGTAAATTTCGATGTTTTCCCATTCTTAATTTGAAGAAAAACTCAAATACAAGCAAAGTTCTTACAAAATCAGATTTATTTAAGAGTTAAAAAAGGTAAACAAAATCAGAATATCAGCCGAACCATTACAAATGTCCCATTGACCTACTGATTTTTTTTTCTTATAGAACATGAAGTTATTTACAATTTGTGTGTTTGTGTGTGTGGAGTTATGTATGTGTGTTTGTGTGCACGTGTGTGTGTACGTGAGGTTACAGTCCGGGCTTAGTCTCAGTGCGTGCTCGCCCCAGGGGAGTCGGACCTCTCCAGCTTCATGCCGGCCTCCAGCTGGGCCGTGGAGGAGGAGATGGCTGTGAGCCCGGAGCCCTTGCCGTCCAGGGACGCCGAAGAGGGGAGGGACACCACGATGTACTTCTGCATGGGCCGCGACGCCGTCAGCCCCGGCCCGCCCCCGGACTCCAGCTTCACCAGGGGCTGCAGGCCCGAGGTGGCGCTCTGCACCGTGCTGGTGCCGCCCGACTGGGAGGAGCTCAGCGTGATCACCTGGAGGAGGAACAGAGGCCATGGTTCATGTTTGCTTCTACCGGTGTTGAATAACACCCGGCCGCCCCCCCGTTGTGGAAGGAAACTTTGTATGACATCATCACACCTTGGGGCCTTAAGGCTTAGCTATGGTTGGATGTCGACGCAACGCAAAGGGGGTTTACGGCCCCATAACGCCCTTGTGGACCCTTGTAACGTAAACCCGACGCAGAACCCAAACCGGTTCACTGCGTGGTCATTGCGTTGTGTCGACGTACAACCATAACTGAGCCATTACCATCGCACCATCTCGTTAGCAGCCATCTTTGCCTACCTAGACCAATGGCTGCTAGGTGAATAAAGCCCATGAAATTGCCTGGAAGTGGTCAAAACTCCCACAATATTCAAGAATCTAAGATGGCTTGTTAAACTTCGCCACCTGATGGAAAAATAGGGGCAAACTCATTTAAAATCATGACTTCCAATACAGAATTGTTGATCCGCTTTTTAAGTCATGAACAATAATTTTGACTTAAATCCTTCATAATAAAAGGACATAAATCTCTTGCTTAAAAGAAAACCCTCCAGACTTGAGAGTGTGTCGGCCTTCTGGTCTGAACTGAATGCCCGCCCGTCACCTGTTGGGTCGACGACGCTCCCGAGCTGGTTGCCATGACGATGTACTTGGTGGCTGGCGGAGAGGGCTGAGTGGGCGTCCCCGGGCGGGGGGACATCAGGGTGAGGGAGCTGGGCACCTTGATGATGCTGGGGGTCCGAGGCCCCCCGGAGCCCCCGAGGCTGCTCTGGGAGACTGTGAGGGTGGGGCGAGGCTGCAACACAACAACACACACACACACACACACACACACACACACGTCATACCACACAACATACACCAGTGCAGCACTACTACACAACTCTAATGAACTCTCACCCCGCGTACAATGTTGTCCATTTATAGGACCAACGAACCCCCGGACGCCATCTTTAAAAAATGCTATTTAATTTTCCTTCTGCTGCTGCATTGCGGCCTGCTCCTTTAAACAGTTTAATTCAGTCTCAATAAGTGGAGGACAGGCGTGTTTCAGCACGATTAACCAGCAGGAGACCGGGTAACCATATCGCTCTATAAAGAGGGCACGCATGCATTAGCATACGTTTAACCTAGAGAAGGAGTCCTCACAAGCAAACAAACCTAGAAGAGGTGTTTTGGGTTTGGGTTTGTTTTTAAAAACCAAGCGCACAAGCAATGAAATCCATTTCTGGATGACGGTTCTAAAGCAGAAGGATGGTGGAGCCCGTGTTGAACACGAGGAGTGTTGTAAAGACCTCGGTAACCAAAGGAATACGATGTGCCCTACTGAACAATAGAACAGAACATCCTGTGGTGTGCCGAGTCCCAGTACCTGTGTGATTGTTAAGGTAGTTCTGTTGACCTGCTGGGCCTGCAGCGCGGCCTGGGTGCGGGCCTTGACCACGTGGGAGCAGAGCATGGGACCCAGGTAGCCGTAGTCCAGCCGGTACTGCTCAACGTTGTCCGGAGGGTTCCGCGTCTTGGCGATGACACTGGCACAGTGTTTCTTAGAGGATGAGGGGGATAAATAAATGATTATACAATAACAAAAAACAAGGTCACTTTCTGTTACACACTTGAATTAAGGCAACTATTTATCAACTATTTTTATATACTACATTTATATTTTGAATGCAATACAACTATCCATCCAAAGCAGATTGATGTACAAAAGACAGACTACTTCTTAACTATCAAGCACTTGACTACTGATAATAACAAAGAATTCCAGTTTCATTACTATAGCTATGTTTTTAAGAAAGTCAGTTGTGCACAAGTTATTCAAATTTAGATTGATGGCTGCCTTCGTTCTCAGCCTCACAAAAGTCACTTCTGGCAGAGACAAGATAAAAGTGTCTGCCAAACGACTCGATGCAAATCTATGCCCTGTGCCTCACAGACACAATCGTGGAGACTTTCCTGAAGCTCTTACCAACAAGAGGCTCTGGACGTGGTCCGCGCCGATCTTATCGATGTTGGAGACCACGGGCCCGTCCATCACGGCTCTGATGCGAGCCCCCTCGATGGTCAGTCGGGGGAGAATCAGAGTCTTTATCACCTGCAAGAGACGAAACGGAACAAGGTGTAAAGGGGCTACAGTGACAACAGTGCAGTGAGGAAGGTGAGGTCAGTGACGACGCAGCCCACTCACGTCAGCGCCAAGCTCGGACAGCCCTGCGATGCAGCCGTAGCGAGTGGTCCACTGGGTCTTCTCGTCCAGCCAGCTCTGCAACAGACAGAGAGGGTCAATGAGCTGAGGCCACCATTATTCAGACAGCAGTCGCAGTGAGAAGGTTACGGTTGTTTCATGAAGAGTAAGCTACGGGATTAGGTGCAAGCTTTTGAAAAGTATGACAAATCAACTTAGGTATTGGCTTTCTTGTCATTCCATTGGGCAATTCTTTTTTTATGTTACGTTACTGGTGAATTAGGGAAGAAACAAGGATTGGTTTGAGGGGCGTTAGGCTTAGAAGGATGAATAAATGAACATGACTACATGGCAACATGACAGACTCAAGGCACCGTACCTTAGTGAATGTCTTGGTGATGCGGGACTGGATGTTGTTGGTGGTGGTGCTGAAGGTCTTGCAGCTCTGGGCCATGAGGCGGGCAGCAAAGTCGCGCAGGGCCCAGTGGTTGTCCACATCCGGCCGCAAGCACAGCTGCTTGCTCACGATACAGGTCACCACGGCCGGGATGAGCTCGTGCAGCTGAACAAGGGGAAGAAAGAATAGTTTTATGCTTTAAGCATTTGAATAAACCTCTGATCAATTTAATCACTCATCATAGAAACTCTACGTTGAAAAGATCTTCACATTTCAATGGCAGGAGTTGGAGGAGAAACCTCTGCAAACAACATTGGGATTTATGGATCGTTTGGCTGACCTGGGAGTCCAAACACCCTAGCCCTAATCCTACAGCGCTGGGACAGCAAAGGAGATGTGCGACCTGTGCGTTGATCTGAACCATCACTCACGTATTTCTCCAGGTAGAGGGTGGGGTTGTCCATCAGAGCCTTCACCATCCGCATCAGATAGATGAGCAGAGCCAGGTTGTTCTGCACCACATTCACACGCACCTGACGGGGAACAGAGCTGGGACGATTAGTGCTTATCGGGTACATCAGACAGATACATTATACACATATACTGTAGTACATCAGTGTTATCTACAAAAATAATCTTGAAAAATAAATAAATAAAATAAGCTCACCCCCTCAGAGATGAACGTGCTGAACCTGGGGAGCATCTGGTAGAGCCCAGGGTCCGTGGCGATACTCTGCAGTGCCTCCTGGAGGCGGCAAACGCAAACAAACATACAGTAGTCAAGAGTTGAATAACCTCCATATCCTTCACTTAAAATTATTCCTTCTTCCTTTCCTTGAGGTCTTTAAAAAAACAATACATTTCAAATATATTCATCAGATTCATGGTAGAAGCTTTCACTTGACGGCCCTGTTTCAAACCAATTCTACCACTAGTTACATAGACCGACTACGGATTTACAGTTTCAGGATAGCAAAGAAGGTTTATTCATTAAATGTCTAGAAGTTGAGTATCAATTTCCATTCGTCTGGGCCAATGTGAAAGGCGATGAGGTCAAGCGATCTGGGTGCCCGTTTGAAACGTCACCAGCATACAGACAAGACTTACGGCTCTCTTGGCTTCGCAGGAGCCCACGCAGGCCTCTGTGATCTCCTTGTAGTACAGCTGCTGCTCCACAGAGAGCTCGTGGGTGCTGCGCGGCTTCAGCCTCAGACCCTTATCCTTTCCTGAGGTGGCGACAAAATGATCATCATTCATTCGGAACGTCCTCTGAGACAAGCGCACAGTGCCTGAGAGGAGCACAACTAGACACACTTGCAAAATGTAAACACAACACTTGAAGTTGTGAATTTGAAGTCTGTATTGGAGCAGGATTTGGTGAATGCCAGCTGCTGACCTTTGCTCTCTGCGGAAGTTGCGCCCTGGGTCTTGTTCTGTATGCCATCCTCCTCTTGGCCAGGCTTGACCACTTTCAGAGGCTCTGTGGATTCAGCCTTTTGCTGCTCTTTAGGAGCTGTAATACAGAAAGCATGTTTTTTAATGGCAATTCAATTTAAAAAAAAGATTTTTTGCAAGAGGTCAACCCCGAAAAGAGCTCAAAGTCTCACCTGGCGGTGGATTTTCAGGTATCGCAGGCTGCACACCGTCAATGCTTAACCAATGGGCTGTGGGGATCAAAACAGGACGGAAGGGTCAACTCACCCGGCTTACAAATTCAGGCTAGAACCTCTCGTTCGGCAGAATTGAACGGAAGGAGAAGGCAAGATGAGCACACGTGGGTTACCTTTGAGGGAAACGTCTAGGGGCACACGGGGCAGGGGCGTGTTGATGATGTCACTCAGGTCCACTTCTTTCTCTTCGTAGAAGTGAAGCTCCCTGCCGCCGCCGCTGGCGAAGCGGAAGGGGATGAAGTCCTGGGACTGGAAGCCGTACAAGGGCTGCAGGCGAGGGAAGCAGGAGGGCATCTCAGGGTTAGTGAGAGGATGACACCAGGGACAGAAGGAATACTACCACCGGTTTGACATCACTTCCTTGTTCACGAGTACTTGATGTGGCAGGTGTTGGGACCTTTCTCACCTCTACATTTTTTAGCTTGAGCGCGTTATCGATGTCACTGGTTGTTAATTTGCGCCGCTTTCCGTGGTGCATGAACTTAAGAGCATCCTGTGAGAAATATACGGAAAAGGGATTTGAGTTTACGTTACAATGCAACATCCCGTAGCAGTTTTATTAGAAGTAGCTGCCACTGCCACTTACCTGGGCAATTTCTTTAATTCTGTAGCTGACCTCGTCACTGAGGGCAACGCAACTCTCCTCTTGCAGCTGGCCTACACCTATAGACTCTGCCATGGCCTTCATTGATTCCGTGGGCACGACCACAGTGCACTGCTTTGGCCGACGCTCCTCCGCCATGGCTGCTAAGGATCACAGAGTATAGCACCCCGTTATGTTAGGTGGGTGTGTCAGAAACACTTACAATTTAAATTACAACGCATTCTAGAAGCAGACTAGTACACTTAAACACTGCTTGGTTTGTGTATACATGCATGCTGTCCTAGCTACTTGCCCTAAGAAGTATCAAAATACTCGGAATACTGTGTTGTGTTAACAGTTAACTGAACTTCTAGTTGGGTTGTTGAACCATAAACGGAATAATAGTAAACATGGAA
Organism: Gadus chalcogrammus; assembly: GCF_026213295.1. NCBI lineage: Eukaryota > Metazoa > Chordata > Actinopteri > Gadiformes > Gadidae > Gadus > Gadus chalcogrammus. The sequence continues at coordinate 13,456,260 of NC_079418.1, forward strand.
CTTTTGCGTTAAGGAACATGCCAAATTATTTACAACAGTTTATACAATTTGAAATAATTGTAATTTGACAAACAGTCAAATTAAGATATCGTGCAGGTTTTGTGCTGTTTATGTTTTATTTGACCATATAGTGAGGCGGGATTCTTCTATTATCGAGGCTATTTCAGCGCTTACTGACTGAACCAAACCATTCGTGTACATGGACGGCGGGGTTTCTCACTGGAAGACGTGTATCCCACCCACAACCCAACACAACCCACTATTCGTGCACAATACTCAACCAAAATATAAATAAACATACGAAGGTATTGTTCAGGTGGTTATACAATGCATGCAACAATTTTGTGATTATGAAGTTTCTAGATGTTTAGCTTGAATGCTAGTTATTTAGCCAGTGTTAGCGCTCTTACCCGTGTTGTAGCGATATTGTATCCCAATCAAAGCTGCACGAAAACGTATGCAAATAAAACAAATTGTGCTAATATTTTCAAAAATATATCTGGCCAGAATAATTTCGCAGGATTTATATCCATATTTTCATTTAACTATTTAACTAGAAACTGCTCCAACCTCTTTTTCGGAAATAACGCCATTTTGATTCACGTTGAGCTGTGTCATGTTATCGCGATAACTCGATTCATAAGACAACAAACGCCCTCTACTGGATGTTCAACCACTCATCAGCAAAGGTTCACCAAATACTGAAATAAATACTGTCTTTATTTTATGATATTTGGCGGTTTTTATGGCTGAATTTAAAAACCGTTCTGGCTGTAAAACCTTTTATTTTTAAATTATGAATGTTTTTACTTAATAGTTGATGGAAACTTCCTTGCGTTTCTGCAGTGGAACTAGCGTCATAACCGAGTAGTTCGGCGCCGGTGACATTTCCCTGCTGCACCCGAAGGAAACGTCAGGAACGTGCATTGCAAGGACATAAGACTGCCGGGGTTGTTGGGGTTATAAAACATACTGATTTTGTGCTTTGGGAATAGCAAAAATGTATCGGGGTCTACTCCGTACGGCTCGTCAGTGTGCGTTTAGTCTTCACCAAACGGGTGCTTTACCACCCAAATGCGACCATGCTGCACTTCCAGTGTTCAGGTGGGATATTTTGATCAACTGTTGACCTGCACTGAATGGATCACGTTATCAGTTATACGTTATGACACTAGTTTATTCATCCTGAATTCAATTGTACACAGTTGTTTCTGTACTGGATGTCAGCCTTTCTCTGTTACGCAGCGTTATTCATTCATTTATTCGGCCCATTACGCGAGGTGGCTTTAGTGCCTTTGTTGATGATGCACTAGTCGCTCCTTTCAAAGTGACAGGTTAGTACCTCTGACCTTGAGCTTTTCCAAAAGAAAGAAGAATCGTAGCAGGAGGCCGTTCACTCCGGATGTTGTTTCATACTGAATTTTGTGTAGATCGCTGTTATTTAGCAAATCTGCTATCTTTGGGCGTATGCGTACCCTATGATTAGTTATATCAAGTGTCGTGTTTGTTATTGCCTAATCAATCATATTTGCAGTCTTTGACGTTGGTTCAGATGTCAATGGTGAACATGACAATGTATTGCAAAGTATTTCAGATTGGGATACATTTTTTCAGAGTAAAGTTAAACATAAACACTAGACATTAGTAGCATCTTAGCTGCTGTTGTCCCTATGTTATTCTTTCCCCATATAAGATGTATCCAAGTAAATAGCTGCCATCTATACATTGGTTTATCACCAGGCTGGGACGCAGCGTGGGAATCAACCCTTTCAACACAAGTTCAACCAGCTACTGTGAAAACAAGGAAAATGCTCCAGCCCCTCCTCAGCTGAAGGACAAGGAAGATGCCCAAAAAGACAGTGCATCGTTGGCAGCACCAACCGACCAGGCGAAGGTGGAGATGACAGCCGAGTGTGAAGGAAACAATCTGCCAGACAATGCTCCACCACCGCCTCAGGCGAAAGACAAAGAAGATGCCCACAAAGACAGTGACTCGTTGGCAACCCCAACCGACCAGGTGCAGGTGGAGATGGCAGCCGAGTGCGAAGGAACCAATCTGCCGGAGCAGGGCGAGACACTGTTGAAGACACCATTGAAGACCGAAGAAGGAAACCAACAGAAAACAGAGGAGAGGCAGCCGAGGGTGAAGACTGGAAAGGAGAGTCTGCTAGACCTTCTGGTAGCCATGAAGGTCGACGTCACCACCAGTAAGAAACGATCTAAAGGCACGAAGATCCCGGCACGCCACGAGCCCACGGTAACGCCCAAGCCAGCCGCTATGGAGAGCACCCACAGCATGTTCCAGAAGGCTACGGTGGAGGCGTCCATCCAGAGGTGAGACGAGAGACGGGGCGGAGTCACCAAGCCTCTGCTAAATCCAACCGCTCCTTCTGAAACACGATGTAATGCAGTCGATGCCCTGGTAGTTGTACTCTTACTGTTGAGTGGTTTAGAATACCTCTAACCAAAGCTATTTGCAGTGATTTATTCAAGATGACTGAAATGAATGAGCAGGTATAGCTGTTCTGCATCTTTCTCAGAGATTTAATCAGCGGATCTTTGAATATCAAACCCAGAGCCTTATGGCTGGGAGTTGACACACCCTATCCCTAACCACATGCTCTCCCTCAAAGAATAGCCCTACTTTGATTTAGTTATTGATCAGACATGTTTTTCCTGTGCAGTGATGCACAGCCCTCGGTGGCCAGCCTGAGTCCTGAGCTGGTGGCGGCGGCCTCGGCGGCGGCCGCCTCTCTGCCCGACCCCAGCCGGGCCGAGTCTGAGCTCCTGCAGCAGCTGAGGCAGCACGAGGCCGAGCCCGAGGACCACAAGAGAGGAGAGGCCAACAATATAGGGTGCGTTGGACTTGAGAACACATTCTACATGTGGCCACATTAAATGCACGCACTCCTGCAGCCAATGTAGATATAAGAAAATCGTATACTCAAATGTCATGCATGATTTGAATGCAGGTTTATTCTGTATTTTATTCTTGTATTCCATGTTGAAAGAGATTCATATTTCATCATTAACGTTTGGACTATTTTCCTCTCAGGAACATCATTGCGGACATGAAGGTGGGCAGGCCGACCCCCAGACAGCACACGCGGTCTTCCAACACAATCCACTTTGACGAGGACGGCCGGGGCTACAAGTGATTTACTTTATTTTATTTTATCATTGAATTGTGTTTTGTGAATGATTTCTTCATATCCAGTCCTCATATACACGTGTCTTCTATTTTTCTTAGGAAGAGCTTATTTGAAAGGAAAAGACTGGGCATCTTCAACCCTGCTACTGATGAAGAAAGTACAGACGCAGCAATAGGTATGCAATATGGGTGATACCAATGTCTTGTTGAACCTACATTCAGCGCTCTGTCGATTTATATGATTTAATAAATGAATCTACGCAGTTAGAATGAGGTTAAATTTTCATTAGCTAGCAGATTGCTATGCTACATTTCAAAAGTCAATTTTGTATTACAGCCTTCCAACGTTCTTCTGACTTTAGCAATCATTTGATGTCATATTTACAGCAGGGCCAAATTTGTGGGACACAGAGTTTGCCAATCTGTTGGTCCGGACAGCCAATCATATGCCGAGGAACGGCTTTGAGGAGATGATCGAGTGGACCAGAGACGGAAGACTTTGGCAGTACCCGATCGACAATGAAATTGGTGAGAGCTATTAATTTAGCCGATGCTTCTTTCTAAAGATACTGTAAGGAATCACATATCACGGTAGGGGGCGCAGCATCTTGTTCATGGATGTCTACAGTCGGTCTGCGGATGCAGGGTAGCAAACCCAGATTTTTTTTCGGCTGGCATTCTGAACTCCTAAGTTGACTCTCCTCATCCTCCCATTACATTTACATCCATTCATTTTCATTCCCTGAAGTGTCTTCCAGGTTAGATAGCAAAATTTCAATTTGAGGAACTACAAAATAAATTTGCTACATGTGGCACATTTTCAAAAACAACTTAATTGCAGACACAGACTTTAAAAAATGTAATGCAAGAACAATTACCCTCACCAAGTTTATGTAACATTTAAACCAAGAAGGAACAATCCCGGCTCTACACAAGGCAATACCTCACTGAGGGAGTCTTACCCTGTTTGAGGGGGCTACGGTTAGGGGTGACATCAAATATGGCCTATAAAGCCCTTTGCGACTGTTTCTTTGAAAAATTGCTAGCCAAATAAAATGGACTCTACTTGACTCCCCAGTACCCACAGAAACCAACTTGAAATAAAAAGTGTATTTAAGACTTGATTTGTTTTGTAACTCCCGACTCGTCCCTCTCTCAAGGCCTGGAGGAGGAGGCGGCGGTGGCGTTCCACGAGCACATCTTCCTGGACCGCCACCTGGAGGAGGGCTTCCCGCGCCAAGGCCCCGTGCGCCACTTCATGGAGCTGGTGGTGGCCGGCCTCTCCAGGAACCACCACCTGAGCGTGCGCCAGAAGACGGAGCACATCGACTGGTACCGCACCTACTTCCAGGAGAAGGAGGATGTGCTCAAGGAGGCCGCCGCGTTCCTCAACTAGTCCGTCTGTGAACCTTTATATTATAACACGCGCAGCGTCGGATGTGGGGACGCACCGTGGAGGTCCGCACTGAACTGACCCCCCCCTGGAGAGTTTATTAGACTGAAAACGACTCGGTCAATCATTTGAGTAAGTGTCATCACAAAGACTGCCGTTGTGAGAGGATGGAGTTAGAAGGCTCTAAACGTGTTTATGTCACGTATGCACTGGTATCCAATTCATGTTTGTATGTTATTGAAAGAAAATATACTTATTTTCTGACCTTTTTGTTCTAAACACAGAAACCGAGATGGTTCACATTCACACCCAAAAACACACAATCGCCTTGTATTGTTTATTTAATGACTTCTCCCGTTTGTATGCTTATCCTCGTATTTCTTATCATAATTCTACCATGACAAAAAAAGTTGGCCTGTCATTTCCCCTTATGGCTCAAAGTGTGTGTGATCCAGGGCTGACTGAAAGCTGACACGCACTTCACTTTGATATTCATGTTAATTTAACAAACAAAGTCTGTATGTACTGCATCGTATTTGTGTAGGTCTCAATGGGCCCAACAGGCTGACCGTCCAGCCTAACTTTAAAATGTTTAAAAAAGTATGCCGTATTAGTATGCCCACTAGTTGCCGCCATTTCACACGTGCAATCATAGAAATCGTAATGTAGTCTACAGTTGTAGATTAACTCAGTAAATTTGACTTAATACTCTGTTATGGTCTGGCTATTCACATTGTATTAACCAAGTGACTACAGAAAGCATAATAAAAAAAATATTGTCAAAGAGAACAAATTACAGTTAACCTTAAAATCTCAACTATCCGGTAACAAATATGTGCAATAGGCTATAATGTCTTTCATAAATCAAAAAAGATATCCAGTATCCTAGGCTGTGTGCTTAAAAAGGTGGGCTATTTTAGAACAAATTCTATTACATTTAAACTATTTAAATGTGTTATTTCTTACATGTTTACTACGATAGGGCAATCCAGCCTACAGTGTGATGTTTAGCAGTCATTGGCCACAAGTTGTCACTCCAGGACACTCTGGGTGTCTACCGTGATAACAGAGCTGCCCTAACAGTCACAGATTAGGCGCTCCACGCAGAGTGGATGTGGACCAGAACAGCGTGTGTTCAGTTTGACGAGGCTGCAGGAGCATGCTGACACCGGGAGGCCGCGCTTCTAAAGAGTCTTATTGTGCGATGCCTGCTGCTCGAGTCCAATCCATGTCATCGTTGTTTTTTTTAATCGCAAGCTATTTCTCACTCGCCGTTTAACAACACGAACAACAGACATGACTGAGATCCCGCGGCAACAATTGCTCGAAATCGACCCGGACTTTGAACCGCTCTCTCGTCCCCGGTCATGCACCTGGCCCCTGCCCCGTCCGGAGGTCATCGAACCTGGGGGATCCTCCAACACCTCTTCCCCGGATCCGTCGGTGAAACAAGAACCCGGGGGGAGGAACGCGGACTTCATCGGTAACCTCGCTCTGCTGGAGGAGACCGACGACTTTGAAGATGAGCAACAACCTCCCAACCAGAGTGTGTGCAGCGAGTTTCACACTCTTGAAAACTCGGCGGCGGCTCACGTGCACCCTGCAGGGCGGCAACATCAGACACATCAGAGTCACCGCGCGGGGCTCCAGCCGCCCCGTCCACAGGTGGCCGGGCTCGCGCCTCCCTCTTCAAGCTGTCCCTCCATCAGCTCCTCGTCTCTCGCGCAGCGGAAGAGCAGCTCGTCCCGCCGCAATGCTTGGGGGAACATGTCCTACGCCGACCTGATCACAAAGGCGATCGATAGCTCGCCCGACAAGCGTCTCACCCTGGCTCAGATATACGACTGGATGGTCAAGAGTGTGCCCTATTTTAAGGATAAAGGAGACAGCAATAGCTCTGCAGGCTGGAAGGTGAGTGTCACTTAGTTTTGCGTAACCTTATGACTCTTATTGACCCAGCATAGTTGTGTATAGTCGTCTGACTGGGATCTGTGTAGAGATGCTCATACCATTCAAACAACTCATCATACTACAAAGATATTAGGCTCTCGAAGGTACTGTAGGTTTTAGTCTCTTTCACTATAGGAAATTATAGTTTTGTGTGTGTGTGTGTGTGTGTGTGTGTGTGTGTGTGTGTGTGTGTGTGTGTGTGTGTGTGTGTGTGTGTGTGTGTGTGTGTGTGTGTGTGTGTGTGTGTGTGTGTGTGTGTGTGTGTGTGTGTGTGAAAAAGGCCATTCATCACATTGACCCAGAGGCCCTCAAGCGACATCTGATGGTTTATGTACTAAACACAACAGTGTCACCCCAGCCTCAGAACTGTTGCGTTATGGCGTGTTGTCTTGTAGACTCTCCCAAGCTCAGCAGTCTCTTTAGGCTCTATGGAGGATAAGAAAATAACGTCTTTAACCATCACAAATGTCCAGTCCTTTGTTGAGTTTATCAAACCTTTCGACGGAGAATGGAAACAGGTTGATTTCGGTGTGGATTGAAAGGAGGTGGGATCAGTTGTAAAGTTTTCTTTTTTGTTAGTAAGGATCTTAAACTAGGAGCTGGACGAATCAACAATGAGTTTAATATTTTAAAAAATGTTTAAAACATTTGTCTGTTACTAGTTAGTTTATTAATGAGTTCTGCTTTCTACTCATATGATCAGGGAATATAGTCCCCTATATATTTCCGAGCCTGATTATTTCTAATCGCCGTGCGTCTAAAAGCAACATTGTGGTATCAATGAACAGAGAGAGCAATGCGCTCCTAGGGTTAATAGGGTTCTGTGTCTATACTACATTTATTTATATATATATATATATATATATATATATATATATATATATATATATATATATATCCTATTTTCATAAATACACATGCAATAGTTATTTATGTTGAAAAGAATGTGACCCCCCCCCTCTTCTCACACTTTCCTCCCCCTCCCCCCTCCTCCTTCCCCTCCCCCCCTCCTCCTCCCCCTCCTCCCCTCCCCTCCTCCTCCCCTTTCATACTTCTACAATCCACTGTGAATGGAACGTTCGCTGCTCCCATGACAATAACAGGAGGTGACATTAAATTCCTCCAATCAGTGTGTGTGTGTTTGGCAGCGGTGGTGGGGAATGGAGGAGGAGATGTGAAGGAGCAGGGGGGCAACACAGCCATGATGCTGAGGAACCGCGTCACACATCCTCCATTCCCAAACCGTGCGTTGCTATCTCCCTGTTCCTGTCTTCTAGAATTTCCGCCCCGGATACCTCAGACTAGTATGTGTGTGTGTGTTGGGAAGGGGGGGGGGGGGGGGGGGGGCAGAAGGAGGAGGTGTTTATTTTGGAGGTAGGGGCCGATGGGGGCGCTTCCCTTTATCCTCTGCTAACATTCCCTTTCATGCCGAATGGCTACCTTTTATGTTTTGGGTTTCTTCTTTTCTCTCGTCTTTAAAGATTCGCTTCCGGGGTTTTGGGTCTAGTCGCAATACCCTGTTCACCACCGGACAGCACATCATACATAACATTTTCTTAACTGGGAAGAACACTCCTTAAAGCGCTCATTAATGCAGTTCGACATACTTTTACTATTTACAATTTTGTCATTTTTCAGATCTATTTTTCCTAAGCAACTTTTAGTTAAGCAACATGTCACTACACATTCGGCAGCAGGTAGGGGTTAGGGCATCGTGCTCAAGGATGTGGATATTGGGGTTCGAACCATCAACCTTTTGGCTGGAACCCTCCATGATTATAGACTATCCCTGTTCCTGTCAGTGGGATACTTAGCTTATATAAGAAATAAGAATAGCTGTTGGGGATTCCACATTTTGTGGCCTCTACGACAGCTACAGACTATGAAGACTTAACAACCACACTCAATATACTCTTTCTGCACATAAAATGTGCTGAGCAAATCAAAATTGTCCTCAGTTCAAAACATAAGGGGTTGCGGAGGCATCATGTCTACCAGTGGGTTCAAGTCTGGCGGTCGACTGTATCGACCTGCTCTGGTCGAATCTAACCCCTTGCTTTAGGATGTAACACACAAGACAAGGTATTAAAGAGAATAAACCTACAGTCCAGCAGTGTGTCAAACCTGGTGCCCATGAGGTTGACTCCCAGATCGGTGGGCCTTGGCACGGCTTGTTATTAAGTATTTTTACTCTTTCCTGTCCCCCTACAATGAGCTATGATGCATTTCCTGCCCGCTGGATGGAAACAGCGGCATGCGCTAACATTCCCGCCCGGAAAAACACCAAGGGGTCATGGCTGGAAAAATAAAATAAAATAAAGGAGGTCAAGAGGGTTCACCGCAGGGGGCTAGGGGGGGGGTTGCCAGAAACCAGCTCCATTCTCCACCTCTGTTTGTCACCACGCCGTCACCACAACGTTCACTGTGGCCAGCGTCGTGAGCCACCATCTCTTGGGTCTATACATGAAGTGACGAAAGTTGCTGATGGGTGTGTGTGTGTGTGTGTGTGTGTGTGTTTGTGTGTGTGCTTGTGTGTATGTTTGTGTTACTATGTTTGTGTGTGTGTGTGTGTGTGTGTGTGTATGTTTGTGTGTGTATATATGTGTGTGTCTGTGTGTCTATATGTGTGTTTGGGTGTGTGTGTGTGTGGGTGTGCGAGTGTGTGTATGTTTGTATATGTGTTTGTGTATGTCTGTGTGTGTATATATGTGCGTGTCTATATATATGGGTGTGGCTGTGCGTTTGTGTGTGCGTGTGTGTTTGTGTATATATGTGCGTGTCTGCGTATCTATATATGTGTGTGTGTGTGTGTGTGTGTGTGTGTGTGTGTGTGTGAATATATGTGTGTGTGTGTGTGTGTGAATATATGTGTGTGTGTGTTTTCTAAACTGTGATAACATTACTCCACCCTGAGGCTGGAGGTGAGGAGGTGCCGCAGGCGCCACACTCCCTCTCCTCCAGTCCGCCCGCACCCCTGTGCCCCGTGAACACCCCTGGGTCTACATTATGGCCTGCTACCAAAAATATGTGTTGCAGCAGCAGCAGCAGCTCTCAGTGTTTATAAAGCCGGGCCCTGCCCAGCGGGAAGCCCCGGGCCCCTGGGGGATAACTGCAGGGCCGCAGGGTTCGTTCAGACGCAGAACGCCTAACGCCTAACTGGAAAATAGTGTGTTGTTGTTGTCTTTCACTGGGCTGTGACCCCACACAGGAAGCACCGTCCCCTGGGATGTTTGTGTTTAAAACTGGGACCCAACCTGGCTATGGAGACATCTTACCACAAACTGAAAGAGATATATACTGTACACGTTAAGTGGAGGGTTGTGTTAGGGAAGATTGATTTAGCAGGGACAGAACACATCAATCAGCTCAATTATACATATATATATACAGTGTATATATAAATATATATACACTGTATATATATCTATATATA